>NC_137465.1:34581081-35069916 GCF_964235325.1 Thermobia domestica
AAATACTCCAAAATTTTCAACTTGTGTATCTGTTAACCAAACGTACTTAAATGTATTTAAAAAAAAAACAGTACTGAAAAAGGAAAATCGTATTTTGTAATCAATTTTATGTAGAAATGTCATTATTTACTTAACACAAAGGCTACTAACCAACATCATTAACTATAGACACAAATTAAATTCCATATATAATCTTTTTTGCGGGACATATTTAACGAACAATATTTATGCAATTCGTTTTAGCATTACATTATACTTAATATTCCCTTTTCTCACACCCTTCCCAATCCAATGCCGTATTTTCCTCTTTCGCTAATGAAAATTTAAAAAAAATAAAAGAAGAAAGCAATTAAAATCCATCAGGTATTCAAAAGGTAAGCTAATTGAACAAAACAAAGAATTATGTACATGTACAATAATTAAAATGTTTTATTTACATTAGAACAAAAAATAATTAGCTTATATAGGTACATAAACATTATATTTTGCTATTGGCTTTCTGTAAGTGTAAGCGGTTTATTAAAGCTGTATTATGTTTACTTTTCGTTTACTATAAAGTTTTAAGAGCATTTTTATTTACTTATCAACGAACTTAATTAGTTCATTAGTGAATTCTCTCTCTCTCTCTCTCTCTCTCTGTGTGTGTGTGTGTGTGTGTGTGTGTGTGTGTGTGTTTGTGTGTGTGTGTGTGTGTGTGTATGTGTCTTATTTGCGAATTTTTGAGTTTTGAGCCCTACATTCGATAAAGCATCAAAATCTAAAAGAATTGATGGAGTTTCTCGTGTCACTCTTACTGTTCCAGTGATATTGGTAAAAAAATGGCCGATTTCCGGAGATTTAAGAACCCATATCTCGGGAATCATAAGTTGTAGAAATGATATTGGTGCTGATCAATATCTAAGAGGATGGTGAATATTTTGGTACCAAATAGTAAACGGTGGCCACTGTCTAACTAGCCACTGCTTTGGTCAGTGGCCCCCAAACAGTTAATATCGGAACAAAAATGTTTACCATCCTCTTAGGTTTTGATTAACACAATTATCATCTCTCTATGAGATCCTGTTACCGGGATGTTGGCCAAGAAGTTCCGGTCTCGGGAGATTTAAAGGGCCATATCTCGGGAACTGTAAGTCATAGAGAGATCATATTGGTGTTGATCAATACCTAAGAGAAGGTGAACATTTTGGTACCAAATAGTAACCGGTGGCCTCTGGAAAACTAGCCACCTTTCCCCAGATATTGATTAAAAAAAAGTTCGGATTTCGGGAGCTTTAAGAAGCCATATCTCGGGAACTGTAAGTCATAGAGAAATTATATTTTGCGAATTTTTCAATTATGAGCATGTGTCTTCGTAAAACAACATATCATAGAACGTTTTAACAGAACCCTTAAACTCTCTTAAACAATAAATAAATAAATAAGTAAATACTCAAGGAAATTATAAAAGATGGATATATTACAAGAATTGTTTAATGAGTATAATAATAAAGTATATAGAACAACTGATATAAAGCTGTAGAAGTGAATAAGAAAAATAATTCTTTTTAAGTTCGTTCTCGCAATGCTCTTGTAGCGTTCTCAATTGGATATTCTTGAATTCGTTTTTCTAATTTAACTTCATTGACATCTTACATTAACATATAATAAAGAAACTCGATAATATTTGCGATAATATTGCAAGCAAGGCAAAGAGAAACAAAGCAAAATAATAGTAGCTATATAATTAGCCAATGGTGGCTCTTTAAGGAAGAAATTACATCGACAAAAATTTCATTTTTTCGCTACAAGCTAAGGGAAGAGACTTTAGTAATGTCTTAGTGCTTATTTTCAAGAATTAGGAGATTAAGAATTTTTCTCCTTAGCTCATAACTTTTACGGATTGCTGCCCAAAACATGAAAAAATGAACTTTAAGGTTCATAGCTCCAAAACTATGGGACCTACTGTAGTCAGGTGAAGATTTCACTTAGGAACTAGTATATGCGTTATCCAAAAATAAATGTTTCAGATTACTAAGGTACTCACGAAGCAATTTTTATAAAAGGAGTTTGGCTACGGGCATATGATTTGACGCACTCACCAACTACCTTTAACAAAAAAATTGTTGCGGAAGCACCGCAGCATTCTGAAACTTGGATATTTGGATAGGGCATATTCTAGTTCCTAAGTAAAGTCTTGACCCGACTACGGTAGGCCCCATAGTTTTGGAGCGAACGACCTTTAACTTTCATTTCTTCATGTTTTTGGCAGCCTATAACTCCGAAAACAAGGACTTGTGCATCCAGGTTATTCTATAGTTTTTGTCTTATCTTGGTGTCAGAAATCACCTCCCACAAGATTGCCGGTGTTGTTGTAAAACACCCCATATATATAACCAGTTTTACAATCATAGAAATGCTTTAATGTGCTCATATTTAGTTTTCAGTAATTCAGGGTAGAGAAAAATATCTGCCGGAAACTAAGAAATTGCTCGCCGGAAACAAGCGCACACGAATTAATATTTAAATCCTGAAACCTGAAAACAAACATTTTCACTTAGCTTTGAGTTTCAGCTGCAAACTGCAGCGGATTTCCGGTCACTCTAACATATCTGAGGTTCCTGCAGGTAGGCAATGACTTTCATATCATCCAAATCACCAACAATGCATTCAAGACTTTTTATGTCCCTTTCAGATAACAGTCTCTCTTCAGGATACGTTTTGCTCCATTCTGCCGCCAGTTCGTACAAAGCTTGATATAATCTGCTGCTATCTGCAGGAAAAACTCGACGCTTTTCTTCCTCTGTCATTCTCATGACAGAGCTAATTAAATTTATCACGAGATTACTTGATTTTCCAACTGAAGTAGATAAAAACGTGGTGTATATACAGGCAACGGCGCCGACTTTCAAAATTTATATGGGTGCATATCAATGGCGAGGCGTGTTAGCCTATATGTTTTCAGGGAAGTCTCAATGTTTGATTAATTTATTTTTAGTTAAAATCTTTCATGAACACTGTCATAAAGGGCTGTGCTGTGATAAAGTAAAATATACTAGTACTATAACGATAAGTTGGGGCTGCCCTAGCTCAGTTGGTAACGCGGCTGACTTAAACGCAAGAGAAACGGACTAAAACCCGGATCCAAACTAAACATTTTGTGGGTGCCGGAACCCCGGGGCACCCACGTAGTCGGCGAGCATGTATACAGGGTGTTAATGAACTATACTGTCAAACTGTAAGAAGTGAACCTCATAAAGAAACCGTTCACGTACGTATTTGGGGAAAAAATCATAGTTTCGAAGCTAGGACCATCCGAAAGCATGAAAAAATATATTGCAGCATGCAATATTTCGAACATGAGGTGGGGCAGGGGGCTCAGTGGTTAGAACTCCCCCTGCATGGAAGTGGGGAAGGAGTTGTCCGTGGTTCGATCCCAAAAAGTAAGCTTGTGGTGGACAAGATCGTGTCCGTATGTTTTCTCGGGATACTCCCGTTTCCTCCCAGATTCTCATTCCGCAATTTATCATCATCATTCACTTGCCTTAATCAGCCATCTCCCTTAGCCAAAGGGCATAATCATGAGACGTTAAACTGAAAGACTTCATTTCATTTTCATTTCCGAAAATGAGGGAAGTGGAGCTAACAGTTCCTAACACTTTCGATTTTCCACCAACACATTCCGTGTACACTGCTGTTTAAAACTATGTTTTGTCTCTCCTTTGCACCCACTTTCAAATCTGAGCATATCTGGGGATTATGGCATGTGAGGAATCCCATCCGCACTCATTGCACACCCGAGGAGCGTCCAATAAGTTATCTATCTAGACAGCAAGCCAGGGGCGAAGTATAATGACACGTGACACGCACGCCAAAGGCACTGTGGGAACCCTGCTGCCTGCGCCGCAATTTGAGGTTAGTTGTTGCAACGAAGTGGCAGTGTTTGTGTTACGCTGCGTAGCGAATGTTTGTGTGACGTTGTGAACAATGGATTTGCAGAAGTTAGAGCACCGCTCGGTCATTAAGTTTCTTACTAAAGAAGGGAAACGACCAAGGGAGATCCACGAGCGACTGGTGAAAGTGTACTGGGATGTAGCACCGTCATTTGCTTTTTCGTCGGACAACAAGGTCCAACAGGCTGTTTCCCAGTAGTTTGCAGACCATGACACAGACTATTTTTGTCTGGGATTTCTTCGCTGTTCACAAAGTGGCGACGGTGCATAGACCTCTATGGTGACTACATCGAGAAACAGTCATGACCAAATGAGCCTATCTGCATTCCCTTCTGTCTAGGTATATAACTTATCGAACGTCTATCGAATCTGGAGTACGCATTTTTGAATCACGGATGTATGACTTCCTTTACGCTCGTATGATGGACATTGAGTGGTCCTCGTGTTTGAAATAACACTTATTGTAATGTACTTCCGTATACTTTTAGACGATTAGCTAAGAAATTAAGAGCTTTTCCAGCAGGCCTGTTTGAACTTGTTTTGATATTAGAAATAATCTCTTAATTTTACAGTTTGTCGGTATGCACGTAATAACACTCCGCAGAAGGGACTCAGGGAGAAGAGTGGGTCTAGCTCTTCCTTAAGTCTAATGGAAAATATTGTCTCAGGTGTACTCTATCTTTAGAATTGCTTTTGCTTCTCTGTTAATTGTTTAAGTTAGCTGTCACGTGGGTTGTGATGACAAGTATCGCAGTCTGAAACGGTTATTAAAATCGTCTCAGAAGTCCGGAGGCCGAATTGAAAATGAAAAATGAAATGAAAATTTTGAGTTTTACGTCCCACAGTCATGCCGGTTAGGCTAAAGGAGACCGTGATTATGAGAAATGAATGAAATGGTGGAATGAAGAAAGTGGGAGGAAACGGGGGAACCCCAAGCAAACCCACGTACACGATGTTTGTCCACCACAAAGTTCACTTGGCGGGAGCAGGATTTGAACCCGGGACCCCATACACCAGAGGTGAACGCTGTACCATTGAGCCACCGCGGCCCCTCGGACGTAATTGGACATTTCTTTATAAATAATAGTAAGTTCTCATATTGACGTTTTCTTTCATGGTAAGTTTAGAATGATTAAAATAATGTGCAGGGTTCTTGACAATAATGAAATTAAAGGCAGATCTATGCATGAAATTAGATTTCAGACTGAATTATTAATTAAGTGGTAATTAGACATAAAAGAGAATGATCTGGAAGGACTAAAAAGGTTATGTCTAGTCAAAGCAATGGTGGTGAACGTTCTAAAACTAAAATACAGATTATTTTCAGAAGAAAAAAAACGGTAATTCATTTACAATTAAATGTACTCTGCTTTACCGATCATCAATATCTCGTAAATGCAGTATATTTTACACAGTTTCTGACGAGAAACCATAACATTATTACATTGACTCTACGATGTCTAAATATTATTTTTCTTCTTTCTTAACCACAATTGAGGTTTTATATCTTCTGGCGCAGACTCTGATTCCAGTTACCTATAGCACAGTTTCGTTGTAAGTAATCTGTTTTGTATTATAATAATAATTTTGATTGAAATATGAAAATTATTGATGATTATAAAAAATGGAGGGTAATAGTATACATGAGACCGCCCTTGTTTCCGGTGCTCCAGGATACTTCTTACTCTTGCATTACGTAGGGAAATGATGTTATTTCATGCGCAAGTGGTAACAGAACACATAGGAAACCCAGATCATCTTGTATTCACACTCCAATATAAAGTGTGAATACACCCTGATCTGCGTTTCTTCTGTGTACTATTACCACTTCCACATGAAATACCATTTCCCTACATAATGCAATAGTAAGAAGTATCCTGCAGCACAAGACATGCGATATGCGTTAAATCCCCCCCTCCACACACACAGTCATATATAAAGTACAAGGGCACTACACATGCACATAGAAAGTACAAGGGCAAATGTGAGGAATAAAAGTAAAAAGACAATAAGGAGCAGAAGGAGCGCAAGACATGCGATATGCGTTAAATCCCCCCCCCCACACACACACACTCATAGATAAAGTACAAGGGCACTACACATGCACATATAAAGTCAAGGGCAAATGTGAGGAATGAAAGTAAAAAGACATAAGGAGCAGAAAGCATCATATCGAATCACAATCAAATACTAGGAGGATATATTCGAGCTACTTCCAAAAGAAAGTTATGAAACCGCGTTTGTAGGGGATACTTTTTCTTCAAAAGAAAGGAGGCCACGTGTGCTACGACATTATGACGCATCCCTACGACATACCTAACAGAAATTACCAAATGCATGTTACTCCAACGTCCTCCTTTTTCGGGAACTCATCCAGCTTCATGTATTAGTTATAATTACTCATACTTCTTCAATAAAATATAATACTTTGCACATCAAACTACGTCTTCACCACTTCAGCTTCCATTCTTCTCCTATTTGCGATCGGTATTTTTATAAATGTTGCCAGGTTCATGTAAAAATGCCATCGCGCGTAGGCGGAACCTCTGCCTACAGCTGCAGGACGTTATACGGACCGCAAGAAAATTCCCGAAAATGCAAATTAGCAGTAAGTGAAAGTAAACAAGAAAAAAACAAAAAAACAAACTTCCCGTTGCGTTCAGCTCACAAACACTTCTACACAATGACGCAAACCTGTACGGAAAAAACCTCAACCTAATACGAAAAGAACGGATTATTTGCACAAAAACCGCAAAGCAATCACGCTAGACCTGCTACTACTGCATACATCTCTCAAACATTTGCACATCAGTAAACGCCTAATGTCAATAAAGGCAGAAGAACAACAAACAGGTACGTTCTTTTTTATTTTCGTATCACTCGCGAAGTAAATGAAAGTGGGTTTGTTACCCCCTTTTTAAGTTCGTAGATACTCAATGAATAATCCCTAAAAGTATGAGCGTCCAGCTCCTTCTGGAACTGCTCCGGTCTTACGTATACTATATCCAAAATGGAGGATCGTATTAATTCTCAATAATAATTTAGAGTAAGAATAATTTCTCTTTTTCTGTTCTCAATTTTATCTGTCTCTATCCGTCATTCAAGGAGATGTCATAGTTTCTTTGCTCGGTAAACTTGTAATTACATTTATGGGGCGTTTAGACTTGGTCGATTTAGTCGCACGACTAAATCGACTCGCTGCATTTGCCACTAAATCGAAGCAACTAGGATCGATGGATGGATGTGTTCAATTATTTCAACCACAGAAAATAGAACGTCTTTCAATTCAGTTGCCAGTCGATTAGTCCCATTCGATCAACAAGCGATTAAGTTGAAGTCCCGTTTACACGATCGATTAAGTTGAAAGTGACGTCAATTCAACTGAATCGAACACAAATCGACTAAGTGTAAACGCCCCATTAGCAGCATACGACTATCAAGGAGTATACTATACATTAACAAAATAGACCATAACAATATGGATAACGAATAACTTAAACCCGTGGAGTATGCAATGATACAGCACATTAACGTAAAACAAGATAATCAGGATAAAATATAATGGTCATTTTATCGTCATTACAACTTAAACTAATTTTTTTATAGCAGAAGTACTGTATACTATCAGTTGGTGATCTACTAAAATGTGATTTTGGTACAGAATGACGAGTTGTAGGCATTCAAATCATTCAAGTACCGTTTCTTGATTGGTATTGAAGCTCCGGTTGTATGGTCAGTATAGTAAGATGATTTGTATTGGTATTTATTGCTATACTACTATATTATTAATTTCAATGATACTAGTAATAGGGACTTGGATTAAGTCATATAGTATCTTTATATTAATATTCTGTATATTGGGTTTCAAAAGTAGTGTTACAGAACTATTTCTTTTCGTAAGTACCATGTCTAGAGGTGAAGAGGCATTTAATAGCCGTTTCGTAAATCAGACAAATTTTAATACTCAGTTCGCGTAAACCGGTTTAATGACAACACTGGTTGTAGGTAAAGGTTTGACAGTTTTATAGTTCAAGTTTACTAGTGCAAATGGATATAGTATACGTAAGACCGTCTGAGTTCCAGAAGAAGCTGGACGCTCATACTTTTAGGGATTATTCATTGAGTATCTACGAACTTAGAAAGGGGGTAACAAACCCACTTTCATTTACTTATCCACTGATACGAAAATAAGAAAGAACGTACCTATTTGCCCTTGTACTTTATATGCTATAGCGCATTACATTATACGCAACAAGGATTTTGGTCTGCATCATGATATAAATTTAAAAATATTTAACATTTTTCGAATCGAAATCAACAAAATTTATTCTAGAAAGTAAAAATAGAATGTTAAGCACATATAATGAAGACAACGCAGTGATTTAATTTGGTAACGTATAAATATATAATATGAAGTATCCTCGCGCACGGAAGACAGGGGGTTCTCATGTATACTATTACCGTGCAAATAAAAGTGGAATATGTAAGAAAGAAATTTGCTGTAGTTCTCTATCTTTCCAAATCGTAGTAAGGCTAAAATGCATGCATACAAGTAAATAATTACAAGTTTGAATCCATTACAAATGTTACATTATGTAAGAAGTGTTGCCTTATTATTTACTGCAGAAATCTTCTTTTTGCCAGAGAAATTGTTATATTTATGATGCTCATTGAAACACATGAAAATGAAAATAATTACAGGTCGAGAGCACTATTCTACTTTAGGCAAGTAGCGCCATAAATCTTATGATTACAATAGTATTCTGCAATAAACAATATATGTAGTTAGCATGTGTAATTTTGTCGGCATTTTTTAAGAAATGTTTACTTAGGTAAAACACATGTTAATTGTAAAGTATAAGAAATGCAGAAACAAGGGAAGATGAATGAAAAGATGTTTTATAAACAAGCGTTAAGTATCAGATCAAAGTAAGGCAATGTTATGGGAAACATTTTCCTTTTGGAAACTATAACATTTTAATAACTATATTTAACTGTAACTAACAATCACTCCATACGACCCCCTAACCCCCCTCGGGTGCACCAATTACGTTCTTCTCGTATTTATTCGCATAGTCCTAATCATCTGTGCTACAATAGTTAGCCTTTGTTTCCTTAAATCCCGGCATTTCTGGTGGAGATTTGGGTACAGAATCTCGCTGCCGAAACCTCACAAACACAACCTCACGGCATACAATATCACATGGTCAAAATCTCGCCACTAAAGTCTTGCCTTGTCAAACTCTTGCCGCCAAAACTCACGGGACGAAATTTCGCTTCAGAAATTTCTTCAGTGTAGAATGTTCAAATTATTTAATAAAAAAAAAGTATACTGAGTGCTGAAATAATGGTGATAACGTAAGTGATGGTGATTATTTTGTAGGACACCTCAGAGAAAGAAAAAAATGTCTAGTAGATATAGGGTGGAAAAGTTATAAGCTGCTGAAACCAACAGAAAATAAACTTTAAAGCTCCATAGTTCCAGAACTATGGCACTTATCATCATTACGCAGAAGGAATTACGTTGAAACCAGTATACGTTCTACCTAAATATCCATATTTTAGAATCCTCCGGTAAATGTAAACAAATAGTACAGAGGAAGCTGGTGTACGGGGAGACACTCTTAAGTACTAATTAAGCAAAAATTACATTATTGATCTACATTACATTTTAAAATCATTTCATTTGTGCGTTTGTAATAAAAAAAAATGATTAATATCACTTTTCGCTTTCATGTAACAACCAATATTATTTTCAGGAGTTGTGCAACCACACACACCACATTGTTTAAATTCAAGTATATTTTTTTTTACAATAAAGAGGAATTAAGTTTCAATGCTGAAATATACTTTGGTCTTACTAGTTCTTGTTTAAGGAAAAATTATCAAAATACGTTATATCTTAAAGCTGGATAATCACTTCTATCTGTAAATACGTAATTGTCTCATAACGGACAATGATTTTAATCTAGTTGGTCAATAGAAAATACAAATGATTTAAGAAAAACTGTTATCATTTAATTGGCAGAGAATTGAAACTATATCTTTTGTTTGAAGACTGTTGCTTTACCACTTAGCTACTTCTGACATCAGTTTTTTTTCCTGGCTGTTGAATGTTCTTACGACCAAACTGAAACAATTGAAATTATTGTTTTGCTCTTAACTATTTGTAGATACAAAACAATATTGTGGCTCAGTAGTAGAGTGCTCACTCCTAATACTAAGAGTTCCTGGTTCGAACCCAGCCTGAGGGAATTTGTGGTGGGCAGTGTGGTGTCCGGTGTTTCCTCTTGCTTCTCCCGTTTCCTTGCATATTCTCATTACATTATTTTTTTCTTTATTACTCTGTTGCATTAATTAACCACCTTCCTTTAGCCTAAATGGATCACGTGTGGTTTGTAAGACTTAAATATTTTATTTCACAAAATAAGGGTGGAATAACAAGCATTTCTAGAGCTTGGACTGTAGAGTAATTTAGACTTCCATTTTCCTGGGAGCTATCGTTTCTTATTCCTCCTTCAAAACTTCAAAGATAGTTAATTTGAAATGTCTGCAATCTAGTTGATTGGCTCGTAACATAATTATGAGAATCCAAAACCTAATAGCTGCTTATTTGAGATTTGATTGAGAGAAATGCCTTGATACGTGGAAGACAGGGATTCAAATTCGTCCTCACTCCAGCTCGTATTAGATATTGTGCATTTCTCTTCACATCACTAGCTCAATGTGCACTGAACTTCGTGAAAACAAGATAGTTTAGTATACAAGTAGTTATTGGTATAATATTAATCTGGATAAATAACGCGAAGTTTTATTTTCACAGAAAATGTTCAATTGATTTCATCCCATGAGATTCCTGAAAGCTCTTAATGAACTTCATATTCAGAAACTATGCAGACATCATCTAAAGAATAGCTTCAAATTTAAATGAATGAGCTAAACAAAAGCATGCCTTATTATCATGGGCGTTAAATGCACCAATAAACTATTTATGAGTAAACAAAAGTTTTTTTTTGAAAGTACATTTGTTTGACATTACATTTACATGGGTATAAATAGTGTATTTTTTAAAAAAAAGCTAAGAAACAATTAGATCAAATGCAAACACTTTTATACAACAGTAACGTAATAAACTTTGAATAACGTTATGTTAATTCTTTTCGTCATTTGAGAAGCATATTTTCAATCACACTCGACCCTAGCCATAGGAGCTAAATACGCGGTTCTGATTGGTTGAAGTTATCCGTTTCTCATCACGTAGCATACATATAGCAGAAAGCAAACATCTGCTATTGTTGGTCCTCGTGGTCGACCGTTCTAGCGCACCGGCTAGTAATAATAATAATCGCTCTTGACATGGGTTTAAACTCAGCCTAAGGAAATTTGACTAATGTTTAGCAGAAGGGATCTAGCAATTATTTCTAAAATGTTACAATTTCTGTTCACATTAGGTTAGTTTAGATTACGTAAGGTTAGATTTGGTTACGTTATGTTAGGCCTAAGTACTTGCATCACTCATTTCTCCTATAAATTTTATTATTTACGTGCTTCTGGACCCCTACCACTAAACATAACCCGAAAACTTTTTTTATCTTTTAAAACAAATCATACACTTTTTTCATTAAAATAAGACGAAAATATTACTCAAAAAAACGATTTACTTACGTTACGTGTGCAGTTTTGTTACTCTTACGTTACGAATCCATAGTATAAGTAGTAATTGTAGTAGTAGGAATAGTAGTAGCAGGAGTAGGAATAATAGTAGGAGTAGCAGTAAGAGGAGGAGGAGTAGGAACGGGTTAGAAATCCCGCAGGACTTGTTTTGTTCCACCTTCACCCCCTTAACCTTAGCTGCTTCTTCAATTTCAAGAAAGTGACATTTTTCTTTCATTACTATAATACACAACACATATACCAGAAGGTTTTAACAATCGCAAAATGTAACCAACCAGAAACGTGTATTTAGTTCCTATGGCTAGGACAGAACGAGAGAAAAAATATGCATTTGAGAATAACACAGTAGATTATTAATCAGTATTACACTAACAATTATTATTTGAGTAGTTTGGACAGTGTTTTATTTTCGCAATTTACACAAAATAATTCCAATTTTTTTTATCATTTGACAGATATTTTTTCAGAAAGTTATTTAAAGAAATATTTTGCAGTATTTCACTTCAAATGCAAATAGAGTTTTAGTTCACCTTATGCCGATGTAACACAAAATGCCTGTGTGGCGCGAGCATGCGTGTCAATGTTATAAATGAATTACCAAACATCAGTCTTGTGACCTACAAGAAATATCGCATATTGACGTAGTTTACTTTTCTTAAATGTGTTTCATCTTCTATTACCACATTAGTGCGAATGAAATGTCTGTTATAAAGTCGAATGGGATGAGAACTCTCCTCAGCAGCATAGCACAGGGATGAATTAAAATCACATGCCTGACGTCACAATCTAAGTGCAGCACGGCAAACAAGTTGGGATACGGAATCAAGAGGTAACACTTTGCTGAACAGTGTCGTTTGAAAGTGAGCAATGAAGAATACACAATTGCAAGTTGTTTTTCTTTATGAACTGAAATTTAGGACATTCAGTTCAGCAAGCCGCTAAAAATCCATTAACAGTGTATTTGGGCCACATATGGCGAATAATTCGCTGTTTTTTTTGTCAAATTTCGTTCCAATGAAACGGCATCAAAAAAGAAGTCACTAACTTATATTATATTTGGATGAGCTGTTCAGGATCACCGTGGAAGCAGATCCTTGGAAAAGTATTCGTGCCATCGAAGGCAAGTTAGGCATACACTATATTGCTGTCGTTCCCCAACTACAGAGACGATAAACGTGAGATCATATCATCTACTAAGCAAGGGTATCAAACCTAAGTCTAGTGTACAAAATAAAAACGTAACACTTCAATGTAAATGATGCTTAGAAACAGGGGTAAACGCCGTTACTCCACTTCCGAAAAAAAAAATATCTTATGGCGTCTCTCCACTTGCTAAAAATTTACAATGGGCAAAGATGGACACAGGGGACGGTGTGAAGTCATGCGTCATCCTACCTTTTCAGATCCACTTTTGCCCCTGCTAAGAAAGCATAATGCCAACTAACGCCGACTTACGAAAAGGCGTAAGATAAAATCGGGAAAAGATAAATAAGATAATACCCAAACTGATGCAGGTATATTGTATTTTTCTTCCTTCTATTCCATCACAAAGCTTTCAGATTTTAATTGGTACATTCTTCTGTAATATTTGTCCATGGCTGTGTTTGTAGATATGTATGTATGTGTGTGTCTGTAAATGTCCACAAAAAATGCAATTAAATGAAATTGTCCAAAGACCTGTTTTTGACAGAAAGATCGATAAATTGCATTCTTATCTTTGAGTCTTTTTTTGTGTCGAGGAGGGATGAGAGAGAACAGAATAATATTACTGTAACAGAAGTCGAAATGTGTCAAAACAGACAAAATAGCAGAGACTACCATATAATAACATATCCTATGTAAATATCCAATATATATTTATACTACGGTGCATATCGGATAACAACTGCCGTATGCTGAATTTGGTTACAGTATATACACGTGACTAGGCAAATGTGAAATCAATTTGACGCGTTAATTAATCTTTTAATTAAGTGGCGCTTTATGCTGCGGCCACAATTCTAAATCAATTCATTTCACCTGTATGCTTTTAGTGAATCTCCCAGTATTTACAATTCACTTAATTAGGATATACATTATATACGTATGTGCTAATTCTAGTATCCCCTCTCCTTATTGTAACACAAATGCAAATAGCTTTAAAGTAAGTTTTAACTGTTGTAGGTCATTAGTTAAGAGATATGGCAAGATGTATCTGTTAAGAGTTGGGACATTTTTAATTCATTTACGTCAGCTTACCACTAGCGGTGGCCCAAATCTGTCTTCAACATTGGGGGAACGGGTAAGATCATTTCTTTCTTTCTTTTTTCTTTTTTTTTAAGCATAAACATATTTATGAAGTTGAAAAACAATGCTGTGGAGGATAAGGGGAGCAGAGTTGACTTCAACATTAGGAAGCGGGCAAATTTGAGGCTTATTCTGGCCAGAGGGGGACATGAATTTCATCGCACTTTCTTTGCGGGAATCGGACACAAATCACTACATTTCTTCCCAAAAACACAATTCAAGTCGGATTATTGGGGGACAGTCCCCCCCAGTTCCACGATTGGAGGGGACATGTCCCCCTCATCCTCCGGGATTTGCACCAGTGACCATCAGGGATGGACTAACATGACGGGCAAGCAATCAAATCTCAGTGCGCCTTCCATTTTATGTCCTCTCCTCGTACATATATAATAACGGTATTAAAAAGAGAACATTTTCTTGAAATATTTACATTATTTCTCTAGAATAATACACTCAATAATTCACGTATCTTGTGAATATTGGTTATAACTTTTCAAAGTGAACGCAAGGTTAGCTAATCTGAAGTCATAACTATATTGCAGGGGTCACTGCTGTCTTCTGTAATCAAGCTTCAAATTAAAACAGCACATTTATTTCATTCGAAGTTGCTGTTCGGATTTTAAGTTGTTTTTTCTGTCTGTTTGTATTATCGTATATGCTAGAAAGAATAATGGGTTGCAGTTAGGTATTGTTAATACTACATTTACACTTTAGTGCCATAAGTCATATGATAACTACCTAGTGACGTGTGGAATCTCCTCTAGCACGACGAAGTGCACAATACGACATGGCATGTGTCACTGGTAGTCCACTGGAGGGATGTGCAGCCATGCAGCCTCGATTTTCATCCACAATTCGGTAGCTGTTGCATAAGGTAAATCCTGGGTATAAATGCCCCGTTTAACGATATCCCATATGTGCTCGATAGGAGC
This sequence comes from Thermobia domestica, assembly GCF_964235325.1. NCBI lineage: Eukaryota > Metazoa > Arthropoda > Insecta > Zygentoma > Lepismatidae > Thermobia > Thermobia domestica. Next base: position 34,595,903 of record NC_137465.1, read on the forward strand.
CATGTTCGGAGTTCTCGGAGACCAAATCGTGTGCGGGAAGTTTCCAGAATGTTTCTCAAACCAGTAGCACATCATTGCGACCAATGACATGGCGCATTGACATCCTAAAAGAACAGTGGCGGATCTAGAAGGTAAAAACAGGGGTGGGCAGCCAGTACCCAGGTATATATAAACTTTCAAAAATATATAAATAATAGCTTAAATTATTTTGTCACTGAAAAAAATGGGTTGGGGGCTAGGCCCCCGGCCCTGGCCTAGAGCCGCCACTGCTAAAAAATCCCATTCTTGGATGATATATGAATGATACAGGGATGCGAATGACCACCACCTAGCTGAACATAGTGTAACAGTTTTGTAGTTCGTTACGTATTTTGTTTGTTGATATTCGTTTTGTTCTATTATTCGCTGTTAGTATTTTATTACAATTTCTATTTTGTTTCAGCATTTTTTAGAGGTGTTTCTCTGCTTGGCCATGTGATTAGCTATCTGCACCAGAGAACATTATTTATTTGATTTGCATATGCAGGACAAATCTGTACAGTGTTCTATAACCTTTTGATCTTGTTATTTAGGAAACACTGCTAAAGTGTCACATTTAGTATTCTGTAGATTGTTAAAAATTAATGTGATCATTTAAACTGGCGAAACATAAGAAGCTTTGCGCCTGAATTTCTTTTTCTCCTGTGCTTGGTTTACACTAGAAAGCTCGAATGCTCTCTAACCGAGTTAGGGCAAAAAGAAGCCGGCAGACCCGCGTAAAGGAGTTTGGTTTCTATGGCTTGACATTTTCTCAATTAGTGCTGAAACCAGAAGTAGTAATACATTTCTATCACTTCCAGTTCCGGTAAAGAGGTTAGAATAGAGGTGGAATATATACTCGGGACGCTTAATTAGTTGAAGAAAACTGCTTCCATCTATGGATTACTGACTTTATTTTAACGATCACCGTTAAAACCGGACGTGACTGGTTTCTGCTACTTCCTGTATTAATAGAGATATAGTGAAGATTGAATTCGTTCTTGGCACACTTAATTAATTGTAGGAAATCGACTTTCTCTATCCAGTACCGTGTTTCCTCTAATGATCAACATACAAATAAAATGGTTGATTTCTACCACTTCCGGTTTGAATATTTACCCCCACCAATGAACTTGATACAGTGCTAACTTTTTGCCGTTTATACCCTGATCAAATTTGGTGGTGATTCATCAAGTAGTTCGAGATTTTTCCGAGGTTCAAGTAGTCCGTCCCGGACACACGGACAGGATGAATATATAAATGAGTTTTGGTAAAGTAATTTCCTTAATGAAGTGAACGGTACAGATTAAGAATAAACCCTCAAATTTTAAAAAAAAAATCCTTTTTCTTTCACTTTTCTTGCTTTAAATGATTCCCTAAGACGTTTAAGATCTGGGCTGTTATTACCCTGGTGCATGTGAAAATAATTGCGTATGAATTGATAATATGCGTGCAAACTGATTATCTCGGAAATAAACACGTGCTGTCTTATTATATGCAATTATTTTACCACATAATTCTCTTGCAGTGTCTTAGAAGTTGTTTCTTATGGTAGGAGTTGCATTCATGGGTGCAGATTCACTTTACGACGATTTTCCTTTAAGGTACAGATACTCATTCAGACATATGCTATAAAAAGATTGTACAAAAAGCAAAATCAATGTGTGATAAGTGGCCTCTAAAAGTAAGAATGCTATCTAACCGAGTCAGGGCAGAAGCGCAGCAGAGAGGGCCCGGCGGTGGTACAGGGGTGCGGTCCGCAGGGAGCAGGCGCGTCAGCGACGTCAGAGTATGTGCAGAAACAAGGAGAGTACAAAGAAGAATTTGATGTCACATAAAATCACATTAGTTAGAGCACTTGTAACACTATACTTCACACGGCTTCACACTTGTAACTCTATACTTGTAAACGTAAAATAAAGATTCCTACGTCGTGCGGAAATACTCCACTGGTGGAAATTAGTATGTTACACACTTGTTTTTGATATGTATTCATTCACTTTAACCCTAGTATAGCTTGTAACGGTGTCATGTAACATTACATTTGTAAACATGAAATACTGATTTCCTACATTGTGAACAATTCCACCGACAATAGAATTTAATATCCTACACAATTCTCTTTCATATGCACTGATTTATTTTAACCATAAGATTAACATTTTTCTGACGGACTATTCTGTCAGTACCAAATGAACTGTGATTTTCCGTAACTGCAAAAGTGTCAGATTATTATTATCATTGTTTTGCCAAGGCTACCTAAACTTTGTATTGAACAACACTACAAAGTTAAATACTAATTTCCCCCCACTTCTAAACATGTTAGCAATATTGGGGAAATGAAATAGTCAGGAAATTTTTTTAAAAATACAAACCTTTAAATATTTGAGAATATTTGGATGAAAATTGAAAATGACTGGATCCTCTTGTAATTTAAATAAAGTCATTAACTTTTTACAATTTTTTGCAACACAGAACAACGTCATTTGAACTCGAAAATTATACCGAGTAGCGTATCTAGGATTTTGTTTCGGAAGGGGCTATGCACAATAGCGTGAATAAGCACTACATTTTTCCTTTTGGGTGCCGACAAATTTTAATGAAGTTGTGCATATACCAAATTAATTTCGGGGGGGCTTGAGCCCAATAGCCACCCCCTACATACGCAACTGATTATATCTAATACAATTAATATCTAATACACTTAATTTAGTCGTAAAAGTTATCACTTTTCATAACTAACTACTGTAAATCTGCACTAGTATTTGAATAGAACTAACATTCAGAATGTAAAGATGTGTCTATTCTTAAAGGTCTATCTACATCTCTATTTCTGTTTTCCTCAAAATTTTCCGGATTGACAGCATTGATTTTGTTGCCATAGCTCACATCACAATGCCAACATTACAAAGATAAAATACTTAATAATACTCGTTATTTTGACAAAGCGTTTGTAAGTTAAAAGTTACAAACAACTTGTTTATTTACGTATGTATTCTAAGGATGTAATATACTATACTTTTGTCCCGTGCTACCTGTAATTTAAAAAACTTCTTACCATTTTATTCAGAGATCTACACAAAAGGACAATAGATAATACACAATAGAGGGATCTGAATAAAACACGAATACAGAATAGTTATAATGATACACTTATTGGAAGCTCTAACATGAATACTGTTGCAAGGAAATTATTGATTAATCCACAACGTGACTCGGCTGTTTAGTAGTTAGGGATGACACGTCCATGAAAAGAATATTAAAAGTTAATGACACTGAACAAGTACGCCACACTTAATTAACACAAAACACAGAGTTCATTGTTATTTCAAAAGTTATCGTTAAAATCTGTTAGAAGCATTTCCTGCCATCTATTAACAAAGCTGTAAGGTGTAATTGACCGTTTAATTTATGTTATTGAAAGTTCGTACTAGTGGTCAGTCCTGGTCACTTTCTTTTATAAATTTTTGTTTATACTTTTTGCATATTGATTTATCAATTAGATGACAAAGGACTGCTTTCAGTTAAAATAGAGACGAGACAGATTCAAAACGGCTATTAGGATAGTATCTGTTTTCAAGAATTTCATAGAATTGTCTTGTAGATGTCACCAGCAGAGTCATTTCATTTTTTTTTTTGTTGCGGGGGGGGGGGGGAGTGAGAGCAAGATTCTTCATCAGTATAAGTAATTTCAAGTTTGACATTATTATTTTAGTACACAAGTGATTATATACACATAAATCAAACTGAGGAAGGGGGAATTTTCCTCCTCTCCCTAAATGACGCCTCTAGATGGCTTTAATGTGAAAAAAGCCCGTAGCCAGAACCAGGGGTGCCCACAAAGTGGGACTATGACGGAAACTGCGTCATTGAAATATTTGGGGGGAGTTAAAAAATCTATATAAATATGTTTGAGGGGTGTAAAAATTAATCGAAAAGATATTTTTTTTCATAAAAGAACACCTACGAATAGACAATTGAGGGGGTGCGTCATGGACATGAGAGGGGACACCACTGGCCAGAACATGGAGACAGCGGGAGCCGAGATCATTTTGGAGGAGCTGACTTGAGTTCACCTTACATTCATCCATACATATATACCAGCAAACAACGGAACGTTTCAGGGCGTTGAAGACAGTCGTAAAGGGCTACCTACAGGTGTGAAATTCCTGAAGTAGTATTGCAAAAAATGAATTTTTTGACTTTTACGTCCCACGATTAGGCCGGCTAGACTAAAGGAGACGGTGATAATGAGAAATGAATAAAATGGTGGAATGAAGAAAGTGGGAGCAAACGGGAGAACCCGAGGAAACCCATGCACACGGTTTTTGTCCACCACAAAGTTCACTTGGCGGGAGCAGGGTTTGAATCGGGGATCCCATGCACCAGGACGCTCTACCACTGAGCCACCGCGGCCCAAAAGGATAATTTGAGTGAAAAACAAATTCTCTAAGATACTATCTTTCGGACACTGTATAAACTATGCCATTTGGCTGCCATTGGTGTAATTGTATGTGAGGTGAGGACATATCTACAAATCAGGTAAAAATCAACAGGGATATAAGGTGAGTACTATAATACACTGTATTTTAAGTCACAAGCAATAGACTGAAATCATATTTGTGCATGCGTAAAGTACATAAGCAGAAATTTGTGTCTTACACTTATATATTTCTGTTCCACAAGCAATATTGAGAAAAAAGGAATGAGCTCCTTTACTTTAACGTCCTATGATTATGTCCTTTAGGTTGATTAAGACAAGTGAATGACGATGGAAGGATTGGTGAAATAAAAATGCTGGAGGAAACGGGAATATGCGGATACGATGTTGTCCACACAAACACATTTGGCCGGGGATCGAACTGGATACCGCTAATTTTACAGTAATTATGTGATATCTTCAAATAGATAAAAAGATAATCGAAATGTGGAACAAGAGCGCCCTAGATAATATTATTTTGCGTCAGGTACCGTTATCACAAGTCACCTACTGGCTTTCCGTTTTCAGCTGTTTAGAAACGCGAAAATAAATGCCGATTTTCAAAATGGCTCGAAATCGAAAGCAGATAAGTGAGTCGTGATAACGGTTTCTCATGTAAAATAATATTGTCTAGGGCGCTCTTGTTCCACATTTCGATTACCTTTTTATCTATTTGAAGATATCACATAATTACTGTAAAATTAGCGGTATTTTAATTTCGCCGGGATGAAGACTCTTAAGCGCTCTGCCACTGAACCCCCCCCCCTCGAGCAGTATACTAAATTTGAATCGTAAAGTCACACATACTGTATACAAGGGAGTCGATTTCTCTGTAGCTTTGGGGGGGGGGCATTCATAAAAAAATACATATAACAAGAGAAAATACAAAAATACAGAGAAGCCCACATGAGCCTTGGGGGGTGGGGGGCTCCCCCGGTCCACCCAGGATCGGCACCCTTGGCTGTATATATACGCTACTTCTTTGATATCGAATGTGACATTTCTGTTACACATTGCTCATTCGTTGACAATTTATAAAGAGAAAAAAATCATCCTTTTTCTTTCTTGGATACTACCAAATCGTATTGAAAAGTAGGGTCTATGATTAAATTTCCCGTTGAGGTTATTGAACTGGAACATTTTCGACGTTGATTTGCCGAACTACACTTTTTGTAAAAGAAAGAAAAAAGGGGGAAGAAAGAGTAACGTAAATGACATTTCGTTTATTAACATAAAGAGGTCTCGTTTATTCTGTAACAGGATGTAGATAAAACTAGGAAGCTATATATGTTCTCTTTGTACGTTACGCATAGTACATAACTACGTGAAACACGAGCTGAAAAATACAAGTAAACAAAGCCCCCACCATCACGTTCACGTAAAATAAACATACCACATCAAAAGCCACGGCAAGCGTTTACGTGCACTCTCACTTCTCTATCGTTTTTTCTTTTCTCTTTTTCTTTTTTTAAATGAAAATGTAGATTCTCAACTGTTTCATCGTTAATATAAATGATCAAAGAAGTTTGTTTCCACTGTTATATTTGTATATGTATATAATTCTACTGTGATATTTCACATATCTGAGCAAGCGTTTATATACACTTGGGAACCAAACAAATGGCAAGCAGGAAATCTTAATATTCGTTTTGTATTGTATTTACAGGTTTGTTTAGTATTAATTATTTTCTATTTATTTCACTATCTTTTCTCAAATTGTTGTTTTCAAAAACGAACGGATTTGATGATGCAGAATTATTATAAGGATCCACGTATAAATTCATTGCGTATATACTTCTTTATCAGTAAATCTACTTTTCATATGTTAAACAATTATTTTGAGGGTGTGAACTTGTATACCTCTGTGTATATACACTTTAGGGGAGCTCCAGTGTACGTACACGATAAGAACTATCGAGCAAGAGACACTAACTCGAGCTAGGTGGCCTCTAAAAATCACAAATACTATTTAAGCGAGTCAGGGCAGGAGCGCAGCAGGGGGGCCTGAGAGATACGAAGGGATGTATCCGTAGGGAGCAGATGCATCAGCGAAGGCGGGTATACACATAAACGAGGATAGCGCAGAACATTGTATATGGCATAAAAATACTTATTTTACATGCTGAATTATGTATTTCTACGTTATTTTTTTTTTTATTAAATACGTTATAGGTAATATCCAGATATGTTTTCATGGCTTGCATATTTGTGTTTCAAAGTAACATAACACGTTGCTAACATACATTTCATAATAATTTGGATGCCTTAACTCTCTGATGCTTCTTCACTTCTGCCTCACGAGTTAGCACAATGACTTCAGATACTTGACTCCACTTTATTGTATACTATGGTTACCAGCCACCTTGTCGACGAATACGTGCATAATAGGTTCGAATTTATTAATGTATTTTTACGTATTTCCCAGGTAAGAACACAACATATTTAAATTATTTACACACTTGTCTATCAAAATATTATTACGGGTTTATTATGTAAATTTTACAAATCTGTGGATCTGTACACTAAATCTGCACCAATTTGAGAAATTAAGTGCACCACTGCGTACAATTACGAGTATGTACAAAACCCGTACCCAGAACACTAAGAGTGAGGGCTGAGATAATTTTAATGGGACGTAACTTGAGTTCACGTTATGTGTATGTACGTACACACCAACAAACAACTGAAATAGGGATGGTACCGAGACCGAGACAGACCTCTATAAATGGAGACGAGACTTAGGTTAGTCTCGGTCTCGTCTCGAATATTGCTATTGATAGCTATTAAAATCGCCTTTTCTCAATTTTTTTTTTCGTTGCTGTGTTAGATAATACGAGAAAGTTGACTGATGTACAGTGGCGTATTTAGGGGATGGTTATCGGGCTCAAGCCCCTCCCGAAATAAATATGTGATAATTTTTTTTTCGCATTGCACGTACAACACAAATGTTTGTTACTCGTTCTTCAAGCCTCTTACGAAACAAAATCCACTGCTGATGTATATAGCCAGTGGCGTATTTACGATTTTGTTTCGGGAGGGGCTTGGCCTGAAAATGTGAAAATTCTGCAAGATATTTCATATACTTGACTATAGTAAGTAAGATTTCAGGGGGGGGGGCTTAAGCCCGGAAGCCCCCTAAATACGCCACTGTATATAGCCTTCTCTTTCTTTCTCTACATATATATATATTCGTGAATCCAGATGTGGTAAAGGGAGGGGCTAAACACTAGTTTGCCTCTTTATCCAGTGTAAAGAAAATAGGATACTTTCTTTACACATCCATTGTATTGAGTGTATACCTGAGCGTCAGGGGTAACTATAGCCTCTATAGCCCTTTTCTTGGATCCGGGATATATACAAGGGCGCCCATCAGGGGGAGCAAGGTGGGCGCTTGCCCCTCCCTAGAGGAAATTGTAGTTGGGAATATCGAAAACCCATAGAATTTTTACATTAGTTACAGCAAAATTTGTAACTATATTTGAAACGTCGCTTATACTTGCCCCCTCTTGGAAATCACAACATGGGCGCCCTTGGATATATATATATATATATATATATATATATATATATATATATATATATATATATATATATATTTAAAATGCTGAAATTTGTGAAATATTGAAGGGGAAATTCTAGATACTTTGCAATACCACTAGATGAACAAGTAGTGTTGCTAATGCAACATAAAATTGTATTTTCTCAAATTGAGCTATGTATGGCATTACATAAATTTATTTCTAATTTAGATATTAAATGAAATCACTATACCACATACATTATTCAGTGTAACAGAGGACAATACAGTTTCACTAATATCAACATTTTGAGATCTCTAATAATCAAATGACATCGACAGTGCAATGCGCATCAATTTTAGCTTAGTGTCAAATTCTATGATCATGGTATAAGGTATTTCGAATGAATGAAGGAACAAAGTTACAAAAAATGGACAATTTAACTTTTTCTAAAGACTTTACTTCGTAAACGTGCTGAAATATCACGTCTCAGAGATACCAAACATATCACGCCTCAGAAACTGTTTCAGACACACCAAACATATGCGTAGTGAATGTTACACTGCTTAAAATGACGTATTTGTGTTAAATTTTTATAATGATTGTTGCTTTCCTTTACTTCTGTAATATTACAACAATAGTTTTTGGTGGTTTTTTAATCACAAGTCATAGTTACATTATTTTACGCAGTGTTGCCAACTTAAATAAATGGCTAAATATTATTCTAAATATAGTGCGTAGCTAAACTGCAAAATATTTTAAAATTTACTCGTAATTTGTTTTATGGTGCAAGAATGTTTTCAAAAGACGACGTTTTTCATAGCCTTTTGGGCTACTTATAGTCTTAATGCGAAAGTTTTCGTTCCAGCAATACATGTAAATGCAAATTGTAACTGAAATTAAACGTAACTGATAAATTTTCAGTAACACTAGTTGTTCCACCTAAGCCTTAGGCCTGGTGTATACTTTAGATTAAAACAGTGCTTAAATAAAAGTTATAATTACACACTAATTCAGGGATCCAAATAATCAATAAAATTTTACTAGCCCAAGAAAAAAGCTACTGGCTCATATCCCACAATAGAAATCATTTACTTACCTTCGGTATTTTAATAATAATATTAAAAACTCGCCCGCACTGATGAACCACTCGCCTCGGGCGAGTGAACGATTTTCCTTTCTTTAGTTTGACCACCGACCACCTCAAACTCGATCCATATAGCTATATGCAATTATTCAAGGACCCTCCCTACTATATAGCTATATGCAATTATTCAAGAACTTACAGTTACTAATACACATTGTGTCCATTTTTGGTTTGGTTTGTTTTAGTTTAACGTCCCACTATTATGCAAGGGCAGCTAAAGGATACGTGGAGCTACTGATTATAGTGGAATCCGAACCATTTCGGTCCTTCAAATTTACCCCCACTGGAATCGAAATCGGGACCACGCGAAACAAAATCAAGCGTGCTAGCCGCTAGACCAAATGGGTGACCTCACATTGTGTTGATTTAAATCATTTAGTCAATGTTGTAAGATCCGAAGATCAAAAAGTAGCGTGTCTGTGCTCCGAAAATAGCGGATTTGAACTATTTGTAGCCCAAATGTATAGAATTGAATTATTTGGCAACTAATGACTGGTATTAATGAAATAATTCTAACGTGAGCTTTAAAATGTGCTGGACGTAACGCAAGCAGAAAATATGATCGATGGCAAAACTCATATTAAAACAAGCTAAGCCAAATTATATGATCGCAGTTGCTGAGAAAATCCAGGGGGGGGACTTTTTTTTTTTTGTTAATCTTCAAATATTGATGCTGTACGACACTTACGTCATCTGTTAGCATGAAACTAATATTTTTTTATATTTGGAGGTGTCCAAATTCATTATGACAATAAATCACTAAAATTTGTAAACTCAACCCTAGAATTAGACTAAATTTACAGAAAAAGTCAGTATTTTGTGGGGGGTGAGGTCCCGACCCCCAGAACGCACCCTGCCTATGTTAATGACCCAATATTACAATTAACGCTAAAACTTCTTTAATATCTGTCTAACTATAATGTATTGCAAAGACAATACACGTACACACATATCAATCAATAAATCATATCAATCTGGTAAAATTACATACTCTAGAATAAACTCTTATGCGTAAAAAAATTATGGATGCCAATCAGGGGTAAAAGTGAGGGGGAATGACATCTCTCCTCCTCCAAAAAATATGTAAGGCGTCCCCCAGTTCCTAAAAATTACAATGGGCAAAGATATGCAGGGGGACGTCATGTCGCTACCTACCGTCCCCGTACCTTTTCAGATCCACTTTTATCCTTGATGCCAATAACAATGAAGATTTTATTCTGTTGAAGCAGATAGTATCCAATATTGTCTTTTTCTAACGGTAACGAGACACTACTTACAAGGAAACTTACATACTAGTCTTTGTCTTAAATATCTAAGTACAGGCCTACTTCCTTAAATTCAAGACACACACGACATATGGTTTAGATTTCATAGTCGTTAGAATAGCCTTTGCGAAACCATTGAAAATGGAGACAATGCATCACGTAGGAATAATTCACGACCCTCCATATAGCAGACAAATCTGATCCCACCATTACAGGTCTTATTGCCTATTATGGAGGAGAATTTGTCATCAAATGCGTGGTGACATCTAACCTTGTCTAATTTGGAACAGACAGATCTACGGTCCCTGGTGTCATTACGTGGAAACTGATTGGATGATCGATGTAGGACAAACCATCTCGAGGTAATAGTTCTCTCAAATGTCATTGAATACAACGTTGGGCAAATGGTGTCCACAGCTCAGAGAATATTGGTTACCGAAAAAAGAATAGTAGAATTTACATTAAAGAGATTTTATTTCATTGTATATACATTAACTGTAGGAATTTATTTCATGGTCGTCATATATATGTACTGGTACAGAATTAATGTTTATTGTTTGTTAATTTAACTTTACTAGCAACAATTATGAAAGTTAATTTGAGACAACGAGAAGTAAATTCGTTTCTAAAAGTGTTTGTGCATCTTACGTATAGCCTTTTTCTTCTGTAGATGTCAATAGCACACCCAACAAAGTATTGTGGATGAGAATTTCCAGAAATGGTCAAATTAATATTTGATAAAATAACAGTTTAAGTTATATTAGAGACAAAATTCTCTTGAATACGGGGAGCAGTTACTTAGCGATAGAATTATCACCCCGGGTGCGGAAGGTTTGTGTCACCTATAAAGTCGGATACTCTTCAATTAGGGATATACATAGTATGATTTTGTGTGTTCTATATTATGAATGACCGATAAATTAAGGAAGACACAAAGGGACTGTCAGATTTAATACAGTTAAGGATCTTTCACTACAGCGAAATTAAACTACCGCTAATTTTAGAGTTTTTCGGTAATATCTTCAAAACAAATAAAAATATTCGAAAAGCACAAACGTAGTAAACTAGACAACACGATTTTGCATATGATACCTCTATCACAATTCACCTAGCTGCTTTTGGTACGCCGCAATTTACAGAACCCGCAAAAAATGCTAAATCTATCTACAGTTGCAAATCAAAAGTAGATAGATCAGTTGTGATAACGGTATCACATGCAAAATCGTATTGTCTAGCTCACTATGTTTCTGCTTTTTGAATATTTTTATTTGTTTTGAAGATATTGCAGAAAAAAAACTAAAATTAGCGGTAGTTTAATTTCGCTGTAATGAACACCCTTAAAGATCAATGTGTTAACATTTGAGTCGAAATACGTTCATTAAACCCATCGAAAGTGTTACTTATGATGCTTTTAAATTATTAGGATTCATAATTAGAAGTGGTAAGGACTTCAGTAATATTGAAACACTTTTGAAAATTTGTTACTCATAAGTACGGTCCAAGTTGGAATATGCCCTTGGAATTTGGAAACCTTCGCAACAAAAGTATCGTCAATAAATTAAAAAAAAAATCAATCAAAATTTCTTAGGTATTTGTTATACAAAGTAACTGGAATTTATCCCTCACTTGAAAACCATAATACACTAGTAGACAATATTAATATTTACTCATTAGAACAAAGGCGTAGCTAATATTACCGATTTGCTATTCCTTCAAAAGTAGTTCAAAATGAATTCGATTGTTCAAATTTTATATCAACATTAAGGTGGATCACCACCCGGAAATCAATATATATTTCAGCTCATTGCCTTAACTACTGCGCAATGAAACGTTACATATTATGAATATTGTACTATTACGATAGAGTAATGTTTCAGCTACAGCACAAGACACTGATTCATTTGGTTGTGTCTCCTGATATCGAAAAATGTAACAAATAAAAGAAAATATTTGACTCGTTTTAAAATGAATATACAAGATAGCACTTGCTGTTAGATCTTACAATAAGTGCTCAGTTTTACGAAATGTTTATTTGTATGTGTAAAGTATTTTAAAGTAACGATCTTATCACGAAATAGATATCTTATTTGACCGTTTTTCGTGTTATGTTTAATATTTTATTTAAATATTTATTTACATTTAAGGAAATAGATTTTGAGACGAAACTTCCGCAGAACACCATAATGCGTTGTTGCCAAATTTGTACGTTTACTGTAGTAGTCACAATAAGAAAATTTGTGGATTCTAGCATTGCAGTTCGAGAAGCGGAATTGCGGTAAGGGTCGAAAACTAAATTCTCTAGTAAGTATCCAAGCAGAATTCCATGATTACTTCCTTTATTATCTGGCATCAGTTAACACTCGACACTATCTGGCAACGCCACACTATTTAAACAGCGTTTAAAATAGCACTGGGAACACCTAGTGATCTACCTAAAACTTCTATGTTCCTCCAGTTAGAACTAGAAATAATAATCCAGGTTTCTTCTGTTGCAAAAGGTCTACGACCAACATAATACTGAAGTCACCAATATATTCTGTCTACAACAAATTATGACAAAAACAAATAAAATTGATATATGCATAATGTCTTGTAAGGCACTAAAAAACTATTGTAAAAATATTTCAACACTCTGATTCGGTATTTGCCTGTTGTGTTGATAAATAAATAAATAAATATCTAAATGAAGCACAATGATCAAAACTGATACCGTGTTTACCTTTTGTTTGACCTAATAAATATCTCACATTTAGCAAATATTTAAAATTTCCAATATCTTCGCTAATCCATAATGATTCATCTGAATTTCATTAACTTCGTACTACAACGAATTCCAATCAAATAAACCGGACATTTTCTTGCACAAAAATCTATTTCATTTGTTTGCATAACCTTGCAAACCATAAGCTACAGAAATAATCTAGTATGTGTTTAAAAACTGTATCATTTGTTAGGGCTACCTCAAACTCTACTCTTCCCGGCGGGAGCTCATGTGGTTCTGATTCCACGTTAATCAGTAGGTCCACGTCTCATATAGCCTCGCTGTTGAAAGGGACGCTAAACTAAAATCAACTCAACTCAACTCAAACTCTACTCTAAGAAGTAGCTAGCTTGATCTCAGGGCTTGTGGCAGATAAAACAACATATGTAAAAGTTTCGTCAGAATTCCCTCTGTGTGGAACATACGTACAAAGACAAGGAGTATGAATGTATATACAATCTAAGCTGACCTGGCACTACACAAAATCTGCATCACAACACGGATTGCAGTTCTTCTTTCGTGGCAAGAGCAGCACCAGGAAAGCTACCTGTACCCGGAATCTACGGGTTTTCCTTCTAAATGCAGTCGATTTATCTTTGTGTGTACAAATTCACGTGAACTAGAATTGAAAATGAAATCTTTCAGTTTGACGTTCCACGGTTATGACCTTTAGGCTAAGGGAGACGGCTAATTAAGGCAAGCAATTGATAATGGAAGAATTGATGGAATGAGAAGGTGAGAGGAAACGGGAGAACCCCCAAGAAAACCCACGAATACGATGTTGTCCAACACAAACTTGCTTGGTCAGGGATCGAACCAGGGTCCCCACGGACAAGAGATAAGTGATCTACCACTGAGCCATCGTGGGCCTCTGAACTAGAATTGAACCAGGGACTCAGTGTTAGAGGTGACGGCCCTACCACTGAGTCACCGCTCCTCCATGTATAAATTTGATGCCATATTTATGCAATCTTAAAACAAGATTCACAATTACTAGTAATATCTTTTTGTTCTAAGATGTCACACTGACTAAGATGAAAGCTAATAACACTGCTTATTGAAGTGCTTAAAATAAATTTCAAGAAACAACAAGTTAATCAAATCGGGGTAATAAGGAAGAGTAAATGACATTGCATAAACCCCGAAGCAATTTATTCAAATCCTTCTTTCTTCATTTATTGATTTAACATGAAATATTTTAAAGAAACGGAGGCGGAAGAAAAACAGAAGAAGACTGATTTCAGCTTTAAAATGTAACTTGATACTCTTTTGTCATAAACAGGTAAAATTATATCCTGAAGTGCAAACTCGAAAGATTGTAGTGATTTTTCTTCTTTTTTTTAATGTAAAGCATATTAACTAGAAAAATGATACCAACAGAATTTATGTTTCATGTAACGAGCCTGAAGCAGAAAATAAGAATACATAATGAAAATACGGATTTAATGAGATTGGGCCATTAATACGCTTCTTGCAATAAAGTTTTGATACTGCTGTATCCTTCTCTTTTCTTTTTTGAAGAGTGAGAAGAGATAATTTAAAACTTTTCATAAACTTCTTACATATAATCAGGGTTGCTTACAACTCACATAACAAAGCACGTCCACGGGATGCTCTTTGGACGTCCCCTATGCACTATATATATGTTCTAAGATATTCACGGTCCCACCACAAATTTTAAGGATATTGGATATGTCAGGATATTTTACTTGGATGTGCGTGTCACGGACAATATTTGGAGGTTTAATTCTAATTGTGAGAACCAAGAGTAGGTAAATAAACAAAGTTTACAGAAGAAATGAGTTGTTGGTACTCTATACCTGTATTCGGAAGAAGAATACAACACATGGAAGGATATATGGCTGAATTCGTTTCCAGATCAATAGTGAAACAAGATAATATAGTGCACACTTTTTAAAAGCCATTGCCAATCTATACAAACCATGAAGGTAAGTAGAACCTAATGTATCCTAACCAAAATTAAGCTATAGTTATCAAAAAAGTGTGCATTTTTAAGAAAAAATTCTGGCCCCAATAATTAGAATTTATTCTACGGTATTTGGATGTTCAAAGTCCTCCTGTGATTACGTATCTCGTAAAGAGCACAGATATGTCACATAGAGGGTTCTGTCTCAGGGGCAGACAACTGAAAACCCAAAGTATCAGACCGTAACAATCGGCAATAGAACGCAATAGGTCCCTGGACAAAGGAGCTCCTAACTCAGTGTTTGAAGCTCATATTACTTGTTCCTGAATACTTCAAATTTTCTCTTACTCATTTTTTTGAGTTTAACGTCCCACGTTTATGCACCGAGGCTAAGAGAGAGACTGTAGATGATAATGGTGAAATGAACGAAGTGGAAGGAAACGGTAGAACTCCGACAAAAGCCACAGTGTTAGTCCACTACAAAGAACATCAGAGGAAACTGGGGACGAACATGACCCATCCATGCATAATCATACCATACCAGAAAAGATTTCTAGCGCCAACAGTGTCTACTTTTTCACATAAAAAGCCGGCTTTTTTGGGAAAAAAACGAGAATTTTGGAAATTTTGGCTTTTTTCATTTTCATGATTTTTCTATCTAAATAGCTTTCTTATAGTATATTCTATAGTTAGATAAGAATTCCATGATCTAAATGCGATATTTCGCTCTGAAATTCACCATTAAGATGGATGGAGCACATGTTTTACGAATTAAAGCTAACATGAAGAATGTAGTATTTGAGGGCAATTTTAGAGGCTATTTAACTTTATTTTAACTTTTGAGCTTTCGACATTTTCTTTTCTGCTCAAGATCATTTCAATTTGTCATCCGTGTTTCATTTCTAAGAACTTAGTACTCTGGCTTCTAGTGCAAAAGTTAAACTTACGTTTTTCTATATATTCGTCAAAGCGTACGTTTTCAATATATCCGTCAAACCGTACTTCCACATTTCTGTTATAATGTAGCTGTGCAGTGATTTAGCAATAATTTTCCAGACACAACCTTGAATACCAATTTATACAAATAATCAGTAGCGGATTTAGAAAAGTACTTTAGGAGGGGTTTCTCTGATTGTTTCGGTTTCTAAAAAGTCCTAATTTTACTTGGGAGGTGCTTGAAGTTTATGAGTACAGGCATAACTAATATTTCGTTTCATTTATATGTTTAGCAATAATCTTCCGGATCATTTTATGCTGAGAATCAGTGGCGGATTTAGAAAAGTATTTTGGGAGGGATTTTTCTTACTAATTTTTAGTTTTTCTAAACATTCGTAATTTTTATTTGACGGGAGCTTAAAGTTTATGAGTAAAGCCATAACTAATAAATATTTTGTTTGTTGCACACATTCCGTAACTTTGGGGAACAGGCTTCAGTCCAAAAGACCGCCCCCTAACCTTCGCAAAACCGTCACTGCTGGTAATTAGTAATAATAACGATTTAAAAACAATAAAAAAGGAAGTCGGCCAACTCACAGTACACGCACTATTTCTACATTCACAGATGGAATGAAGAAAAGATTTGTCAGAATGGTCGAATGCAGGGTTGAATCCCGGACTTCCCGATAGAAGCGCAAAAGCTAACCACTCAGTCATGTTTGTTGTGCAGTTGTATTTAGCTTAACTTAAATATATTCCATAGTCCTTTTTTTGGGGGGGGAGTTCCGTAATATGTTGAATCCCTCTTGTTAAAAATTAAGAAAACTTGAGGATTGGGTAAACCGTGATGGTGGTTATATAAAACTTAACTGTATAATTTCAAGAATATACAGAACCAAACGCTCTAGATGTGCAGCCTAATATTTCTCTTATGTTTTATTTTAATTTCATTTTGTTTCAAAAAGAGGATATGAAATATTTTGAAGTAAAAATACTACATACAATTTTGCTAGTTATTTATGTATTTTTTAAAAAGAAGTGCTAACTTTTAGGGTTGGCTGGTTTACACCAACCTTTTTTTAAATAACTGGTTTAAACCAAAAAAAATGAAAAGAACGAAAAATGCGAATCGTGTGAACTTCATGGTGACGTTTCCACATATCAAACCACCTGCATTAGTTTTATTTCCCTTTCACCTTTTAATTAAAGTGTCCCATGTTCAATTCTCGGTCGAACCACAACCCTTCTTTCATGCGTAAACCAAGTAGCGGTTCGGATGTCACTTTAAGCGAAAGTCTTCTTCTTGATAACCTCGGTATTACGTAAGGATGTTCAGCCTAAACATACGAAACGAAACCAAATTGTATATTTCTGCATGCCTAAATGCCTGTTGTTTTATAAAGAAGCCAATATTGCTTAAATATATTGATAGAAATTGGCAAAATTTATCGATTGCCTACGTAGCTTCCAACATTAGCTTGGATTGGACTTTCAATGATATCTACGTATTAAATTTGTAATTTAATACCTTAGTTTTAGCGTACTCTTTATGATACGTTGACCTTTAAATTTTACATGCAAAGCAATAACAGGATTTTCCCGCCATTGTTTTACATTTCAAGTAATGACGGGATTTTCCCGATGGCTATCGCGAGAGCTTCTCAATTTAAGACATTTACTGACCGGACTTCTTTAAGCTTATGGGACTTCTTCCAGCACAACCCCGCTGTTGCATAACAACACCAAGGCGAAACAAACTTATTTCTGTGAATATGTAATATAAACACATAAAGCAAAATATCTAAATCAAAAAACCTGGTTTAAACCAAAAAAGCCTGCTTTAAACCAGAAAAGCCTGCTTTAAACCAAAAAAGCCTGGTTTAAACATCCCACCAAAAACGGGTGAAAACAACCATGGTTCTTGCCAACTCTGCTTACTTTTGTATATAGGAAGTTAAAAACTTCTTATTATATACATTGGTTAATCCTTTGGAATTCATAATGTAAATATGTTGAAGTAAAATTGTTTGAAATATATTTTCGAAATTTATGGTTTATTTTCGAGGTTTTATATTATTACCAGCATCAACCACTAATTAAATGACTTTTTGTGTTATAGAGAAGCGAAACAAAGTCTGTTTTATCAATTTAAAGCAGAATTTTGAAAAAAGCCCAAAATTTCCCCAATCAAAAAAGCGAAGCAGAAAAAACCAAGTTTTTTTTTAATACTTGCATCTCTACTTTTAATACTGATACATATGTATAATCAGGAAAGGTATATTTGTAGTAAATTTCATAGGAAATGAATTATAAATACGAAAATTAGAATGAGTAAAACAAAATGTTGCTAAATGGACAAAAACGTTTTATTTTCGTTTTATTGTTCTTATTTACTGCTCTTTTGACATGAAATTTTCCACATACAAATCTTTGCCGATTATACACATACTAACATTATAAGAAATACCGGGCGAATTCGTTATCAAATTATATTCCTACAACAACATATTTATAGACCTGTGACAATAATTTTGGACATGAGTGTACATAGTGCAAAAACAAATAAGAGATAGCAAGAAGCGATTTCTTGAAATCAATTCAGTGTTCTTTGAATAAATACAATCCTCTCTCTCAACTCTATTCACATTGGAAGTAGCATAAATCAATCACTTTCACTTTTAACGTTAATCGATATACTGTAAAGCAACCATAATAATAGGCCTATGTATAGCTAGAACTTATTCTCAATAATCAATTCAGCGTCCGATGACTATATTTCATATCCCCTCTAATCTCTCTATTTAACCGGAAGTAGTAGAAATCTAATTTCATTTCCGGTTTCAATATTAATTGAGAAAATGTCACGCCATTGATAAACAATAAGTATTTAAAAAATCAATTGAAGGACTTGGTGGAAGAAGGGCCAAATCCCACTCCTCCATGAAAAATGAGTTTCGTGGCTAAAGTGTAAGTCAGTGTCATCTAGTGCCACTCATTGAACCAATTTCATTGTGGGATATGCAATAGTGTTCTCTCCGTTTACTTAGATTTTTTCCCACATCAAAACTACTATAACTGCGTTTCTGTCCAGAACACTGATTGTGGGACGAGTGTGAACTTAGCAGGACCACTTTTGAAAATTATAAATGTTTGCACACCATACGTTTGTACTGCGTTTGTACCGGTTTGTACCGGAAAAATTTTCGTTTGTACCGGTCTCAAATTCGAAAAAATCGAAAAATAAAGTGGTCCTGTTAAGTTCACGTGAACTTAGCAGGACCACTCATAAATTTTTACAAATTTGATGATTTTTCTGTACGATTCGTTTGTACTGCGTTTGTACCGGATTGTACCAAAAACATTTCCTTTGTACCGGTCTCAAATTCGAAAAAATCGAAAAATAAACTGGTCCTGCTAAGTTCACGTGAACATAGCAGGACCAGAATACAAACTTCTGCAAATCTTAAGATTTCTATGTTTGAATCGTTTGTTCTACGTTTGTACCGGATTGTACCGTAAAAATTTTCGTTTGTACCGGTCCCAAATTCGAAAAAAATCGAAAACTAAAGTGGTCCTACTAAGTTCACGTGAACTTAGCAGGATCACTGATAATTTTTTACAAATTTGATGATTTTTCTGTACGATTCGTTTGTACTGCGTTTGTACCGGATTGTACCATAAAACTTTACGTTTGTACCGGTCTCAAATTCGACAAAATCGAAAAATTAATGGTCCTTCTAAATTCACGTGAACACTGATAAATTTATACGAATTTGAAGATTTTCCTTAACAAATCGTTGGTACTGAGTTTGTACCGGATTGTACCTTAAAAATTTTCATTTGTTCCGGTCTGAAATTCGAAAAAAAACGAAAAACAATGTGGTCCTGCCACGTTCACGTGAACGTATCAGGACAAGAATACAAATTTCTAGAAATCTGAGGATTTTTTCTTAACAAATCGTTTGTAGTGCGTTTGTACCGGATTGTACCGTAAAAAGTTTCGTTTGTATCGGCGTGAAATTCAAAAACTCGGAAAGGAAAGTGTTCTGCTAAGACAAAATGAGACATTCGTGTAATAGTTTTTGAAACAATTTTCATTATATTCTATTGCATTATCTGTTGCTAAAACGCTAGGTGTCAAACTATGGTACGAATTTAAAGATTAATTAATAATGTGTCGCTCGCGATTGAGCCGAATCTTTTGACTACTTTTTTGGATGAGTGAGTTTGTCGTCTCTGACTAGGAATGATCGACTGTTCTTTATGAGTCGTGTTTCTTCGTGATTCGTGTATTTTTAGGAGTCGTAGTTTCTAAGGAGACGTGGTTCTTCTAGGGTTATGGTCTTTGGCAGTCAGGTTTCTTTAGGAGTACGGGTTTTGAGGAAGACACGGTAGTTTGGGATTGACAATATTTGTAGCATATAAATCTTGTACAGTCAGTAACAATATTAAGTATAGATTGGAGCTTTTTTTCTTTATACTGGTCCCTCCATGCTATACCTTAAATTTTTCTAACTGAATGTTGCTAATTCGCGAATCGCCTCTTGCTTCTCGATCTTCGTGGTCCAATCAGTTGCTTTTTTTTGGAAAGGTGGTTTCAATGATTCGTGGGCCTTCTCAGCAGTGTAGGCAGATTGGGCTACAAGAAGCGGATTGGGCAATTTGTGATCCAAAAGTTCCTATCAAAATTTCAAATTGGGCGACCCATTACGTTCTCGGCTACTTGCAATTATCTGCCAGTTTAACTCAAAAAGATACTCTACTTTCTTATTTTTATATTTGGAATCACAAATTTATATTATACAATAAAAATGTTGTTTGTTTAGTATCCTATTCACAATGAACAATAGTTTTACTGAAACTAAAACGTTTGATACTAGCTCAATTCTTGTTTTAGTAGATTTTAACCTCAAGATCTTACAAGACAAGTGTTTTGTTGACTTTGGGCTGTAGAAGTATCACTGACCGTGTTTCTGTCTCAGTTAATGCTCAACCTAATCCCCAACCTCACGTGAACTTAGCAGGATCACTTTATTTTTCGATTTCTTTGAATTTGAGACCGGTTCAAACGAAAATTTTTACGGTACAATCCGGTACAAACGCAGTACAAACGAATCGTATAGAAAAATCATCAAATTTGTAGAAATTTATCAGTGGTCCTGCCAAGTTCACCACTTTATTTTTCCATTTTTTCGAATTTGAGACCGGTACAAACGAAAATTTTTACGGTACAATCCGGTACAAACGCAGTACAAACGAATCGCACAGAAAAATTATCAAATTTGTAGAAATTTATCAGTGATCCTGCTAAGTTCACGTGAACTTAGCAGGACCACTTTATTTTTCGATTTTTTTCGAATTTGGGACCGGTACAAACGAAAATTTTTACGGTACAATCCGGTACAAACGTATAACAAACGATTCAAACAGAGAAATCTTAAGAATTGCAGAAATTTGTATTCTGGTCCTCCTATGTTCACGTGAACTTAGCAGGACCACTTTGTTTTTCGATTTTTTTGAATTTGAGACCGGTACAAACGAAAATTTTTACGGTACAATCCGGTACAAACGCAGTACAAACGAATCGCACAGAAAAGTCATCAAATTTGTAAAAATTTATCAGTGGTCCTGCTAAGTTCACGTGAACTTAGCAGGACCACTTTATTTTTCGATTTTTTCGAATTTGAGACCGGTACAAACGAAAATTTTTACGGTACAATCCGGTACAAACGCAGTACAAACGAATCGTACAGAAAAATCATCAAATTTGTAGAAATTTATCAGTGGTCCTGCTAAGTTCACGTGAACTTAGCAGGACCACTTTATTTTTCGATTTTTTCTAATTTGAGACCGGTACAAACGGAAATTTTTCCGGTACAAACCGGTACAAACGCAGTACAAACGTATGGTGTGCAAACATTTATAATTTTCAAAAGTGGTCCTGCTAAGTTCACACTCGTGATTGTGGGATAGGCTATTCTTTCACTGACCCCTTCAACTGACATGGACTTCCATTGTTGAGGCATTAAAAGATTCAAATTTCAATTTCCGGTACACTGACTCAACATACTCCTATTCATGGTGTACATTGATACTCTGATATTGCTAATTTTCAGACGATCAATTCGTGAGGTGATTGAAACGCAAGTAATACAAATAAAAGCTCGTTTAACACAAAATTATTTTTTTTTAATATATCTTACGTAGCATAACATGCGGATGGGACGCACTTTAAGTGGTTCACAGGATCCAATCTGTCTTGGGTCTTCAGGCTTGCATTAGAAACTTTAAGGATAATGGAAATATAAATGGGATTTCTCTTAGATTCAATAGAATTTTTCCTGTTACTTACCAAACAATATTTGGATATTCAAAAGTAGGCCTGTGCTTATCCCACAGAGACCCCACGCATATCTCAAAGGAGTTCTGCAGAAAATCCAATTTCAAGGAGATAAGTGGAAATCTGGGTTTCCATAGAATGCCCATTGAACAAATGGAGTATCCATGGGATGTTTCTGAACTAGGTGGGATAGTAGCGAATGAAAAGGAAACTGAGAAAAAGGGAGAAAATATATTCAGAAAGAAAAGAAAGTGAATACATTTAAGGACAATATTGAAATGTTATTTCTTTCATAAGCATGATAAAGCTTTTCATGCGTAAAACTTAGGCATAATTTCTTTCTTGTATTTATGGTTAAACTACGAAATAGATAAAAACATTTATTAATCATTCTCTGGAGGTCAGAGACGCAAAACCGATCCATATTACAATACGAACAGAAACATGTAACTAAATATTGTTTTAAGCCCAGTATTTAAATGACGTCACAAGCACAACGGGAAGGGTCCGTGACATGAAATACTGTGATCATCTCACCAGGGGCTCGATCATTCTAAACTATTTTACTGGAACATATATTGGTTTATTGAGCCAGGATTTCGTAACGGGGGGAGGGGAGGCGTGTTATGAAATTCTGAAGGGTCAGGAACTTGATCAATGTAAACTACTTTACTAACAACATATATTGGTTTGTTAGGACAATAAAATGAGGATATGTTGTGTGTAATGTGCGAGGATGTGTCCTCCATCAAGCCCCACGCTTGGGAGCCAAATGTGGAATGACGGGGGTGCCTCTAATTAGCCCTGTGCTCGGGCAGCCAAATGAATTAACCTCTAAAGCACAGGTGTGCCGAAATTTGCATATGACGTGAGGTGTCAAGATGTAAATTAGGCTGAGGCCCTGGAGAGAGAAGAGGAAGGCGTACCAGTGATGGTGAGGTATGTCTCTCTCCCTTCATTTGACAGCAGTCTTACTTCACACCAGGGAAGACTGTCTGTCATCGTGGGTCCCATGAACTATGAACTTTTCTTAGTTGCGGTAGAGACTGAAGAATAAAAAAAAATATTGAGACTCTTTAATATGAACAAAATTTAATTAGATAGAAAAACCAAAATGCTCCTATGTAGATCTATGCTACATTTAGAATTAAAAAGAATGTTCCGATTTTGAGATCTACACAGGTCTCATAGTTCATGTGGCCTACCCTGATTATTCGCTCTCGAAGTGACTCATGGACTACACAAATAGTAGTGGCTCATGTAACATGAGACTGAGTCTAGTGACACCAACAGAATACACATTACCAAGGAATACTATTAGCAGTTAAGTTCAATGAAGCCGCCGAACGACGTCCACTTGAAAAATAGAAGTTACAATTCATTTTATAGAGTTTTGTACTCACCACGCAGCATGTGACCATTGAGGATACCTTCTGGGATTCCAGTAGTAATCGGACGTAAACGTAATTTTGATAACGATTTAATAGATCCTTGGCGGAATCAAGCTTTGTACACTACTTTTCTCACAAAAACTGTACACTAAAAAAAATTATACTTGTTACGCAGTAGCTACTGTATTTTCAGTTAAACAGTTCTAGTCCACGCGTGTTGAGTTGTCTTCATAGAAAATGTCCTCAATGATTCCAAGTTTTCATTGCTGTCTGGTGTCTCCAGTCCGCACGCATTCTTCCGTTTATGCGCGACGTCCCTCTTCCCAAAATAGGACGGTTTTTTCGAAGCTTGGTCTCGACGATCACGCTGGCTCCGTAGATCTCTGCATTGGCATCTCTCTCTCAATTGTAGAGAGTAACTGTCATCACGTTCACAGTGAAGGTGACATTGGCTCGTCACACCTTGCGGGATTCTGGATTCTGTGGTTCAAAAGTCCCACTATTTAAAAAAATATATTGGTTAAAAAAACACTTTTTATGGTGTGCTACCGTGAGATGCACAGTAAAAATAAATGTTTCTTCCGATGACAGACTGACTAACATCGCTGTGTTATGTATGCGAATGTTCTAGCGAAGTGTGCTCATCGTATAGGTGTGCCACATTGCTTTGTCCACCAACACACGTTAATAATTTCCACTGATTATGCACATGTTTCGTTCGATAGTTGGATGTGGTGTGTAAATAACACCCCTAACTACCTTTTCGGTGATGTAGAACAATAAAGTTACTTTAAAAAAAATCACACTCCCGATGGGGTCATATATAGGTGATATTTCCCCTCTTGCTATCTAAGTAAGTTTGTACACATTTTAACGTAGTCTTTATACACTAGCAAAGGCTCGAAGCAAAGTGTCTACAAGGGAAGTGTCTCGTGACTAGGCACGAAGTGTTCGAAGAACAGAACCCAAGTGTATCGTGACTCTCAGCGAAGTGTCCGATGAACAGAACCGAAGTGTATCGTGACTCTAAGCGAAGTGTCCTGTGACTTCCCTGGCAACCGTAGTTATTCGGCTCGCCGGAACTATAAAAACATAGACTCCCTTTTTGTCTATTGTTTTTCTTATGGGTCAACGTTTCCCTCTCTTACGGTACATACTGAATTCTTGAATAGGTCACCACTTTACACACTGATATCTCGTTTATATTCACACTATGGTGAGTTCCAGTTAGTTCATATTATACTTTGAACTTTAACAACTACAATGATATGCAACACTACACCTGTTATGCACAGGAAGACAACGAAATCAATTAAACAAACAAAACATATTTAAAAAAATACACGTTCCCCCTTCCATCAAGCACTCACGTGACAGGTGGTGCCATCTGTAAACAAACCCTGTCTGACGCGGGGTGTAATCACAGTACCAACTTTAACTTAATTACATTCACCCCTGCTTATTTAACATATATGCAGCAAAATTAAACATTACATTAATAACAATATACAATTTACTTGATAAATATACTATAATATATGACTGTCATTACCTTGTGTGGGGATAATTAATGTTTTTGTCTTCCTGATGCATCTGTGGCAGAAGCCATCTTCCATTTTTGCAGACGGAAGCTGCTCAACGGGTTCAAGAAACTGCCTGGAAATAGTACTTTCAAAGCGTACTAAAAGCGTACGTTATACTTTCGGATATGGGACATACCGTAGTAAATAATCATAATTTATATTAGGTTGCATCCAAGAACCTTTCAAATTTAAATACAATCAAATTTCCCTAAAATCAACTCACATTTTCAAAATCATATTACTCCGCGCTTGGCTGACGATAGATCCGTTCTGAGCGGTGGCGAGGGACGCGGGTAAGGTGTTAAAATACGTCATCGAGTTCGTTTCTGACACCTTATTGTTTCCAAAAACCAGCACCAATGTGCGACTAGGATACAAAAGCCCTGTTCACGTCTGAACGGCGCTATGTTGGAGAGTAGCCAACCCATCTCTCATCCACTAGTCCAGTACATACAATTGTAGTTCTCTGTACAACTATCTCAGAATAGTCCAATCTCTGGTCTCAAAAATTATAGTAAGCTGGAAACAGTTGTACTCTCTCAGCTGCAGTACGTGGGTGTTCTGCTGGAGGCTATGAGTTCGCTGAACTTTATGTTGAAAATTTTGAAATGTCTCCAGAAAAAAAAAACGTAGTACTTGAAACTCTTCCATCCATTCCCATGAAATTAATATAAATTCAATACAAAGAATATGAGTACTGTTGGCTTTTAACATTTAATTAGTATGATTAAAATATTCAAATTAATTAATATAATATATAAGTGGTTAATGATTTACATATAATTTCCATTTTGATATGCAAAAATTCTGATACGTCATTTGCATATCAAAATTTAAATGACGTACGCACTAGGTCTCTACAGTTGGTAAATATTTTAATAACAAACTATGAAGAAATCTCAAGTAATAAAAGAATAAAAACGTATTGAAAAAAATTTTACAATATTTACGTTCCTTTCTATGTTCATTCAAATATAACAATTTTCCTTTCATTATGATCTCAACTATTATGAAAAGTACATATTCACTATTATAAAAAGTACATACTCAATAATGTCTTGCATTTACAATATCTGCGTTCCTTTTTCTGTTGAATCAAATGCTAATAGAACTTCTTTTCCATATAAATTTTTGTTTTTATTATTCTGTCAACTACTATCGGTTCCAAATGACAGATTAAAGGAGCAGTAGAAAATTGTTTTTGAACTAACATGTTTGATTCTGCAAGGATGCGATGACGAAAAATTATGATAAAAACCGTCCACGCTGTTATTCATCGGCACTATGCTTTCGGAAGTTTGAAATCTCCCTGACTAGTAGCAGAAATTCTGAGAATTTTGTAACTTTTCTAGAAATTTCAAATTCCCGGACTCTTCCAGGATATCTCTCCCACCTCGCCACCATGTACTGCAAGTAATACAAATCTCGTCAAGAAAGAGTAATCAAAAGTTTCCTGTTGTTTTCGTTTTTTAATTTTTAATGCTGATCCTTCTTTTTCTCATTTCATTTTGTTTTATCCTTCCTTATTTTTTTTCATTTCTAGTATCGAAGGGGGGGGGGTCCGGACGCCCGGTCCTCCCCCCGAAATGCTGGCTGGGATTCATTAAGTGCATTCTTTGATAAAGTTCAAAATCCATTGAGGAAATGTATTTTTCATTCTGCAAATTTTCGACCATTAATGTCATTTCGACCATTAACATTTTGTAGTTTTTTTTTTTAAGGTACTTTTTGTATACTTACAAATACATAACGAACACTGATGACATCTTCAGAGGATTTCATAAACCTTACCTGCAAGAGAAAAGAAGGAAAAAATTATTGAATCAATGAATAGTAACATTTTTGCAGTCATATGAATTAATGTTAAAAACATACATCATATATATATACATATGATAGTAAAATATTTTGCTTCTAGTGCTAGATACTTTATAATTTCAGTGATAGCTGACCAAATCGACAAACTACATATAGGTCTAACCAGTGATGCAACCCTAGAATTTTTTGGTAGACATATGCTGAAGAATTTTCAAAAATATAGCATCTACGTACCCGGTATACGCTAGTTATTTCGTAAATTTAAAGTGAATATCCTCTGGATTAGAAACATATTAGGTGAGTATACGGTGTATATTCCCGTATACTCCATTAAATCCCTGCATAAATCAAATCCTTTTATATTCAACATGGACATTATAGTTCATACTCAATGTGCACAATTAGAAACATAAACACCAACTTCTAATTTTATTTTTCAATAGATGTTTGCTCACGCTTCTGTAATTGTAAAGTAAATCATGTCTTGTATTTTAACGTGAGATTTCTTTAACAGATTCAATGGACCAGTAGCTCCCAAACTAGCGAAAGCAGGAGCGATTTGAGAGCCGTGAAAGACTATTACAGGGACAAGGCTACTAGGCCCGTATCCAGGGGGTCTAGGGTCCCCCTAAATATTTACTGGCCCCCTAAAATTTTCACAGTAGGCTTGCAAATGAACTATAATATGGTTGGATCCGCCCCCTAACTTCTACCCGGTCCCCCGATCCGCTCCTCTAACTTCTACTCAGCCCCTCCTACATTTTGGGGACTGGCTACCGGCCTGAAGGCTACTAACAAAACATGATGTGTGAATGTATTGAAAGCATCCAGGGAACAACTACTAAAATCACCACTGCACAGTGGTCCGAAAGGCATGATTATGTGAGCGAAATTCAAATCATGGTGTATGTTGTTCCAATGTGGAAAACATGGTACCATAACATAAACCCAACCAAAAAATCGTAAATTATGTCCGAGAACCAGGTCCGTAGCCATGGGGGAGGTACGGGGCACGTGGCCCCATATAGACGAAATGAATAGAAATAAACAGAAATAGATATATATGTATCTAAGAAGTTTGGACCTACTTACTTTACCTCAATCACTCTCACTACTGTGAGAACTGTCTGCAGATATACGTGTATCCATTATGTCCACAGAACTGGAACTACATGCATCTGTACTTTTCTGCTGTGTAGGTGAAATTAGTAGCTGAAGAACATCAGAAGAAAGTGTAGCAAGCTTCTTATGGGGTAGCTTCCGAAGAGTGGAAATAACAGGAGCTGATGTTAAAAGCAACCGATGAAAGAGGTGCACATTTCTTTCCGTTTTTGATGTCTTTCTGGTATGGTGTTCTCTGAAGCTTTTGACATCTTTGTGTCGCGCTTCCTGAGCGTCCTTTGATAACTGCCCAATTGGCAATAGAGCAGATGTGATAACATCGGGGCCATGGATAAGAATCTTGTGAACAGATATTGGCATGTAATACCATGGATAAAGGTTAACAAATCTTTCTGCAGTTTCTTGTGCATATTTCTGAAATGATGACACGTTTATGTCATAACCACTAGACATGGCGAGCAGGATGGAAGAAAAGCGATGAATTAGAACTTCATGTATGCCTGTTATTTCTGCAGACAGTTTTGGATCAGCAAAGAATCTACTTGCTGTATTTCTGTCGTTAGTGGTCCCACTTCCGCCAGGTTTAGATATGTCTACCAATAAGCCTCTTTGTTGTTTAAACCGCTCTTGGATGTCCTTCTTTCTTTGTGCAACCTTGTTGATATTTTCCTGACCACGGACCTGCCATTTCTTTATGTCAAGACGATAACTGACATGAAGAAGACATTCAAACAACCGAATCCATGCATGAAGTGTTGATAGCCCAAATTGGAAGTGCAATGGATTAGCATGTCTCTTCCGTACCTTAGTCATGTCATTCATCTCCTTCGGGAGAGCACCACAAATATAACATCTCAGAGATGATGATGTGTTTGTTAAAGCGTTACATACCTTGCCATTAACCATTGTTAATACCAAATGATGAGTGACAGAAATATATCTATCTGCACACGTCACATCCGTTGATTTGAGGGATGAAATTTGCTGTTCAATGTACTCCTTTTCTTTGTTGCATATTTGAGGAGTTTCTTTAAGAAACTGAAGCCGCAGAGGTCTGCAGAAGCGTACAGATGATGGCCTGGGATTTTTCCAAATGAATGTTTTCTGCTTTGCGTTTGATGATGTAGCGTATAACTGCAACGGAACAAGAGATGTAACAAATATATCACTATCAATTATAGTCCCTTCAACACCTTTCTCCTTGTACACAGACTGTCCACTACTACCATCGAAGCCCCATTTACAGAAAAGGGTGAGATTTCTTACTTCACTCTCTTCCATCTGAGTGATAACAGCCATCTGAACTTGCAAAAGTCGATTAGCTGTGTGATCTAAAAGATCTTGCAGACTGACTTCAATTGCAGTGTCAGTTGCAGAGACAGACTGAGGATAGCATTCTTTTTTTGCTTCGAGAACTTGGTGGTAGAATGGATACAGGTCAGCAGCTTTCGCCTTAGTTTGGGTCCGAAGTAAGTTGTATTGGTGTTTGGTGAGCTTTGCTTCTACTATTAGTGACAAGGCTTCATCTAGGGTATACGATACCATTCGCTGATCAGCCGTAGCAGTCTTCCAAGCCTCTTTTATTTTCTTCGGTCTTGTTGGCGACGATAGTGTTATTTCTTTCACCAAGTTTGATGCTGTGACCTTTCCTTCTTTACGGAGTTTCATTTGTGTTGCATAAGACAGAACGTCAGAACCATACGACTCACGAAGTTCAACGATTTTCCTCCTCTTAACAGATTCACTACTTTCTTGAAAACATTTAACAGGTCTCCCCCTGCCAGACGTAGTTGCACTTTCTTCAGCTTCAGTTACCAGCTCCAGAAATGGTAACTTTGCAGGTGCATTAAGCCAATCAAAATATCGTTCAAGAAACCTATCAACCATTCTGGAACAACTATCTAGTCCTTGGAAAATCTTGGTGCAGAACAATTTGATAGATGTCTTTATCTCCTTGCACTTTTCTTCATTATCCTGAATTCGCAGCTTTCCTATAATGTACTCCTCCAAGTGTCCTTTTTGTTCAGAATGATGTTTGTCAGCCTTTTCCCGCATTACGTTAAAAAGGTCTCTTCTGGTAGGCCTAAACGCCATTATTCCTGAAAAAAGCAGATAATAAACATCACTTTCTGAATTTAACAAGCACATTGGGTATAATTCCAAAGACTAATGTGTACAATATCAAAGCAATTAGGCCTGAAAAGAAAATATACGTTAGATTGCGATTTCCACTGTTGCACGTCCTATAGGCCTACATATTGTTCTCAAACCATTCTCTCTCGAAGGTACAGCGAACGACGTGCGGTTTAGCTATTCACCTATCTTACTTCTGATAAAGACCAAATGAAAAGCGAAACGTGTCAAGACAGTACATAATGCGGATATAGTATGGGTCAAATTATGCATTGTTTTATATACTGACCCATGTTAACAGGTGACTAGTCTGAAAATGTGCAAACATGTGCAACAATTTTTGTTATGTACGTTATCTATACATGTTGTCCTTCACACCCATGCAGGAATCTTACTGGTACCTCTTGGTACTTTTTTTATAACTCAATGATTTATCATCACTACAGTGCATTTCTCCTACTACTTATATGCTAAGATTTTATATGACATTATTCCCCCAGGTTCGTTTCTGGAGAGCAGTTATATACTTCCTCTCATTGCTACTTCCCTACAGTTTCTGTTTCATGGGGTTTCCCTTTTCGTTCACTTGTGTTCTCAAACGGAGACGCTGAGTGGTGCTGTAGTATTGCTTCCAGTTCCTGTACAGCAAACTTCTAATTACACATTACACAAATTTTACTTCTCTACAGCTCCGTTCTAATCGTATTTAAAAAATACTTAATGTTGTTTTTGAATGCACTATTGTATGGACTAAACGTGTATGCTACTCATACTCCATACTCCAGTACTTGACATTTTGGATTTTTGCGCAGGTTTTGCGGCGTTTCGGACCACTGTGCACTGGACCGAAATACAGTATAATTGCAGTCTGCAACAATAGAAAATACAGTAGAGTTCTGAAAACTCGGCCTAATGTAGACCGAAGGGTGGCCAAGTTTGTGAAAATGCCGGGTTGTCGGGAATTTTATTAAAAACAATAAGTACGAGTGTTTCCTCAGAAAATACAGTAGTGCGAGAAAAAGGAATGCGGGAAGAGGGTACATACGCACGCAGGCAATAACCTTGAACGGATCTACGCGTTTTATTTATTTATTTTTCTCGCCTTGATAGGGTGTAGCCGTGTTATCGTGTGCCAAGTTTTAGGGACTCCACTGTACCATAATTTATTGTCGTACAGTTTGTATATGAAATATGTTTTCTTTCATCGATCACTATACGAGGTGGCATGCATTACAAAATAATGTATGAACTTTGAACAAGATTAAACACCTAACTAAAAGTTTTGTAAAACGCAAGATTCTTAGTAGTAAATCAATGAAAGACAAAAACTTTATTCCTCTCATCGATACCGACTTTAAGATTGCAGCGAAGAATTCAATTGATTTATCGACAAGAACCTCTACAACTCGACATATAGAAAAGGTATTTGATGTTCGTCTTTTTGTGTCTATTCCACGTTAACTTCCCTTTTTTTTTTAAAAAAAAATGATGAAATTCAGCGTGTTTCTAAAGCAAACTTTATTATATGCAGTTGCTATTATTTCCAACAGTTCTTAATTCATATCCAGTGAAGGAGAGAAATCGCTGAAGAAAAGAATCTTGAGAATTCCTATGCTGTTATTTGTCGTGTTCGTTCTATAGGATCGGAGGGAAAGCACGAAAACCGTAGTTCATAAACCAAGGTAGGCATTTGTCATATCAGAATGAAGAATTCGATACAGGTGATTTTAAAGATATTGCCTCAAATGTATTTTAATAATTTATTCCTTTTAAGACTTCATTTTCAGAAGAGGTAAAAGGTTAAGGAAGGTTAGGCCTTCTCTAAAGCAACTGATTTGAGAGTTAGAAGATTTACTAACCTTCAATATATCTTCTCATTTCGTGTCCCATCAAATTTAGATAGCTATTCGTTGCATGTCGCACCTTAACATTTGTTGCAGTAACTGCTCACCGTACCGAAACACCAATGGATAGTTGGTGTGTTTATAGGAACCCAATGACCGAGCGTCTTAGGGAGACAGAAATCAAGGCTCTTGGACCCTAGATATGTGTAGATACATCTCAGAGACGAGGCGTCCTAGAAAGGGATATAAAACCCAGAGACCAAGCGTCTTAGTGGTGAGGTGTTTGCAGAGAGTAGGCGTCCTAGCAAAGGAACTCTTAGAGACTAGGCATACTAGAGAGTGTAAAGATAAGAGATCTCTCAGAGATCAGAGTCTTGGAGAGGGGAATAAAACCCAGAGACCAGGCATCCTAGGGAGTGATGAAATGTTTGCAGAGACCAGGCCTCCTAGCAAAAGGAACTTTCAGAGACCAGAATTCCTAGATATTGGTAAGGATAAAGGAGTTCTATGAGACCAAGCGTCCTAGAGAGTGGTAAGGATAAAGGAGCTCTCAGAGACCAGGCGTCCTAGATAATGTTAAGGATAAAGGAGCTCTCAGAGATCAGGAGTCCTAGATATTGGTAAGGATAAAGGAGCTCTCAGAGACCAGGCGTCCTAGATAATGTTAAGGATAAAGCAGCTCTCAGAGACCAGGCGTCCTAGATAATGTTAAGGATAAAGAAGCTCTCAGAGACCATGCGTCCTAGATAGTGATAAGTATAAAGGAGCTCTCAGAGACTATGCGTCCTAGAGAGTGGTAAGTATAAAGGAGCTCTCAGAGACCAGGCGTCCTAGAGAGCGGAGATAATGATCAATCGGTGGAGATCGAAGCCTTCTGTGGTGTGTTGGCTTGTTTTATCCAGAAATGTCGCTAACTCGATTAAAATTCGTCACTTGACGATCGTTCATGATGATTGACAACGTGTTCTTCGTGGTCATCGGATGTTTGTTTATAGTCAGTGCGTGGTGTTGGAAGCACATGTAGAACCTGGCAGTAGTCTTAGAAGATAAAATGAAACAAGCTCTTTGTGAACTAGAGTGTATCATTCCCAACAGGTTAGTTTCACACATAATTCGATTCGTTGGTGTTCTTGTGTTTCTGCAATGATGAACTTTTGGGAAGATATTTCGCATGATAAATCTTGATCAAAAGGAAATTTTAGAGCTCTGTTCTTTTACAGTAGATAGCCAGAGTGATCATCTCGACAGACATAGTTAATGGAGTCAGTCCGTTAACATCTTCAGCAGCTAGAGCGATTATCTCGGTCGAGTTCATTAATAGAGTCAATCCGTTAACATCTTCAGCTAGAGCGATTATCTCGGTCGAGTTCGTTAATAGAGTCAATCCGTTAACATCTTCACCTAGAGCGATTATCTCGGTCGAGTTTGTTAATAGAGTCAATCCGTTAATATCTTCAGCTAGAGCGATTATCTCGGTCGAGTTTGTTAATAGAGTCAATCCGTTAATATCTTCAGCTAGAGCGATTATCTTGATTGAGTTCGTAATATCGTCAATCCGTTAACAACTTCAGGTAGAGCGATTATCTCGGTCGAATTCGTTAATAGAGTTAATCCGTTAACATCTTCAGTTAGAGCGATTATCTCGGTCGAGTTCATTAATAGAGTCAATCCGTTAACATCTTCAGCTAGAGCGATTATCTCGGTCGAGTTTGTTAATAGAGTCAATCCGTTAACATCTTCACCTAGAGCGATTATCTCGGTCGAGTTCATTAATAGAGTCAATCCGTTAACATCTTCAGTTAGAGCGATTATCTCGGTCGAATTCGTTAATAGAGTCAATCCGTTAACATCTTCAGCTAGAGCGATTATCTCGGTCGAGTTCATTAATGGAGTCAATCCGTTAACATCTTCAGCTAGAGCGATTATCTCGGTCGAGTTCGTTAATAGAGTCAATCCGTTAACATCTTCACCTAGAGCGATTATCTCGGTCGAGTTCGTTAATAGAGTCAATCCGTTAACATCTTCACCTAGAGCGATTATCTCGGTCGAGTTTGTTAATAGAGTCAATCCGTTAATATCTTCAGCTAGAGCGATTATCTTGATTGAGTTCGTAATATCGTCAATCCGTTAACAACTTCAGGTAGAGCGATTATCTCGGTCGAATTCGTTAATAGAGTTAATCCGTTAACATCTTCAGTTAGAGCGATTATCTCGGTCAAGTTCGTTAATAGAGTCAATCCGTTAACATCTCCAGAGGTAACGTTAACTTTAACGGGGGCATTCATATCCCATTCATTCACTCATTAATAAATGTACATTTCGCGTAACATTAATATGCTAATCTTCAAACATTTTAAGAGTTGCGGGTTGTATAACGATCTAGGAGAATTATTTAGATGTTATTAATCTTTATTATGAATGCAAGTTCCTTCATTCGTAAATAATTTCGCGTGATTCTCTTTAGTGTCCTTCAAATTCAATTGTATGAAACAACCTACAGATAACCCTGTACATCACAAAACATAGCAGACTACGTAACCTTCATGCCAATTGATAGAATACTACCTACACTCTATTTTAGAACGGATATCGGGGTGCTACACCTACCTTGCGAAAGAGAAAATATACATAGGGTTTATATGTCATATGACGTAACGCATACATCAATGACAAGATTTTTTATTAATTGGAATGTCGTTCCAGCGTACACGGAAAAGTAAATAATAACCTATAATAGACATGTTATAAATAACACGTGTATTGTAAGTTGTTATATGAAAGAAAAACATTAGATTTCCTTCGTAATGCATGCGTATCAATAATTCAGTACTTATAATGTTCCTATAGGGTCATTCAAACATGACATTCAAAGCTGACAGTTCTGCTTTACTTATGACCGATATCTTTATGTAATGTGCTAGTTAATATATAAATATATGTTTATTCTTTACGACCAATCATAAAGAAAGCAACATATTAGTAATCAATATGTATCAGAAAGTGCTCAATTCGTTGTTGGGCTTTCTTGATGACGAAAAAGCCGTACTGATGTTTTTTTTTTTTTTTTTCACTATAGACCAGTGTTCGAACGGGTCAGAAAGTTTGTGATCCATGATTCAAAAGTTGTCAAATAGTGAGCATGATCCAGTCGGACAAAGAAATGCCCAAATTGTAGAGCTCTAATAATGCTAGAGGAGGCACGGTAGCTCAGTGATAGAGCGCTTACCTCTGGTGCGTGGGTTCCTTGGTTCCATCCAGCATCGTCTTCATGGGTTTTCTCGGGTACTACTGTTTCCTCCCACATTCTCGTCTCACCAGTAATAACATTATTAATAATAAATATATAACGTGTTAGCTGAAATTCATTTAGGTACCTAAAATATTTGTGAAGCAGTTTTTTTTTACTGTACTCGCTTTGAAAAATATCTCTTTTGAGAGCCCAACAGTAGTCTGCCATCATATTTGAACACCATTTTCTCTGGTAGTGCTTTTTCATCTCAACAAAAATTATATCCTGCGATTACTCAAAATCCGTGAACGATGAAAAAGTTCTGTAAAAATATATGAAAATAGCACCAAAATATCCACAACAATTATCAATAAACGCTTGATTTTTTGATTATTTTAATCTCCAGGCTTAGAGATGTAAATGAATGTAACTATCACAAATAATGAAACAAAATTAGACTGTATGCTTTTCTACTTCATAAAGGAAGTAGATGAAAAATCCACAGGACCTATGGTGGTTCTGTGTTCACTTCTGGTGCGAAGGGTTCTTGATTTGTTGTAAGTCAGTTGTGGAGGACAAAATCGTATCCGTGGGTTTTCTCGGAGTTGACTTATTTCCTCGCATATTACCAGGCGAATATCTCTTTCATAATCATTCACTTTCATTAATCACCCATTTCCTTTAGGATAAAGGATATAATTGTTAGAGGCAATACTAGAAATATACTATCTTTCTTTTTTTCTTTCGGTTACTATACTTTTATTTTCCACATTCTTAGATATGATTTTCACACTAAATTTATTACAACTGCTTGTAATCATCGTCTACATCAATAAACAATACCACCACATAAAATAATGTTTTGGAGCCACTGCCAAAACCTCTACATTAATGAAACGTGTATCTTCCTAATTTCTCATAAATAGCGTTCACAACCAAAATTTCTTTAAAACTCAACCATTAATATTACAAAAATATATCTAAATATGAGTTGAGTTGATTTGGAGTTTAAAGTCCCTTTAAGAAGCGAGGCTATATGAGACGGGACCACATGAGCTCCCGCCGGAAATCGAACCCGGGTCTTTCACGCCAAATGCGCGTACACTAACTGCTTAGCCACGGAGGGGCTCAGAAATATATATCTAAAGTATAAAAGTAAAGGTAGTATTCCAAAGTCTAGCTAGCACTTTCTGAGCTGACATATTGAACGCATGATGTGATATGATGTAATGTGGCTTTGAGTTTAGCGTTCCTTTCAACAGCGAAGCTATATGAGAAGTGAACCTATAGCTTAACTTGAGATCTGAGCCACAAGAGCTCCACCGGGAATCGAACCCGCGTCTTTTACGCCGAAGGTGCATACGCCAACCGCTTAGCCACGAGGGAGCTCATATTGAAAACTTCATTCTACTAACTCAACGAAATTAAGAAACTAAAATATTTGGGGAAGCAGGAGAAATCGAAAGTTATTATGTTATCTACCAGGAGACATGGCCCGAGCTCGAACCAGAGACCTTTCATAGTAGATGCTATACACTACCAATCAGCCACCGCTGCGTCGTTGTCGCAGACAACCGTTAAATAAATATAGAAATGAGCAAGCATATACCAAACGCAACAGAAGTAGCAAAGATCAGATTTTCCCCCCATGTGTTTATCGTCTTTCAACGAAACACTTTTTTTTTCGAATTTTATTCCTTTCTAAATCTTTTAAACCCTTTGTTTGGAAACAAGGAAGAAAAGACGAAAACGATTCCTGCAAACAGTAGGAGGATCAGCAGGGGTAAATAGATGTTTCATTTTATTTCCCGCCACAGATACTGTCTGTTTAACCGTTAACGATCGCACTTCATTACCATAGTTTGTCAGGATTTATTTGGTGAAGAACATTCATGGGATGGTGGATGGAACAACGGGTTGGTTGCAAGAAAACGTGGATTTGGATAACTACATAAAACACAACACAACACCTCTAAAACCAAACCACGTTTGTATCCGTTCTCTTTCCACAGCACATTTTCTTAACATTCCTTCCGTTGGTGCAGCAAACACACAAAGGCAACATTATCTTCCTGCTATGGCAATGGAATTACAAGGGAGGATCTTAAGCTGTCGTCTATGTTACAAATATTTAGACTCTTCAAATAGTTTCTTCTATTTCGTTTTGTTGTTCTTCTAAAACAACACAATATAACAGTCTATTCTTTCAGAGGGAATGAAGAAAGAACGGTTTAAGTTTATACGCATTTATGTGTGGATATTTTCAGTCCTTTATTTCCTATGGCGACAGTGTTGCCAGGTAATATAATAGTTACAGAAGAATTTTAAAACCAAACTTCCGCTGTAACATTTGTGTCGCAAGCAAGTTTTATTTTAAAGAGAATTTCAAGCTGTAGCATTACGTTTCATGTCGTCGCTGACTCGGCGCTGGAATGTTTACATCTGCTATAAAAGATCCCTGGATCATTACCAGAATATGCGGTGTACAAAATCTTACCCAAAGAAGTTTACAATGTTACAACTAACAATAGTTAAGTGACAAAAGTTATAACCTCAATGCAGTGCATTATCTTATGTGGTTAGTACAGTAATTTTCAATGTTCTGTGACATCAAGGTAACATTCATAAAACCTAAACGGCACAAGACCTTAACGGCATAAAACCTTAATATATATATATATATATTGTAGTGTGCCACACGCGCCATCTCAATTGGCGCCAAAATTTTTGCCACACTCCACAATTACTCAAACAATTAACGACAATTATTTTTCTAATTGCGTAGACAAGTTTATTTTTTCTTAAATCTTAAAACAAGGAAGAACGAGAGAGCAGGGAAATGTTAGTCATTCTCTTCGCGCATTCAAGTTCCTCCCAGCTGTCTTTATTTTTTTGTTGGATGAAATATTATGTCTGCTTCATCCCTCCCAGCCAGCTGACTGTCTGCTCAGGAATCAGTTAAACTATAACCTTTCTCGACTAGAGAAGATAATATTTTTCTCCTACAGGAAAGTAATAGATTCCTACTTTTTGGTTATCAAAATCTTAAATAAATAGAAACGACAGAATTAATCTGAAATTCGTTTAGTTAACTTAAAGGTTAAAAGGGTTATTTTGTTAGTCAACCATATATTCAATAACTATGACACAGAGTCTCATCTTCCCGTAATACGACCACAAGTGTTCGATTATAAATTTGATTATTCACTCTGTTTTTGGACGTTTTAGTAATATAAATTGTCACAGACCTAAGTCGTTAATTTTTAAAGCACACTTGCAAAGTTTGAACTTTTGAACTCTTGAAATTTTATTGAAAATATAATGTGTCTGGAGAGTCATGTTGTAATTAAAGTTGTCTTAGTAAATTGTATTATCTGTAACTAAAAGTGACTCTTTGTACACATGAGGTCAAATGTTAACCTTCTCAGGTTATCAGGGTTTTTGTATCAATAAATTTTTCCATGTACAGGAAGCTTTTAGGATACGCCCTCCGCCTGCTTACGCAGTCGCAGAAACTTAAATTCGTTTAATAAATAATTCGAAATCCAATCAGGTAAAACCCTGACTTACCCTTGCCTTCACACGTCCCTACCCTAGTGCCGTGTGAAAATGATAAGGTCGAACAAAAAGTGAGTACATCTCTCTGGAGATGAGTAAGGATTGGGGGAATCATCATCGAGTTTTCGAAGAGGCGCGGGCCTCCGCCCGTTGCCCCCTTCGGGGGAATTCCGATAACCCTTCGAAGAGGCACAAGTTCCCGCTTGTTGCCCCTCCTTCGGGTAGAGTTCCATCAAACTCCACGGCATGGACTTATCGTCCACATTCTAACTTGGAACTACGCCGGAACGTTGACACTCTTGTTATAGCCCGTTCTTCGGTCGGGAGAAACTTTGTTACATCCCTCACCGACTTGTGCTATTGTGTCAGCAGTGACTGTTAACCTCCATCATACGGCGTAAGGACGGTATTCCTTCCACCACGGACATTTCATAAAGATCCATCATTGGAGACGAGCAGTGTGTGTTATCACTAATTCCACCTTAAGTGCTCAACTGGACAGTACTTCAGTTCTCACTGTGAGTATACAGACAACCTACAAACTTAGTTATTACTACTCAGATTCTGCTTACCTAATCTGAACATTGGCTCTACAAGGATCTCTTTAAGATCTCTCATTAACTCAACTTTTGTGTACCTAAATGCTTCCTAAAACAATATTCGTTAACCTGTGCTAACGCTGAGTTACGTAGAAGACCTCATGTAGGAAAGTCACCCTGTAATGTATTCAGTCTACGGACTTATTCGAGCCAGCTAATAAAATTCTTCCTAACTCGAACTTGCATTGTTTACGTCATTCCAAAAACATTCTCAATACTTCCCTTTTGGTGAACGTTTCATAATTCTTTCTCAATATCTATATTAACGCCTCGTATCGACGTGCCCATGTTGTAGTCTACTGGAGAAAGCAGATGACCTGTGGAATGAAATCCTGTTGGACGTAGTTCGAATCTGGGAACTGCATTCACCATTCGTCTCACCTCTATTCCATCATCCATCCAGGAGAAGACCAGCCTGTGCGAAGTCCCAAACATTCCGAAGACTTCTAATCCCGTACGAAGCTCAGTGACGACATCGTCTTACATGAAGTCCTGATCATCGTCCGTCTATCCTGTTCTTGTATTTCAGCCGCTCGAAGTACAAGTAAGTTTCTCGTAATAGTGTTCTTAGTGCTTTTAAGTGATTGTGCTACCTGGTGCGTACGAAACGGCTACAGCAGCGTCGAAGATAGCCCCGAAGTCTTCCCATCTCGACTTGGAGTGCCTGGAGGTAGGACCACGGACCTCAGGTGGGTTATCACTGTTTATTTAATGTTTTCATGTAACTGTCATTTGCATTATCTTTTCATAAAGTCGCTTAACTGTAAAGGGGATCACCTCCCAAGTAGTTTCAAAATTACTTTGAAACCTTTTGTTGCTTAAATATCGTTTGTGTGAATTGCTAATTACTTTTGATTTCCTAGATCTCTTTTAATTCGAGCAGCAATCTCGTGTCTAATTATAATGATATAATATGTCTTTGATATGCTAATTTGCTAAGTATTCTGAATTGGCTGATAGCAGTGGTATTCCAACTCGCTGACGCCTTCTCGCTGATATCTTAATACTCGTAATCATTCGTTCTCTTGTGTACTGACCACCCTCGTCCTCATTGTGACTAAAACCGCCTTGCTTTTGTTATTTGTATTGTTACGGGACCCTAAAGCTGTCCCCCTTGACGAGTGGTCATTCGATAGCCTATTTGCTTGAGATGGACATCTTCGCCTTTGCGCCTTCACTCGATTGTTATTGAAATTGTATGTTATTTAACCATCTATCATCCGAGCTGCATAGCTCCTCTTTGACACGGACTAATTTGAAGTCCCAATATAAACAGCCTTTTTCAAGGCTACCTCTTGCTATCAATATAAACAGCCTTTTTCAAGGCTACCTCTTGCTATTGTTCATTATTATTGTACTAATAACAACCTCCTCCACCAAGACATACTTTGGTGACAGATTGGTGGAATGTGCACGCGCGACATAATTGTTGTCGGCCTGTGACATGCGATACCTAGCGTCACGCACATAATTTGATAACAGAATCGTTGGGATATGTACCCGCTGACTTAAGTTGGTGGCTACATTGAGACTCGAACCCTGGCCCACATAAATAGTGGCCCTGAAATGAATTAATCTTGTTGTGATATAATTAACCTCTGGCGGTATATAAATACTTGTTGTTCTTGGCTATCGTTCTCTATATCGGTGTCTTCACACCCTGTCAGTACGCCCATAAATTAGTTAAGCGCTCATGTATATAAAACCTATATTTTGAATTCTACCTGAGCTTACTTGGGAGCGTGAACAAACTATTCGTTGTTCTTTAAATGCAAATGATAGAATCGGTGTTCTACAACTTTCTAACACTGAGAATCCTAC
Organism: Thermobia domestica; assembly: GCF_964235325.1. Classification (NCBI taxonomy): domain Eukaryota; kingdom Metazoa; phylum Arthropoda; class Insecta; order Zygentoma; family Lepismatidae; genus Thermobia; species Thermobia domestica. The sequence goes on from NC_137465.1 coordinate 34,637,393, forward strand.
CAGTCCACCACGAAGGTCTAAGCTTCCCCTTGAGACCGTTCGTGGCCGCGACAGAATTGGTGGCAAGCGGAGGAATATGTCACCGCTGACATAGAAATGGTGGCAGCGCGTGACATGCGAACCTGCTTCACAAGAGTAAATTCTGTTAATTTTGGTAAATTTTGGTAACAGCTTGTGATAGCGAAAAATTTAATCTATCTTGTAAATTGTTACACTGTATTGATTTAATCTTGTAATTTTAGTTAAAATTTAAGGAAAGTGTGTTTCAAAGTAAATCAAGTTAATTTGTGTGTTTTTGAATAGTTTGCACACCTAATTCAAAAGATTTTGTTCATTTTTAAATCACAAGATAGTTGTTTGGTAGAGACACAACAAATCTCTCATTTTGCTTTGTTGACGTAAACGTAATCTTACATTCTTTTACAAATTTAAAAAGAGAGTTAGGTATAGTTTCATTGCAGAACTTATTGTTCCAATCTTTTTAAGCTAAGATAACACTCACAGAAACATCTTGTTCGTTTAATCTCCAAACCCCCCCCCCCCCCCCGTGGTAGTTGTAAATAAAGAAAAACAAGATCAAAGAAGGTTCACACCTAGAAAGAAAATAGGATAGAAAATTGACCGCGACAGGAAGTTTTCAATCTTTTGGACAGAAAGCCTTTCCTTTTGCGTTCGCCGTCAACCCACGGCTGTAAAAAAAAAAAAGCGAAATAGCGGAACGAAATACTTGTTTCCCTCCGCAACCTTTCGAAGAACGATCTGTTTTCTTTCAACTGGTGAAGTTTCTTTCTTCTTCCTAGTAACATTAATAAGAAGGTATAATAGTAGTAGTAAAGAAAAACGGAGGCGTGAGAATTCTTAACTCATCAAGTTAATTGCAGTTATTTGATTCATGTAAAACTTAATTACTTAAGTCATTGACCATAGAGAGAAAGTCAATTTGTTTTATGTATGTGACGATATCCACTCGTTCGTTCATTTATTCGTCACTCGTTCGTATTTCAGTAGTTTAGTAGAGAGGGAGAGAAAGGAAAATTAGTTGTCAAAATGTTTGGACATCATAAATTGTATTACCCTGTCTATAAAGAAGACAAAGTTCTCATGCAAGATTCTTCATTTAAGTACCTACTTGCGCAACGTTCAGTTTTGCCTAAATTTGAATTGTTTAATCCCACTTACGGATTAACAGAACAAGAGGAAATTGTTCAAAATCTAAGCGGCTTAAGATTCCGAAAATGGTATGAATTACATTTCCAGACTAGCCTAGCGAATAGTTCAGAAATTATATTTCACGGCATCAAAACCATGTCTTTACATTATCTCTCCAATTTAATTGAGTATCATGAAGAGTTACGACCTTCAGTTCTTTTCGCATTCTCTGGTCCGAATCCGAGAATACAAATTGTTGCTTTATTACCGCTAGTCGCCAAAAATCTTGTTGTCAAACACCTAGAATCAACTCTTATTGATTTGCGTTTAGTTAAATGTGTCAAAACGGATGACCCTTTGAAATCTTTGAAGTTGTACAACGATTTAGCGTTTTTAATCGTTTCCAAAAACAGAAGCTATCTAAACCTCACGGCAAACGTAGAACTTTTCAAGGAAAATGTATCCATTTATGAGTATTATTAGACATGAAATGAGAAATTGCGCGCATTCATGTATGTTTGTTCAGGAATATTGAAACCTATTAATTAATGAAAATGTAGTATACCGTTCTAGTTAAATCTCTTTGTATTGCAATGGCCGTATAGTATCAAAGTAATGTGGAAAGTATCAATTTGAAAATCTAATTGCAACTGTGCCGGACGTAAAATGTCGTCAGCCTATGTGACGTAATCATCAAACTCAGGTGTTTCCGCTCAATTTATAATCTCGCTAATTTTCAATTGTAGTGTTTTGGGTTAAGTAGTACTTCCCTCGCATCTTGAAGAAATTCATATAAATTGCGTTTGATGTGTAAAATACATATCTCTCTGTTGTGCTAGATTGCTATTGACAGTACCTTCGAACTGTCCTCGAAATAGCGATTGCGAATTGCTGCCTACTCGCGTAAAACAGCTGTCGTCATCTTTTCGGAGTGACCACACCTCTTTGCGTCAGTCTAGGTCCAGCCATGCTTATGTTGATTCAATAGGTCCGTAAATTTACCGACCTGGGCGCATTTTCTTGCAGCCCCTCTGTCTTCTCCCAGAAGGCAAAAATGCGATTAAAAGGCGAATAAATGCAAGGAAAAGGAGGCCAAGTGTCTTGTTTCCTTTGCACAAATATGTAAATGTGGTAAAAGTGCTAATAAGCGGCCCCTTCTGAATAGGCCTGCTATACTGAGTAAGTTTTCTGTTGTATGAAAGTAATTCCGAGCGCCATCCGCTCCAAGGTTAGTGTCAAGCGAGAAAATCTTTCAGGAATATTGAAGTTAGTATTATGTGTTATTTCATTACGTATTAGTTATCTAAGGAGCACCAATGACCAGTTCCATTCCTTCTTCCTTGAGTAAAAGGTTGTCCGCACCAGAAAGCCTATTAAAGTTGCCCACGGCCGAGTTAATTGTGTATTTGTGTAAATGTTCTACTAAATTAAGCCATTATTATCTTTTTCTGCGTTGAAATCAGACGCCTCAAAAATTGCTAATGGAATTCATGCAATTATTACTAAACGTAACAAGTCATCCAATCTCATTAAAAAGCCAAGCCGCCCCTCTCAAAAAGGAAATTCTTAATGTAAAACTCTCTCATCTGAAGTTTAATTATCGTTAATTTGTTATTTGAAGATCAATTGTTTGATCTACAACAGTGACTTAAGGATTCTCGAGCTCTCGCCATATGTAATTGAAATCATTTAATCTAGAGGTTAATTGTAAAGCGAATTTTAGTAAGAAATTCAAGTGTAGCGATATAATTGTGTATAATTTGTGCCCTAAACAAGGATGAAAAATGTATGAATTCAGTATGATTAAGTACCCATATCTGATGCCGATTAATTGAAAACCTCACATTGATTCAAATAATCGTCTATGCTTGTTAACAATGTAGTTATAATGTGTTGAAAAAGCTTTTAAGGTAATATGTATAATTAATTATAGGCAATACATATAGAAATATTATGATAGTTTAAAGGTCTTCTAACCGCTCATCTAGTCCAGTAGCGTGGACGAGCTCACATTAATTAGCTATTAGCGAATTAAAAACATTAGTATTTTATCGTTAATTGTAAATGTTCAATTATAACTCAGATATTCCTATTTCAAGCGAGAATTGTCTATGAATTGCCTAATCATTAAACTTTAGTAGATTTATTTATGTTGAGTCATTAGTACGAAAGGCATCATCATCCCTTTCTAGAATACTCTATTTAAACAAAAATTGTGCAACTTGCGTCCCACGCGCAAAGAATATAATTATTTCAACCATACTAAAAGTCAGTATGTTAATTAATTTTAGAACTATCTATTGTTTGTTGTTCAGAAATCTCCTTTAATTACCCGTAAGTTAACATCATTAAAGTAACAATTAACTTACTTAACTTATTTATGCATTATTTAACGGATTCATAAGATCATAACGCATAAATATCTTATATTTTCTCATATCTGTAATTTCTTGCTCTGTATCATAATATCATTGTGGCATAGTGATTTTATATTTCTCATATAAATGTACAAAAGGTCTTTTACCTGTACTCTAAAACTCTTTCTGTGAGAGAATTAATTTTCATGTGATTTCGTAAGCTTTGCCATTTTGTAAATCAATTATGAAGGATTCATTATCAATTTCTATAACAATTGATACAAACTGATCAAACTAATGCTTGTAGCTATAAATTCGAAATAATTAAAGTAACAAAATGCATAAGAAATAGCCGTAATAACATTGTTGCTAGTAATAATAGTATTAATATTGATGTTGCCAACAACATCCATGCTAATAATAATCGTATTGAAAACGATAATGTTTCAAATCAGGAGGTCTATAATACCTCGTACGTTGTATTAATTATATAAGAATAAAAGTGTGACAATAGTATTTTGTCTAATCCAAGGCAATGATAATTTGCATCATTAATTTGTTAAACGTACATCTAAAAGGTAGCTATAATTTACGATTACAATATATTAGTCATATGTGTAAAAGGTACAATCTCGAAACATCTGTTTCCAAATAGAATGGTTCCGTTAACGTAGGGACAAGAAACAGTTTAAAAAAAAAATCTCAAAGGTTAGTTGTGTAGCTGAAAAATATATATATATACGTCTATATACAGATTCTTGAATTCTTTCATCTTCTGTGGTTTACCCCTCTGTAGAAAATATCATATATCAGCTCGAGGCCAAGCTGAATGTGTTAATGGTTTAGGGTAGTTCTTTCTTTTTAAAAAAGAAAAAGAAAAAGTTAAAAAAGAAAACGTACCGTTAGAGTCTAAAAAAAGTAGGTCAAGTTCATCTCTTATCCCTTAACGGTTTGTTTGGGTTCAGTAAGGTCAACTATGTGTCTACTTCCTTATTATGTTTCCGTAGATAAACAAGAATTTGGTAATTCTGTTTCCTTTTGTTTTTGTATCTTTGCAAATACAATTCGATATTGCTATCGCCTACAAATTATTTGGTCTCATATTATTTTTATTCTATAAGCACATTTGTCAGAAAATCTTAATAATTTTGGAAATTATTATTAAAAGGAATATCATTTAAATTTACATGTAAAGTTTTAAGGTACATATGTAGAAATGCTAAAAAGTTTCAAGGAATTAATGCCTTTAGTATAAGCTCATATACATACTTTGTAAATGTCTATAGGTATAGCGTATTGATTAATATCATTAAGTTTATGATCCAATCATGTAGTTTAAAGTTCACTAATCGTGTCATTTCTTAGTTTTATGTACTTATTATGAAATTGTATATATACTATAAGAGTTCTCTTATATTGAGTTAGGGTATGTTCTATTTCAATTTTAATTAATCTTAGTATGTAGTATTGCTCGAACATACAACAGTGTTGCAACCTACCATAGGTTAAGTCAATGTTGCCAACCCAAAGTAAAAACTCATTTAACATGAAAGTGTTGCCAACTCTGAAATTTAATTTGCCATTAGCCCTAAGTAAAAAAAAAAATGTTTAGATTTGTCGGAGCAAACTAAATTTTTTTTTCCTTAAGGGGCGTCGACTGTAGTGTGCCACACGCGCCATCTCAATTGGCGCCAAAATTTTTGCCACACTCCACAATTACTCAAACAATTAACGACAATTATTTTTCTAATTGCGTAGACAAGTTTATTTTTTCTTAAATCTTAAAACAAGGAAGAACGAGAGAGCAGGGAAATGTTAGTCATTCTCTTCGCGCATTCAAGTTCCTCCCAGCTGTCTTTATTTTTTTGTTGGATGAAATATTATGTCTGCTTCATCCCTCCCAGCCAGCTGACTGTCTGCTCAGGAATCAGTTAAACTATAACCTTTCTCGACTAGAGAAGATAATATTTTTCTCCTACAGGAAAGTAATAGATTCCTACTTTTTGGTTATCAAAATCTTAAATAAATAGAAACGACAGAATTAATCTGAAATTCGTTTAGTTAACTTAAAGGTTAAAAGGGTTATTTTGTTAGTCAACCATATATTCAATAACTATGACACAGAGTCTCATCTTCCCGTAATACGACCACAAGTGTTCGATTATAAATTTGATTATTCACTCTGTTTTTGGACGTTTTAGTAATATAAATTGTCACAGACCTAAGTCGTTAATTTTTAAAGCACACTTGCAAAGTTTGAACTTTTGAACTCTTGAAATTTTATTGAAAATATAATGTGTCTGGAGAGTCATGTTGTAATTAAAGTTGTCTTAGTAAATTATATTATCTGTAACTAAAAGTGACTCTTTGTACACATGAGGTCAAATGTTAACCTTCTCAGGTTATCAGGGTTTTTGTATCAATAAATTTTTCCATGTACAGGAAGCTTTTAGGATACGCCCTCCGCCTGCTTACGCAGTCGCAGAAACTTAAATTCGTTTAATAAATAATTCGAAATCCAATCAGGTAAAACCCTGACTTACCCTTGCCTTCACACGTCCCTACCCTAGTGCCGTGTGAAAATGATAAGGTCGAACAAAAAGTGAGTACATCTCTCTGGAGATGAGTAAGGATTGGGGGAATCATCATCGAGTTTTCGAAGAGGCGCGGGCCTCCGCCCGTTGCCCCCTTCGGGGGAATTCCGATAACCCTTCGAAGAGGCACAAGTTCCCGCTTGTTGCCCCTCCTTCGGGTAGAGTTCCATCAAACTCCACGGCATGGACTTATCGTCCACATTCTAACTTGGAACTACGCCGGAACGTTGACACTCTTGTTATAGCCCGTTCTTCGGTCGGGAGAAACTTTGTTACATCCCTCACCGACTTGTGCTATTGTGTCAGCAGTGACTGTTAACCTCCATCATACGGCGTAAGGACGGTATTCCTTCCACCACGGACATTTCATAAAGATCCATCATTGGAGACGAGCAGTGTGTGTTATCACTAATTCCACCTTAAGTGCTCAACTGGACAGTACTTCAGTTCTCACTGTGAGTATACAGACAACCTACAAACTTAGTTATTACTACTCAGATTCTGCTTACCTAATCTGAACATTGGCTCTACAAGGATCTCTTTAAGATCTCTCATTAACTCAACTTTTGTGTACCTAAATGCTTCCTAAAACAATATTCGTTAACCTGTGCTAACGCTGAGTTACGTAGAAGACCTCATGTAGGAAAGTCACCCTGTAATGTATTCAGTCTACGGACTTATTCGAGCCAGCTAATAAAATTCTTCCTAACTCGAACTTGCATTGTTTACGTCATTCCAAAAACATTCTCAATACTTCCCTTTTGGTGAACGTTTCATAATTCTTTCTCAATATCTATATTAACGCCTCGTATCGACGTGCCCATGTTGTAGTCTACTGGAGAAAGCAGATGACCTGTGGAATGAAATCCTGTTGGACGTAGTTCGAATCTGGGAACTGCATTCACCATTCGTCTCACCTCTATTCCATCATCCATCCAGGAGAAGACCAGCCTGTGCGAAGTCCCAAACATTCCGAAGACTTCTAATCCCGTACGAAGCTCAGTGACGACATCGTCTTACATGAAGTCCTGATCATCGTCCGTCTATCCTGTTCTTGTATTTCAGCCGCTCGAAGTACAAGTAAGTTTCTCGTAATAGTGTTCTTAGTGCTTTTAAGTGATTGTGCTACCTGGTGCGTACGAAACGGCTACAGCAGCGTCGAAGATAGCCCCGAAGTCTTCCCATCTCGACTTGGAGTGCCTGGAGGTAGGACCACGGACCTCAGGTGGGTTATCACTGTTTATTTAATGTTTTCATGTAACTGTCATTTGCATTATCTTTTCATAAAGTCGCTTAACTGTAAAGGGGATCACCTCCCAAGTAGTTTCAAAATTACTTTGAAACCTTTTGTTGCTTAAATATCGTTTGTGTGAATTGCTAATTACTTTTGATTTCCTAGATCTCTTTTAATTCGAGCAGCAATCTCGTGTCTAATTATAATGATATAATATGTCTTTGATATGCTAATTTGCTAAGTATTCTGAATTGGCTGATAGCAGTGGTATTCCAACTCGCTGACGCCTTCTCGCTGATATCTTAATACTCGTAATCATTCGTTCTCTTGTGTACTGACCACCCTCGTCCTCATTGTGACTAAAACCGCCTTGCTTTTGTTATTTGTATTGTTACGGGACCCTAAAGCTGTCCCCCTTGACGAGTGGTCATTCGATAGCCTATTTGCTTGAGATGGACATCTTCGCCTTTGCGCCTTCACTCGATTGTTATTGAAATTGTATGTTATTTAACCATCTATCATCCGAGCTGCATAGCTCCTCTTTGACACGGACTAATTTGAAGTCCCAATATAAACAGCCTTTTTCAAGGCTACCTCTTGCTATCAATATAAACAGCCTTTTTCAAGGCTACCTCTTGCTATTGTTCATTATTATTGTACTAATAACAACCTCCTCCACCAAGACATACTTTGGTGACAGATTGGTGGAATGTGCACGCGCGACATAATTGTTGTCGGCCTGTGACATGCGATACCTAGCGTCACGCACATAATTTGATAACAGAATCGTTGGGATATGTACCCGCTGACTTAAGTTGGTGGCTACATTGAGACTCGAACCCTGGCCCACATAAATAGTGGCCCTGAAATGAATTAATCTTGTTGTGATATAATTAACCTCTGGCGGTATATAAATACTTGTTGTTCTTGGCTATCGTTCTCTATATCGGTGTCTTCACACCCTGTCAGTACGCCCATAAATTAGTTAAGCGCTCATGTATATAAAACCTATATTTTGAATTCTACCTGAGCTTACTTGGGAGCGTGAACAAACTATTCGTTGTTCTTTAAATGCAAATGATAGAATCGGTGTTCTACAACTTTCTAACACTGAGAATCCTACCAGTCCACCACGAAGGTCTAAGCTTCCCCTTGAGACCGTTCGTGGCCGCGACAATATATATATATATATATATATATATATATATAGAGAGAGAGAGAGAGAGAGAGAGAGAGAGAGATAGATAGATAGATAGATAGATATAGATATAGATATATAGATATATATAGTTTTAGGTGTTGTGCCATTTAGGTCTTATGCTGTTTAGGTGTTGCGCCGTTTAGGCCATGTGCCGTATCACAGTATGTTGCTCTCCTCAGTAAACTACACAGAGAGGAAAAGGAACAGACAGTAAAGCTTATACGTTGATAAAAGAAACAGTGCTGACAGGCAAACAACAATATCAATAGCGTAGTCAATGGTTTTATAGATATATGCGAATCCATGACTATCCATGTACTGCAAACACTGATTTATTCAATTATCTTACTTTAACCCGTTTCCGCCTTTGTTTCGATGTTTCTCTCTGATATTTCTCAGGAACGTAAAGAAAATTCAACCAATTAAGGATTACGGAAATGAAAATCTTATCTAAAGTACAAGAATAACCATACATCGTTCACTGTGAAGAATTTTATAATGTAGTTTTTCAATTGTTGAAATCAAAATTCACAAGTGCCACGTGTACACCACGTGAAGGAATTTCGTTTGCAAGTAAATGACAATGACCGTATTTAACACTGAAACCCAGTAGCGTATTTACGATTTTGTTTCGGGGGAGGGCTTTGCTAACTTTCGGGGGGGGGGGCTTTGCCTGAAAATGTGAAAATTCTGGAAGATATTTCATATACTTTACTATAGTAAGTAAAATTTCGGGGAGGGCTTAATCCCGGAAGCCCTCCCCTAAATACTCCACTGTTGAAACCGGAAGTGATAGTACAATTCTAGCACTTCCGGTTTTAGTATACAGATTAGAGTGGATATGGAAACTGTATTTGAGACGCTTAATTGGTTGTAGAAAGCCGGTTCTCGTTATCTATTATAGTTTTTACTCTATAGCGATCGAAGTTAAAAATTGGAGGTGGACGTGGTTGAATAGAGGATTAGGAGACGGTAAATACTTTTAAAACTATAAATCGATTCAAAACCAATCTTCGCTTCTTTTTCTACCACTGTCGTTTTTACTTTATTTAGATCAATATCGAAACCGGAAATTATAGTGAATTTGCATCACTTCCGGTGTCAAAGCACAGTTAAGAATGGGGATGAAATGTATCTTGGCAATCCTAATAGATTACAGGAAACCAGTTCTTGCTATCTATGATCGTTTTTACTCTCCAGTGAACTACTTTGAAACCAGAAATGGTTAATTTCTTTCGCTTTCGGTGAATAGATCTCCTCTACCAACTAACTTTATTCCTAACTTTTTTAGCTGATATTGATGGTGGTTCAGTAAGTAGTTCTTGAGATGTTTTGCCTTCCGGACGGACAGATACACATTTTTTGTCTCCCAGACGGACAAACACACATTTTTGTCTTCCGGACGCACAGATACACATTTTTTGTCTCCCGGACGAACAGATACACATTTTTTGTCTCCCAGACGGACAGACACACATCTTTTGTCTCACGGACAGATAGACACACATTTTTGTCTTCCGGACGGACAAAAACATATTTTTTTGTCTTCCAGACGGACACACACACGTAGTAAACTAAACTACTTTATAACTTAGATGGTATAGAAGTATAAAAACTACACTTACAGTGCTTTGCTATGGCCAACATCAAATACATGTTGTAAGTTAAAGGCATAATGATTCTGTGAACTGGCTTATGCGCGTGTATTTTGTATGTGTGGTCCCGGGGTGATTACCAGGTGTATAAATTCAAGTAATAACTTCGATCCCACATTAAGATGTAACTCATGTGTCATATAAAGCCTTGTGTTGAACACATTCATGCAAATTCTAATAAATCAATGCAACACGAAAAACCGGACCAAAAGAATGACTTGAAATATTTATATATTAAAGAGTAACACTGGTTTAATTTAAATTGGATTATGAAATGAAATCTTTTAGTTTAACGTCACACGATTATGTCTGTTAGGCTAAGGGAGACGATGATTAAAGCAAGTGAATGCTGATGGAATAATTGGTGAAATGTGAAAGTGGGAGGAAACGGGAGTAACTCGAGAAAATCCACGGACACGATGTTGTCTACCACAAACTTACTTGGCTGGGAATCGAATGAGGGACCCCATACATCAGAGATAAACATTCTACCACTGAACCACAGTCCCCCCACTTAGATTAAATTGTTTCGTCCATACACATATTTGATCTATATAAAACCAGAAACTGACATGAGATTAAATAAAGTACGTAAATGCATCATTTCGTCTAACTGAAGCACTTCTGCTGTATAAAGAGTGGCACGATGTTTCAGTGGTAGGGCAACTTACCTCTGGCGTGTGGGGTCCCTGCTTCGACCCTAGGCCAAGTAAGTTTGTAATGGATAGCATCTTGTCCGTGAGTTTTCTCGGGGCACTCCTGTTTCCTCCCATTTCTCATTCCACCAACTTTTCCATCATTATTCACTTGCCTTAATCATCTGTCTTCCTTAGCCTAACAGGCATAATTGTGGATCGTTCAACTGAAAAATATCTTTTTATATTTCTTTTCTGCTGTATAAAACAGTATATTTAAGAAAAGGGAGTGATTATCGTCCTTTGACGTATGTCCATCAAATGCATTTTAATGTACATATATACGAGTGCGTAATAATTCATAGTTTACCTAAATTTTGTTGTTCCTTTTATTGGCATAACACTTTACTGATTTCTGTGTAGTCGATTGATTATGTTTTTATTCTTATCTTCATTGCTTCCACATAGATTGACACATTCCTCATATTATGACACATTCCTCACAGAATTGACTTAACAGCATTGAGTTTTACGTCTCATGGTCATGCCGGCTGGGCTAAAGGAGATGGTGATGATGAAATAATGGATGGAATGGTGGATTGAAGAAAGTGGGAGGAAACGGGAGGACCCCGAGAAAACCCACGCATACGGTGTTTGTTCACCACAATGTTCACTTGACGAGAGTTGGGATCGAACGAGGGACCCCAAGTACCAAAGGTGAACGCTCTAGCACTGAGCCACCGCTGCCCCAGCTTAACATGAGATGCAGCTTCGAAAGATATGAGATTCTTCCAGGAATCGAACCTGGATCTTCCGCACTAACCATATATTCACAAGAGTTTTATTTGTGTGTGTGTATATATATATATATATATATATATATATATATATATATATATATATATATATATATATATATATATATATATATATACTTTAGAGATTAAAGGTTAAATTTACGCATTCGATTCTCTGAAGAAAGTAAGAGCTACATCATTATGTTGTCATATGTTGCCGTAGCGGCTGCATCGTATGTAGCTTTCACCAGTGACAAGACATCTGCCCGTGTAAAAAGAGTTGAAAGGAAGAACCGACAGAAGTCTGCTTGTATGATACCGAAGAAGAAATTCTTATCCAAAGCGTAGGCTGTAACACTACCTAAGAACAACAAAAAGATGTGCCAGTAACAGGACACATCACAGACAGTCAACACCTCATAGGTCTTAAGGAACCATCACAACAAGTGATAGTTTAGTTGAAGTGGTTCCAGTGATAATTTCACAGATTTAATAGCAGTGACGGATTCAACTAGGAGTACAGAGAGCTGAATCCGTCTTTTCATTCAAGTATACCTCTTCAAGAATTGATTTTGATATTCCAACAGATGGAATATGGAAGATTTTTCAGAGAATTGCTGTTGAACCTCTAGTAGACGATAAATTATTGTAGACACCCACTGATGAATCACAGAAACCTTTCTCAAAATGGATTTCGATCATTATTAGACTACCTAGTCAATCTAAAATCGATCTACTTTACGAATGTAAATCAGGACCTCTCTTGCAGGAATCATTTCTTATCGGTGGGTACCGAGATCAAGAGTACCTTTTCAGGAATTTGTTGTTGAATCTTTAGAGAAGAATTCGTTTGTTTTTTTTAATTTGTTGTGAACGGCTTGAACATCCACCATATGAATTGTTTTTGAACATCCAGCATACGCATCAAAGTCACTTTTTTCCAGAAATCGCCATTGCAATTGCGAGAGATTAATCATGGACGCTATTTCAAAACGATCTTCTTGTACAAGTTTGTTGACTGCTTTGTAATAATAGTTCTTATTGTTTGTTGAGGTTTAGCGGCCCTTTTTCAGCATCAAGATTATATGGCACGTGAATCTAAAATTTAAAGTAACTCTTAGAACTAGCTAACCACTGGCATCACAGCACTTATGGGTCTGAGCCGCTCCAACGCCATCTGTTAGCGCCCTGCTGAACTACATCGAGCTTGAAGACGAACACGTGGTGAGAGCGCTGGGTAACCCTGTTCCTAACGTTCGTATTAGGAGCTTTCTAGACTTAGTTCCATCACGCCTTTAATTCACGTGATTCCCCAATTTGCCTCACGACGCTGGGTAGGTGCCAACAATTGGAAAGTACTTGCCGGGAATCGAACCCGGGATCACGCGAACGTGAGCTGCTCGTAGAATTGATAAAAAACAAACATTTCCCGCGCCCTTTCTTATCCTTTGGTTCTATGCAGATCAATATTGAAACCGGAATATTGAATTTCTACCACTTCCGGTTTTAGTAGGAAGTTAAGAATTTAGATGAAGCGTGTTCTTGGAACGCTTAATCCATTGCACTTCTTGCTATATGTTCCCGTTTGCTCATTAATAGTGACCAACGTTAAAGCCGGAAATAGTTGATTTCTACCACTTCCGGTGGATGAATCACGTGCCTCAACGAACTCGATTCACAACTTCCGATCCTCTACATTTTGGCCAAAAATTGATGTTGATCTCAATCAAGTAGTTCTTGAGATATGTCGCCTTCCATACGGACGGACAACGGACGCACATAGTTTTAACTCTCGGACGGACGGACAATCAGACAGACACGGTAAACATATAAAGGAGTTTTCGTAAACCAAACTTCATTAAAATTCAGATGAAAGAAACTTGCTTAATATATGGTAGTAGAGTGATGTGATTTTGTTTCTGTGACGTTCAACCTATGGATTTCTTTAAGCTTATTAATAGATTCGTTGATAGAAATTGCTTGAGGAACCAGAGCAGGAACTGGAACAGTGATTCAGAGCGGGAAAACCAATCACTAGTAAAAAACCATGAAACTCAAACTCCGACACATCACCTGTAAGTAGGGCGTTGGTTGCTGCAGAAACGACAAGAGAAAATGAGAGCCAACAAACCGCTCGGATAGCATTGGACGTCTTTAGTGCGAAGTGTGTGAGATTGCCTTTCATTCAGATGGCATGGTATGTCTTCTTTTACACGTCATGAAGACAGAATGTTATCACTCCGAGTGATTTCTTGTTTTATTGTGTGCTTTTGTGTGTGATGGTTTCAAACAGCGACGAAACGTTGGATCAAATGCCGTTCCAAGAACCGATGACGAAAATGAATAGTATGGCTGTTGTTACATCCGGTGTGAAATCTCTTCTTTCAAAACAGGAACTTTTTAAAAAGAAGAAAAGAACGACGATCAACCATTCTTCTTTCTTTGTGAGCTTGATCTTCTATTTGTCTTTGCTCTATTGTTAACTTTGTTTATTTTTTCTTTATTCCTCTTCTAGAAAGAAATAATGCCAAGATACCTGACAGAGCTTCTGTCAGTTTTCAAACACTGCAGCTATTTATAAATTAACTTCTTTTCTATTAGTATGATGTTTCTCCGGTACGCTGAACCAAAGAAGGTTTGTCAAATTCCTTTTTCGCTACATTGTTTAATTTATAGCATCGTATCATTAAAGCTATGTATCTTTGTGTATCTTTGTATCGAAGTCAAATATACCTTTTATTTCTGTTTTTGTAGCGAGCTTCTGTTATTCGACTCGACACGCATTTGTATATGTCTATCTGCCCGCTTGTCTGTTCCACGTTAACTTTCTCAGTAATTATCAGATTTGGTTAAACTTGGTGTCTGCCTTCTTTGAGACATACGAAATAAACCTCTTATTTTGAGTTGCAATCCACAGAGAATTAAGGGGTAAAAGGAATACGATCTCCGTCAAGTCAAAAGTTTGTCCACACATATAAATACGACACAAAACATTTTTTTTTTTTTTTTACGATATCCTCCTGAAATTTTAATCGCTCTTGTATAACGTTGCTTATATCAGACGCAGACACGGATTTTGTTGTTGTTGTTGTTGTGAGGGGTCCAAGCTTACATGGGGCTCCAATATTACAATCCACTACGTCTATGTAGTATTGAAAAGTTATTATTCTGCACTCGAAAAGGCGATAAGTAACTGTAAAAAACTTCCACTTATGTTTTCAGAAAAACAGAATGACGGAACTAGATTGTTTCTCTAAGAGAAGGAGTACTGTATATATCTCGGACTGAGAAGTAAAGTAGTATAAAATATTAATTTCACAGGTGAAACGAAAAAGTGTTTGCAAGATAATATTTTGTTGAATTGCGTCGATTGTTTATTGACGGAAAAATTGTTCACTTCCTGCGTTCCAGTTGTCCACATCTCAAAAACTTTCCTAGTGTCCTTCGTATTAATGTAAGTAAGAAAAAAATATGGTAACTCAGTTTCGGCCAAAAACTGACTTGACATAGCTTATCTCTCAGCCTCAGATATAAAGTTTAAGATCAATTTTTTATGCTACATCAATCATTTCCCTGTTAAACAATTATATTTTTTATTAAGTTATTGTATATACAAATGTATGTTAAGAAGTTTTGGGGGGTGGGGGTTCGTACCCAGTGGACCCCCGTGGGTACGCTTCTGACATACATTATCCTTAACGATGGCTTATTAATTAAAAACAATTGTTTCTTTGATCATATATCCCTTTATAAATTAATGTTGCATAGAAGAAGAAGAAGAAGAAAGGAAAATGAAAGTTTTAATTTCACCTTATACAAAGAAATTGAGAATCAAAATTTCAATGTATTAGTTTACAATCTATATTATCGTTGCTAAGTTTTGCTTATATGAGCCATTGCGGTCCCATTGCTATTGGAATGTGCGACTTATGTGTATCGATTTCAAAGGCCACAAAAATGAAACTATTGTGAGGATGATGTTCATAAGCGAACCAGATCACAGTTTGAGCAAGCAAGATTCCTGATCAAGTTAGTGATGGCACGCACGAGCAAGTGCCGACCCAATTCAGAAATAGTGAGGCCAAGCTCTTAGCGAGCGCAAGCCACATCAATGATTGCTCGAGAGAGTGGGAGTCTGATACACTAGCGTTGAATTTTGTTGAGATTAGTGAGTACAAGCCTCATTTTTAATAGTAAGTATTGGCCCGCCAGAAGAGCTATTATAATAACAATATCAAAGTGTATGTGTGCTCGGAGTAATAAAAAGGTTGATTCACACATAGGATGCAGTGCCCGGCTATACTTCATCCCCCGGCCCTGACCATTTACACATATCATGCCGTGCTGTATCACCACCACCTAGATTTGAGAAATCTAGGTGGTGTTGGCTGTGCCCTGCCATCCTGCTACTGCTTTCTACATCAATTCCCTCCCAAAACGGAGTAAGGAAGGTCAAGTTCGTACCTCTTCGAATACTCCGAGGAATGCCGAATCATCGTGGCGGGGTGGTTTATCTTTAAACGGCCTGTTGGGGCAAGGCATGAGAATGGCATATCAAAGGCACATCCAACGAATTTTCAATGTCAAAGTCTGAAAAGAAACTTCGTGAATTATGACACGTACGAGGAACGGCATGGAAATGATTAATTCACGGAACCAGCGGTATATTCTGACCTTAACATTGGGGGGGGGGGGGGAATTGCAGATATCCTTTTTTAGCAATGTTCAAAATACTTTGAAGCAGAGATGTTATTGTGGATTTCCCCCAGTTCCAATAATGGAGGGACATGTCTCCCCATTTTCCTAAAATTTGTGCCCGTATCTACAGCTGACAGTTTTTCAGCACGAGGAGAGGGACATATCCTTCTCTGCCACTTATTGCAATTTGTGTCCAAGTAGCGGTAGCGGAATTAATACAGACTGATGTGACCTAAATGCGCCAGGACACGAAGTTCAGTTTAGAATATTAAAGAATAAGATTCTTTTTAAAAAATAAAACAAACCAATGGACATCAATTTCACTTCACTTTCCTTTGTGACAGTCGGACACAAATCATCAAATTTCGCTCCAAAAAACAAATTTCAAATCGGATTATTGGAGGCGGGCAGTCCCCTCAGTTCCAAGATTGGAAGAAATATCCCCCTAACCCCCTAGATTTGCGTCACTGTATGGAACTATGTGTGAATTAACCTTAAGAAACGAACTGACACTTAGAAGAGAACGTATCATCCTGTTGCTACATCGTGAATATTACTCTTTGGTTAAAGACAGTAGGTCCTTAGAGGAATACTCAAGATAATGGCAACAGGGTAACACATCCTCCTCTACATATCAAGTCTCTTCTTATTTTGCTCTGAGTATAGTTTTGGACACGTGACGCTCCGTTAAAGAAATGTTTCATTTACTTTATATTCTTTGTGTGTACGGATTAATAAAAAATTGAGCAGTTCAAGTCTTTAATATTCGGCATTAGTCTCTTTAAGTTTCCTTAAGACTAATAAAGCCAGAGTGAGAAAATTCTTGCACGGATTTAGAGAAAAGAAAAAAGGAGCGAAAAAGGAAAATAAGAAAGAAAGAAAGGCGGTAGTGAAAAGTGCCTGTGCGGAATTGGCTGAAACTCTCCGTTGAATTCAAAATGACAGATTTCCGTGACTCTACATTCGGCTAATGAGTTTTCTTCAAAGCTATATATACTGCTAGAGCCAACTACAAGAACCAAACAAAAAAAGAAAAAAAATAAAGAGAGTAGGTTGTACGAAACAACACTAGTTGATGATGGCTCGCTAAGATATCGATTTGGGTTTTATACCGTCACTTACACCATCAGACGCAGAAGACATTGGCTAAACTGAGTACTTATGTAAGAGAAGGAGAAAGAGATAGATAGAACGTCGTATGATTTGATGTTCTTTGTAGCACAACATGAAACAACTAAAGTGCTTTTCACAAAAGTAAAAGTTTCTGATAACAGCATGCAACTCATATTCATACATTGTGTTATTCAACTTGCTCCTTGTTTTTGTATTTAGGTAAAACTTTCCCGGAATTTTTCATTCATTTGTAACGAATGGATTTTTAAAAATATTTTGGTATTTTAAACTTTGCATGTATGTTTATTTGAATTAACAATACAATAATCAAACATTTCACTTTAATTTTGAGTCTGGATCAAAATTTGTAGTGAATTTTTCACTCATTGCTATTGTTCGGATTGTCCTTAAATGTTAAGTTGATTTTGAGTTTAGCGTCCCTTTCAGCATCGAAGCTATATGAGACGGGACCTACTGATTAACGTGGAATCCGAACCACATGAGCTCCCGCCGGGAATTGAAGCCGGGTCTCCCACGCCAAAGGTGCGTACGCTAACCGAAGCGGTGAGCATAGCATCTTTGGCGTAGGAGAACCGGTTTCGATTCTTGGCAGGAACCATCTACCTCGGATTCAGTGTTAAGCTGTAGAGCCTTGTCTCATATAGTCTCGCTGCTGAAAGGGACACTAAGCTAAAAATCAGGTCCAACGACACTTATTTTTGAGTTAAATCATAAACAGCATTTTGCACATTTGCTTTTGCCAGAAAAGCACTTGTTGCGTTTATTTTTTAAAAGAAATTTTAAACTGACAACAAAATTGTGTTCAAAATATCTTAAACCAGAGATAATTTCTTTTAAAATTTTGAAATTTTCAAATTCAAAGATTACATTCAAGTTAGTATGTGCATATGTTTTAACGCCTTTAGGGACAAATTTCAAGTAATCTTATATTTTTTTCTATACATAGGTGCACCCACAGAGGGTCCACCGGGGTCGGACGGCACCTCCCCCCCAAAAACTTCATAACTCAACGAAGTCAACATATATTTTTACATTTTCTTAATAAAACTATATTTGTTTAGCAGAGGCATCCTTAATATACACTAAATATTTGGCCTTACTCATTATCTGTACTATTTCTTTTCTGATAAAAACTATTACCTTATTTTGTCATTTCTCATAAAAATATAGATGTTAGTACTCACAAATTACTTGGAAAGCCGCGGTAGGTGGGTCACTGGTAGAGCGTTCACTTCTGGTGCGTGAAGTCCTTGATTCGATCCCAGCTCGCGCCAAGTTGACCTTTTAGTGGACAAACATTTTCAAAATTAGGGATGTCTTTTAAGCATATTGCGTATTCCATAATCGTTTTTCGTCCTTTTTTTTTTTAAAAAAAAAGAAAGAAATCCGCTCACTTTTTCTTTCAGTTACCTCTCTTAATTATCCTCACGATGTAAGATTAATACCACAATGCGGATGCAGCAGCGCTAATTCACATTTTGATTAGGAAGCTGGGGAGAGGAGGGAAAGATTCTACACCGATATGAGTAGTTTCAAGTTTTTCGTTACTACATAATAGGAAGGGTGCGTGCCTCATTGGAAGAGTGCTCACATCTTATGCATGGGATCCCTGGTTCGATCCCAGCCAGCTCCCGCGAAGTGGGCTTTGTGGTGGACAAACACGATGTGCATGGGTTTTCTCTGGGCTCTCTTGTTTCCTCTCACTTTCATCATTCCACGATCATCATCCACCTCATCATCACTGTCTCCTTTGCCTCAGTGCATTATCGTGGGACATTAAACTAAAAAATCATTAGTACTAGTATGCGCGTCCTTGGCGCAGGAGACCTGGGTTTGATTTCCGGCGGGAGCAAATCTAGTTCGGATCTAGGTCCACGAATCACATTCCCTAGGTGCTGGAAGGGACACAAAACTCTCACATCTTCCTCCTGCAGCCCCAAATGGATTTGCTGTATGAAAGAAATCTATTATTTTTGCATATTAGTGTAGAACATATATAGAAATACGTAGACATGCACTTACAACGAAGAATTTGATATAAGAGAAGCCATCCAATGTAGTTACATGCCTTTTAACATAAGTTCATTTTGTCAAGGACAGAGAAAAGAAACGAAATACACGTAAACTTTGTCTTCTAAGTAAACATTGTTAATAAAGTTTCTTCCGAAACATTTTGATAGCTTCCGGGGCAGAAGATATGTCTGCATTGCGTCCCCAAGTGGGTCATTCCACAACAAACTGCTATTCAAATTTAGCAGCATTGTCATATAGCACAAGCTGGTTTATTGCTGTCTTCTAACATTGATATTTAGCAAAGACAAATAGATGTTTTGATATTAAAGTCAGGAATCAACGAAAACACGAACAGAGACTCCTTTGTGACACGTATGGCAGCTAAAAGATCAAACATAAATACACGCATATAAGTTGGTGTCACGTAACTTAGCAGTGTATGGATAATTGTTCATGACATTACATCAAGCACGATATGAAACAAGTAAAGAAATTATTTTGTAATTACACTTACGGATGTCTCAATTAGCAATAACGCAGAGTCTGCAGTTACGAAAGAAAGAACTGGGGTACAATATTTGCGGGTAATAGTAGTACAGTGATCACAAGGTCCCGTTACCGCTTACGTATTACATATATGTTAACGAATTGTTGTTTTGTACTGTTGCAGGTGTTGATTAACATCGAAATCATGGCTGATGAGACCACTTACACCATGGAGGAACGGATCGTGATGAGCATACGTGGGCTCACAAACGACCCTATACAGAAAAATCAATGAGAGATATACAACTAAGTTTCAGAAACCTTCCTCTCCAAAACCAACAATTTTACAGGGGAGATAATCTTACCTAAAGTTGTAATTCTTGTAAAAAGTAAAGTTCTGTTGGTTCAAACCAAGAAGGAAAATCTTACCTAACGTTTTAATTCTTGTAAATATTAAACTTTAGTTGGTTCAAGCCAAGAGAGGAAATCTTACCTAACGTTCTAATTCTTGTAAATATTAAACTTTCATTATTTCAAACCAAGGGGGAAAACCTTACCTAAAATTTCTTGTTTGAAAACCAAAGGAGAAAATCTTACCTAACGTTCTAATTCTTGTAAATATTAAACTTTAGTTGGTTCAAGCCAAGAGAGGAAATCTTACCTAACGTTCTAATTCTTGTAAATATTAAACTTTAGTTGGTTCAAGCCAAGAGAGGAAATCTTACCTAACGTTCTAATTCTTGTAAATATTAAACTTTCATTATTTCAAACCAAGGGGGAAAACCTTACCTAAAGTTTCTTCTTGAAAACCAAAGGAGAAAATCTTACCTAACGTTCTAATTCTTGTAAAAATAAATAAATAAATAAATAAATAAATAAATAAATAAACTTTTGTTGGTTGAAGCCGAGAGAGAAAATTTCACCTAACGTTCCAATTCTTGTAAAAATTACGAGTTTGTTGCTATAAGCAAAGGAGGATACTCTTATCTAATGTTTTAATTCTTGTATGCAAGAATTAAAATATTACGTATGACTTTTCGCCTTGGTTTGAAGCGACGGATGTTTATTATTTTCTTTTTTATACATGTGGCTTCATTCACAAGTCGCTCCTGGTTAAAACGGAAGAAAGTAATAATCCTTAGATCGTTATTTGAGAAAGAAAAATCTTATTGAGCTGTGATAGAGTGTTGATTGGTAGACATGGGATCTAGGTCTTTCAACATTGAACCCGTATGGAGTATAAAAGAACAGTAAGAAGAGGATTGTTACTTGATGAATAATATAAAAGATGTCATTTTTTAAGTCAAAGAATCAACTGAATAGCTACCTACGCGTACTTTACGGGTAAGCAGCTTGACAGTAACGGCGAGTTACTTTTGATAATAGTAAGCTTTACTAAGATATTTCCTGGGGGAACGGTGGCTTAGTGTTAGAGTATTTACCTCAGGTGCATGGGGTCCCTAGTTCGATCCCAACTTTCGCCAAATGGGCTTGTGGTGGACAAATATCGTGTTCATGGGTTTTCTTGGGGTTCTACCCTTTTCTACCACTTTATTCTTTCCAGTATTGTATTCATGTTTCATCATCACCGTCTCCTCTAGCCCTGCCGGCACAATCGTCGGACGTAAAACTGAAAGATTTCATTTCATTTCATTTTAAGGTATTAACCTTGTCTTTTTTGAACACCCTGTATATAGAATTTGTTATTGAATATTCTAGGTATCAGCTGTTCTCAGAAATGAATTCATAAATTCAGAATATCGACCACTATTTTACCTACAGCAGCAAATGGGGACAATAGAGCGACTAATGTGCTAATATATGTTACATAACATAACACGTGCTTAATAATGAATTTTTTAACCAGAGAAAATTAAATTTTAGAGACAACGAGGCGGTATGTTCTGTCAAAAATAAAAGACACACAGACACACACACACGCACGCACGCATAAAGGGCGGCAGGGGGTGGAGGAGGGTTGAAAAATTAATTTTATATACGGAAGTGTTACATGGCATTATGACAAGCTGTTTTCGGTTTCACAATTCGTTGGCCGCAGACTGACCATTGATAGTTCGCGTGTTGTCTATTATCAGCCGATGCATGTCACCCAGCACAAAAACACTTTTCAAAGCACGAAAGCTCACTCATAAAGGTTGGTTAAATAACTGTGGTCAATGTCCGAACGTCACCATAAAACACGCTCGCTTGGTTACATTCCCAGTGGCGTATTTGAACGATATATAACTGTCCCTCAAATCATATTATGTATAAGTTCCATTCAAATACATGTGTATTTCATATACCTCTACGATCCTACCCTTAAATAGTATCATTTATAACTTTAATTCAATTATAATATACAGTATGTACTTCATATCTCATCGATCCTAACATATGCAAGAGAGGTTGCTAAAGCACATTTAACATTTTAAAAGTTTCAAATTATGGTACACATACGTATCGGAAACCATGTAGAGCGGCTATACCCATCCTTCCGTTTAGACAGATATCAGAGCGAGATGGGCAAGAGATATCGAGAAAGTACCTTCTAATAAGAGATAAGAGAAATTATCATTTAACGAGAGATAGCGAGAAATAGTCTTTTAATGTGAGATAAAGAGAAATAATGTTATAATAAGAAATAGTGAGAAGTGGTCGTGTCATCAGAGATAGGGAGAAATGATCTAATAAGAGATAATGAGAAATGATCTTTTAATGAAAAATAGCGAGAAATAGTCTTTTAATGTGGTGAGATAACGAGAAATAATGTTATAATAAGAAATAGTGAGAAATGATCGTCTCATCAGAGATAGCGAGAAATGATATTCTAATTGTAACGCTAATTCTGTCGTGAACTATGTTACATATGACCTGATTCTAAATGTTTAGGCAATACACGAGATTATCTGTAATAATTCAACACATTAATGCACTTCATATATATATATATTATTATTCTTCAACGTATATCTTGTTCGACACCTTAAAATATTGTACATTCAGCTTACACAAGATCGTTCCTTGTTACATCTATATCTTTCTAGTTACTATAGCAATGACATTAGGACAAGTAAACAAATCGTCATAGCAACGATAACAAGAAAAATCTCAATATAATACAAATATTTAAATTATTTCTTTATGTAATTTCTTCTTCTTCTTCTTGGTAGCTTGTGTCTTTTTAAATAGATCATTTTGCCCGTAAATACAAACAATACTTAAAAGTACATAAGAATTGTACATTATCGTTGTATAATGGTTCCCGAATTACTGGGACTTCTTTACATTGTTCACAATTAAAGAAAGAATCTTGGACCGTTATAGATTTCGTATACAATAGTTACCTTAGATTTTGAATAACCCTCGTATACATAAAAATTACAATTCATAAAATAACATATCATTTTCATTTTATCTCAATATCTTTATATTTATTTCATAATCAATTTTATTTTAAGTTTATAAAATTACCGACGATAAGGAGATATTCAAAATGTGGTACGTTTGTTGGTTATTTTTTGGTCATAAATAAATTCTTTAATTCAATGCTATTTATACATATTAACAATAAAGTTGCTGCACATTAAAATACAACTTAACCTATTTCATTTATTCGGGCAGAGTTAGGATAAATTTGATAGACAATATTTGTATCGATGCATAGATGTAATTCATAGAATATGAGCGAAGTAGAATTACAATGAAATCAGAACAATATTCAAAGTGAAACAAAACAAAAACTAATTAATATCACAAAAAGAATAACACTTTCAAATATATATTATTATTAGTTACCATTATTTAAACATTGTCATTTAAGTTTAAATTACTGTTTTTATATTCGTGCGAATCCATTGCTAACCGTGGCTTTAATCCATTGCATTTCAACTACATTTAGATTAGGCGACATCTAAAAGATTCGATTAGTTACATTGAATAGAACAATCTTGATTACAGTCCTGTGTACTGTTTACTTCACTAATTTTTTGGTTTCTATTTCGAAAATATATGCCATCTAGGTAATTATTATGGAATCTGGCAGTACGTGAGTAATTAACTTGATTATTTACATTATTTCTAGAAACGGTACTATTATTATTTCTGTTTCTTCTGAAGCTAGGTTCTGTCGTATTGTCGTTACGAGTAAATCTAACATTATCTCTTGTACTAGGATTATAATTCCCTCTAACATGTATATTTCGAAGAGAAATATAATTAGCTTGATTTCTATTACTATTACTTTGCAATCTAATCTGACTTTCATAATTTTTAACAATCATAATTAAGCGATTGAAATGTATACATTGTGACAGATTAATACTTGCTGAAGCTTAAACGGTAGTAATATTCGTACTGAGGCGATAATAGACGACTCCTGTTAATAGGGATTGATTTGTTTCAAATCATTATACACGGCGATCACAAAATCGCTAAGGCTTTTATCGACTTTTGGATCAAAACGTCGATACCGAATCTGAGCATCGCTGTCTGCTAACATAAAGTAAGTTTCGAAATTAGCTAGCAATAGCACAAGATGGTTCCTCGTTACATCTATATCTTTCTAGTTACTATAGCAACGACATTAAAACAAGTAAACAAATCGTCATAGCAACGATAACAAGAAAAATCTCAATATAATACAAATATTTAAATTATTTCTTTATGTAATTTCTTCTTCTTCTTCTTCTTGGTAGCTTGTGTCTTTTTAAATAGCTCATTTTGCCCTTAAATACAAATAATACTTAAAAGTACATAAAAATTATACATTATCGTTGTATAATAAGAGATTATGAGAAAAGATCTTTTAATTAGAGATAGCGAGAAACAGTTTTTTAATGTGAGATAAAGAGAAATAATCTTATAATAAAAGATAGTGAGAAATGATCTCATCACAGGTAGCGAGAAATGATTTCCTGTTTTTTAGTGGGTTTTGTGCTGACGTTTACTAGTTACGTCACTTCCTACGATTATCTCGCTATTTTAGGGGACCACGTGATCCTATTAGGTTAAGTTTTTTTTCCTGGACAATAACACCATATTCCAGGATGACAATGCGCCCACTCGCACAGCTGGGATGTGGTTTCAGAAATATGGTAATTACGTTGAATATCTCCCACGGGCCATGGCACAATCCCTGAATATAGATCGTCCTCAGAATACAGATCGTCCTCCATCACATTATTTTGCTTACAACACCATGACTGTGGCCCCAGGAAAAGGTAAGTAGAAGGTCGACCCCAAAATGTACCACTCCAGCATTCGCCTGGTGTAGAAATGAGAAAAAAACCAAGGAAGGTTGACACCTCATACCAGACTCGAATCCAGAACCTCTTGATTGCAAAGTAAGAACGCTAATATATTTTTTTTCTTATTGGCCGCAAGCAAGATACTTGTGTCCATTCTATTTTAATTAAACTTACGAACACAGAAACTTCCAGAACAGTTAAAAATGCCCACACTTTATAGTAATCACAAATCCATGATGGATCGTGCCTTGCAACTCGAAGCTTAACGCCCGAGACCACTCAGCTATTACTACAGGCACCACTCGACTACGTGAGCACATTAATCAATTTAACATAAAAAACTCTCAAATTAATGAGACGAAAACTTTTGCAAGCATAGTATATATGTACCACTATAAATTTAGAGAAAATTATAAAATAGAGGCAATTAAAAAGAGAAAAAATCGTTCCAATGTAGCCCGAAAGGAGAGAACAACACAGCTTGTAAGAAAGAAACACTGTAGAATGATAGCGCCTACTATATTTAAAAGGTGTCAGCATCTATAATTATTCCACCGTGAATCAAATGTAGCGTGCATATTTTCCCTTTCTTCAGCCAACATGCAGTAGCTTAATTTAATGTAAAGGAAAATAGTTTACCAGGCATCCACGGGTTAGCAATGCCTCATTCTTCTCCGCTCTGCAGAGTTTCCAACTACACAGGTAAAAAGGGAAATCATTCTGATAAAACTTAGGAACAAAAAATAAATAAATAAATAAATAAATAAATAAATAAATAAATAAATAAAAAGTTCTGGGTGTAAATTTTAAGTTATATAGAGGCCTAACGCAATAATAATAACAGTATTGTTATTATTATCGTATAGTAAGAAAAACACCAGTCAATATATCCCATTGAGCTTAACAAAATTGTATGGTGAGTGCCGGGGAATATCCACAAAGCGGAGGGGTCTACCGGGTTCGGATCCCCCCAATATTGCGTAAGTCGACTAACATTTATACACTTTCTAAACATAACTTTCCTTGAAATAAAAAATGAAATTTTTGAGTTTTACGTCCTATGGTTATGCTGGCTAGGCTAATGGAGACAGTGATGATGAGAAATGAATGAAATGGTGGAATGAAGAAAGTGTGAGGAAACGGGAGAACCCCGAGGAAACCCCCACACACGGTGTTTGTCCAACATAAAGTTCACTTGGCGGGGGCTGGGATCGAACCCAGGACCCCTACCTACTACCAGAGGTGAACGCTCTACCACTGAGCCACCATGGACTGAAATTACTATTATCTAGAAAGAGTAGAAAAACGTATAAGCTTTAAAATTATGTAAACATTGTTGAGTTTGTTTGTATGTTTTTTAAAACAGACCTTACTTTTGGGATAACCTTCGTACATATATTATTATTAGGCAAAAGGAAATCTTGTAACATAATTTTTGGTTCATTTGATAAGTTTAGCGTCTCTTTAAACAGTGGCGTTATATGAGACGTGAACTTACAGCTTTAACGTGGAATCTGAATCCCATGAGCTCCGAATGGGAACGGATATCGAACCTAGGTATCCCGCGCCAAAGGCGGGTAATCTAATTATAAAACAACTAGAGAATTATCATATTTGGTATAGATGACCTAATGTCAAAATAACTTCTTGGTTAAAATAAAGATTTATAGATGAATGACTCAGCTATTGGCGTAACTCTGTAACATTATGATCAGTTGTTACTAAATAAGTATTGCTACTTCTGACCTTATAATTAGCAATTAAAATTTGTATTTTAATCTCCTTGTAGATTCCTGATTAAGGATTTATTGTTAATTCAACTTAAGATTGTGAATTAATTATCATGTAAAATATTTAAAGTAATGAATACAATCTTAAAGCCTCGGTTAACCAACTCAGATCATCGATTTTAAACTGCAAGTTAAGACTAATCAATTGAGCTAGATTTCACTTCAGTCAAGAAAATAACATGATTGGAATAAATCCTCATTTACTTTATAAAATAAAAAGTTATATCTAAAAATATAGGTGGAAGTATACAATTACTTATAGTCTTTTCGGGTGCGGAATAATACCCGTTCAATACTACATAGACGTAATGGCTTGTAATATTGCCCATTTCCAAAGTTTGGGCCACTCACAACAAAAATTCCGTGATTTATGCTAGCAATACGACAATACACAGTAAAATTTATTAGATGCAACTCTAAATTGTGATAAACTCTTAGTTTTCTTTCACTATAACGTTGTTCCAAAGATGGGCTATAACAGTATATTAAACAATATATCTTATGCAGCTTGTAGGAGACTTAGAGGGTAAATTCTTACGCGTAGTTTACGACAAGAAATATTTTTTTATGATGCTAAAATCTTCGTTATTTGTTACTAATAATGGCATTAGTGCTGTATCGCTGGACCAATTTGCAAATCGATAAAAAAAATGTACGAAAATGTACTGCATTCTGTTATATTTGGTTGGATTACATTAAATTACGTTACATTAGGCGTGCAGTATTACTATACGGATGCATAGTATAGGTAGTAGTAGTAGTAGTGGGGGATGGTTGGGTTCTGTTCTCGACATGAAATGGGCAAATTAAAGACTTGCCCAAATTTTTCTGTACATTTTACAATCTATGGATTCGTGTAATAAAACAAGTGTACCTCTCCGCGAAATAGACCATCTGCCTTCACATACAGTGCTGCTTACAACATCAAAAACAAACAACAAATACAAACGTTTTTCATAACTTTTACTATTTCCCCTTACCTGACTTTCACTTGTTTTTTCTCATAAACTTAAATAAATTCTCTAATTGACCCGGTAAATTTCTTAAAATTGGTCCGGCGATACAACAGTTAACCCCTAATAATAATTAAGTTTCTTTAGACTGCTAAACCTTTTTTTTTTTGTATTTATTTATTTATGTTCTGTATATATATAAAAACATTCACTCTTAACTACCATGTTGTTTCTATCAATGTTTATTGTCTCATAACCGGACACACGTGCTACTTGTAAATAAAATAAAATAAAATAAAAACTGGAAGCCACTTTAATACACAACTATGAAATAAAATGACATATTTTTAGTTTAATGTCCCACGTTATGTCCATTAAACTAACAGAGATGATGATTAAGGCAAGTGAATAATGATCGAAGAATTGATGGAATGAGAATGGGGGAGGAAAGGGAAGTACCCCGAGAAAACCCACGGGCACGATGTTGTTCACCACAAATTCACTTGGTTTTATTCAACTAGTCACATAAATTACGAATAATATTACCAATTCAAGTACTGTCCAGACCCAACACTAGTTGACTTCGGCAATTTCACTGAAACATGTAGATGAGTGCAGCTAATGCCATTGCTTACACCAGAATCTATAATTTTAAATCAATTTTGACAACAAACTTACAATATTAAAAAAAAAAGATTTATATAAAAAGACAACACAATAGCTCGAGCAATACAAGAAAGCTAAAGGCAATTCTCTACCTACTACTGGCAGTAAAAATAACAGGATGCCTTGAAAGGAAAAAAAAAAAAAAAAACGGAATGGAAACATTATTTTACTGGACATTGTACCATAGATACATTAAGGCGGAGGGAACGCACGCTAGCTCAGTGGTACAGTGTTCCAGACCGGTAGCCAGCCCAAAAATTTAGGGAGGAGGGGGGAGATCCAACAATATTATAGTTCATCACCATATTATAGTTTATTTGCAAGCCTACTTTGAAAATTTTAGGGGGGCAGCAAAAATATAGGAGGGGCGGCCCCCCTAGACCCCCCTGGATACGGGCCTGCAGCGTTTTCTTGTGCGAAAAGGGGTACCTATAGTGACCGCGACAACTCGTGAAGCCTGAGCTCTACGCGAATCATAAAACTGCTTTGTATCACGTATGATGCATCGGAAGAATTCGGGACGATTCGTGGAGCTGCCTTCCGAACGCACACTTAAGAAAAAGTAAAACAGGAGAAGTGGTAAAGAACTGTAACGCGAACGCTAACAATTATTCAATTAAATGGTAACAATAAAAACAAAATGGTAACAATGGTAACAATAATAAATGGTAACAAAAATAACAAAATGGTAACAATAATAAATGGTAACAATAATAACAAAATGGTAACAATAATAACAAAATGGTAACAATGGTAACAATAATAAATGGTAACAAAAATATAAACAATAATAATAACAAAACGAAAGTTAGTGGCTATCCAACAACACTGTACTTTCAGAAGATGTTCTCCGTATAGCGCGAGAGACGGATTAAAGATTTAGATTTCTGGGCTTTTGGCATCCCTGGCCATTTATCCCGTCACGTATGAGGGATGACGTCCCTCGGCGAGCGCACTACCTTGGGAAAGGAAAGAAAGAAAGGATTGGGGAAGGACGGAAGCGACCTGGGACCTATAAATTAGGTATCACCGGGGCATTTGCCTGGTGTGAATGAGGAAAACTAAGGAAATCCTCATTCAAACGCGAGAGACGATAGTGATGAAAATTCATGAGTGCGGTTGACGACCCTCGCGTTCTATTGGGTGGTGAAAGTGGTGAATCTAGGTCAAGCTTCACAAGTCCTCGCGATCACTAGGTTATGTGAGTTTGTGGAGAACAACATCTTGTTCATGGGTTTTCTCCGGGTTTTCCAGCTCCATTCCATTAATTCTTTTCATAATGAAACCTTTTCATTTTCCCAGTGCTTGTGAATATTTACCAGATTTTTTTTTTAAAAAAAAGAGAAATAAATTTATAGTGAAAGTGAAAACTTAAATCTAATCCCTCAACTACCATGGTTGGCAGCCCTGACTTTCTCTATATTTTCTCTTTTCTGTTAAACAGCATCTCGACCTTGCACACGTCTCGTGCAGAAGCCAAACTCATAGGGAGATCTCTGCTTCATTTCCTTCTCCAACTCCTCCCCCAACCCACACTGCTCCTTCGCCAACTAAGCCTATGTTGTGTGCGCAACTGGAAACGTTTAGGCTGTGGAACTTTTTTTTAAGTTCGTGATTTATAGCAATGGTCGTAATTTCCGCTGGAAGTCTGTTTCTTACGCAATGAAATATATTTAAAAAAAAAAAAAAAAACACACACACACAGAACGTGAAGTTAATGTTCAACTGAACTATATACAACATGGGAAATATAAAGCAAACAAGTATAACGTTGCACGATGGCTCAGTGGTAGAACAATCAGCTCAGGTACGAGGGATCCATGATTCGATTCCGGGCAGTAGCGTACGCAGGAATTTATTTCGGGGCGTCCAAACTCAATATGAGGGTATTTTATATTAAAATTCCTAAAATTGCCCCTAAAATTAGGCTAAATTTACACAAAAGTCGAAATTTCGGAGGGTTCCGGACCCCCAGTACCCATCTCCTGCGTGAGTCCCTGATTCCGGGCCATCTGAATATGTAATGGACATGTATCCATGAGTTTTGTGGAATTTTCACGTCTTCTCTAATATTCATTCATGATAATTCACTTCAACTATTGTCTATCTACTTGAAATTAAATAAAAAAAATCAGTTTAACGTAACACGATTATTCCCTTTGAGGCTGAGAGAGACAATGATTATTAAGGCGAGTGAATGATTGATGGAAAAAATGGTGGACGAAACGGAAGTAACAAGAGAAAATTCATGGACACAATGGTGTCCACCGCACTTACATGTGGAGGGATCGAAGCACGGATCCCATGTAACAGAGTTAAGCGCTCTACTACTGAGGTACAATGCCTTCACAGTCTACTTGAGTCTAAAAGGACAAACATGGAACATTAAATTGAAGACTCCATTTTCCCTTCGATTGAGACGAGAAGTAGTAAAGATTTAGGATCTAATTCGATCATAAATGGATCTAATTTTACCACGAGATGAAACATTTCTTGTTTCGTCCCGAAAATGAGACGAGAAGCATATTTTGAAATTCGAGACGAGACAAGAAACATAAAAATATATCTTATACGAGACGAGACGAGAAACATGAGAATATCTCATACGAGACGAGACGAGACGAGACGAGAAATTTCTCGAGACTCGTAGGAAACACTGGTTCATCCAGTCCTTAGATCTTCAACGCTGTTTCAGTGTTACATGAGTTATACTATAATAACTATAAATTGTTCAAGTGATTGTGCGAACATAATGAAGACCATTTATCAACGTTTAAGGATACGAAAGTCATTACACAATATACTCCACTACTAAAAATGGTTGAGAAAGGTTGTTATATCCAGGGGCGGATCCAGGATATGATCAAGGGAGGGGCTAAACCATATTTTGCCGTTTTATCCAGTGTAAAGCAGGATTGAAGCCCATTTTATCCAGTGTATATCTGAGCGTAATTGGGGGGTATAGCCCCTATAGCCCCTCGCTTAGATCTGCCACTGGTTATATCACACTCTTCGTGGACTTCTTGTGACGCAGAAGGATTCTGATAACTTACAACTGATATATTTTTTTTAATATATGACAGAAATTATGTTCATAAATTTTCAAAACAGTAATCTAGACAAACTTGGTAGGAGTTTGTGAAGTTAGATGTAAAAGTAATGCGATACTAAAAAGAGAAGTAATGAAAAGGGCAGTCATAATGGTGTTTGTTCATGACAGCAGTGGCGTATTTAGGGGGGATTCCGGGCTTAACCCCCCCCCCCGAAATCTTACTTACTATAGTAAAGTATATGAAATATCTTGCAGAATTTTTACATTTTCAGGCAAAGCCCCACCCCCCGAAACAAAATCGTAAATACGCCACTGCATGATAGAGTTAAGATCTTAAGACGTCAAGGAAGAAAGAAGGATCTAGTTAGTGGTGATACACACATACGCACCAACCACTTCGCATACAACTGAAAAAGTAGAGAAAAATAATGAGAAAATTGAAGAAATTATAGTTGGGGAAAAGAGGGAGCATGCGAATTGTAATGACAGATTTCAATGCAGTTGTGGGAGAAAGATAAGAAAGTAGTATTGTAGGCAAATATGGTTTAGGTGAAGGAATTGAAAGTGTGGCAAGGGCTGGCCAAAGTCTGTAGACAGAATTCACTAGTAATTTGAAACACTTGGTTCAATCAGCACACGAGAAGAAGATATACATGGAAATCTTCAATAGATGACTGACGATATTAGATAGGTTATGTTATGATTCAGAAGATGTAGCGGAATATTTTGAAGAACACGAAGACACTTCCCGGGCCTGACATTTTCTTTGATCATAACCTTGTGCTGGTCGAAGTGAATATTCGGCAGGAGAAAAGTTGTCAAACAAGATGTTGAATACTGAAAAGTTGTAAAACAAGAAAGGAAGAAATCTTTTCGTTGAAACGTTCGGAAAAAAATACTTAAATGAGGAAAGGGTATGTGCAAGTAGTGACTGATGGTGGAAACATATGAAACTTTGGATACACCAGCCTGCAGAATAAGTAGTAGATTACCGCGAACATAAAATAGCCAAGAAACCATGGGTTAGAGATGAGGTGTTGAAGAAAATGAGGGAAAAGAGGGCGTGGAAACAGGTTGTTATAGAAAAGAACAGAAAGATGTAGAGAAAGTTAAACAACGAGTTACAACGGGAAACAAACAGAGCAAGAGAAGAGTTTAACAAAATAAAATGCGAGGCCATAGAAGAATTAGAAAGAGTGGGGAAATAGAGGAAATGTACAAGGAGGGGAGATCTATGAAACTTTGGAGAAAACAAGAGGGTTATTATTACGATGGCAATATAATTTAAGAATGGGAAAGTAGTTAGCGAGAGAAGTGAAGTCTTAGGAATATGAAAAGAATATGTTGAGGACATATGTGAGAGGACCGTGTGGCCTAGATGTTGAAGTAGAAAATGAAGCACGAGAGGATAATAAAGGGTTAAGTATATTTCGGAATTTGAAAAAGCTATATCGCACATTAGAAATGGAAAGCAAGCGGAATATATAATATTGTCAATCGAATTCATTAAGAATATCAGAGACAAGGGCAAGAGAAAATGGTTCCGACTCTGCAATGTAATCATAATACAATCTCATTAACCATCCTTTGAATTGAGACATCCGAGTGTCATAATGAATATCTTGATGAGTTCAGTATGAGTTTTATCTTAATAGATGGCCTGGTTATTGTATATTATTAATTTTTACGAATTGCAAAAAAAAAAAAAAAAAAAAAAAAAAAAAGAAAAAAGAAAAGAAAAAAGAAAGAAAGAAAGAAAGAAAGAAAGAAAGAAAAAGAAACACTCGATGTTCTCGAAAACTTCGCATGATAATTTTCACTCACATATATCATTTTATTAAGCTATTTTAGATCTATCCATTGCTTTATATCTCATCTTTGAAAATTTCCTTCGTAATTCGCTTATAATATTATAGAACAGGCAATGAGTTATGGTCACTTACTTTTGAGTCATCCTGTATTCTATGTAAGACTGAGTTATTTTAGCTTCAAGAGTGTGTGACATACGAATTATATGCCCTGCTCTTTCCAAGTATATAAAAGTACGAAGTTCATAACATAGATTAGTATGTGTGTGTTTCTGTGTTCTTGCTTGGATTAAAATTTATGATTCTAAGCAAAAAGCTTCTCATCGTAGGCTATATAAGTCCATTTTGAAGTGGATTCTCTTAGATTTAATTTCATGATAACGTGTGCGTGTTCGAAATTACTTCTACTTTCCATGTGAATAAAAAGCTTTCTCTTCTAGGCCCTCCTTCAAAGTTCCCATGCTTGTCTTATACTACTCCCATGTTCTACACCTACCACCCACCCCGAAAGCTACGGTGCATCTTCATAATATGTTAGTTACAAGGTCGAAAATCGATTAAAACATCTTTTACACTGCCTCAAATACACACAATTCTACCGTATTTCAAAGTTGGATATTTGAGGCTGGCCTTTTATTTATAGCAGAGGTACGCATTGCGGGAGTAAGGGGGTAAACGAATTGCCCAGAAGTTACATGGAACATAAGTTGAATCCGTGATAGTGAAACGAATAGAAGTGTTAAAACTTTCAGAAAATGATGTTGGAACACAGTTGTGACGTTTTTTTCTTCGTTTTTTTTTCCTACTGAGTTTACAATTCCCCCAAACTAAAGTTGTACTTAGATACTCATCGCCTAGCAGTTGCAAACATAGAAACTTAAGCATCTAGTTTTAGTTTGGTGTTTAACGACTTTCCATACTCCCCCGCTTCGCTCCGCCCCTCACCATCCCTCAGAGCCAAACTC
This sequence comes from Thermobia domestica, assembly GCF_964235325.1. Taxonomy (NCBI): domain Eukaryota; kingdom Metazoa; phylum Arthropoda; class Insecta; order Zygentoma; family Lepismatidae; genus Thermobia; species Thermobia domestica. Next base: position 34,671,829 of record NC_137465.1, read on the forward strand.
GTTACTTTCTTCCTTTTTAATAGTTACCAAAAAAAGTAAATAAAATTACCACCTCTTATCCTCCTGCTCCTCTGCTTAGCCCGCTTTACCACGGTAAGTACCTTACCCTGGTTGTAGTTTAGGTGCCACCGCACCTCTCAACACCCTTAGGGATCCAACTTTCGCGCTCTAGTCCCTTCCATGTAATGAGGGTAAAAGCTTTGAATAAACAGACCCGCAGGTTTAATTTATTGAGCTAATTCTCTGAACAGCGCGCGGAAGCCGTCTATTGCATGCTGCACGCACATGCCCAATTATCATTGCTTGTTAAGTGCGCATTACTCCACATACATATATATATATACAAGTCTACGAGATGCAGCTTTGACAAAACCTATTGAGTTCTTTGCAGCTTACAAAGGAAGAAAAAAAAGCAGAGCTATCTATTTTTATTTTTATTATTATTATTATAATTTTTTTTGTTTTCTTTGAAAAATTAATGAGGTTTAATGATCGTGTATAAAAATCCACAGAATACACACTGTTTCTGTCATGTTTTCAGAGGATAACATGTCAGTTTTAATTAACTTCTTCAGCATTTTTTCTAATACATGTACAAAATTATACATACATACATATATATAAAGCTTAACTTATTTACGGTGTTGCGAATATAAATTGCTTTCCAGATTAGAATTTATAAAGCAAAATTGATAGTAACTAACCAACTACATCTTGAAGCGAAATGTTTGAGAAACGATATACAAAGTCAAGTATTAATTATTTTTTTTTTAATGTAATTTCTATGGAAAAATAAATTAAAAAATTGAAGAATTGAAAACACATATAAGGTAAGTCAAAATGATGGACCTGGTTTTAGAAATGTATTCTGTGAAATCTAATAAAGATATGTTATTATGAGACGTGCTTTCAAAGTTTAATTTTCACTTTCTACCGCTATGAGTCAGCAGCGAGCACGAAATGAAACTACTGCTATTAACCATGCCACAAAAAGATTTCGCAGGAGATAGACTATGGGCTTAATGTGTGCCATGTTACGCGAGGTGTTCACACAGAATTCTTGTGATATGTTTGAAGAAAACTTTGACAATGTATCTTTCTTAGTGCGTGTCTCACAGTAACGGAGCTTTCGTATGTTTTGTAGATTTCACAGAATAAATTTCTGAAATCGAATCCATCATTTTGACTTGCCCTGTATAATATTTCTTGTTGATTGATTGGTTTCCTTATTTTTATATTTAGTAGTTTATTTTTGTAATGGTTTGTTAGTTTGAGCAATCTTCTTCTCAGATTTATTTTATTTTATTTTTTTTACTTGTTTCTGAGCTTAACGTCCCTTCCAGCATCGAGGCTACGTAAAACATGGATCTACAACTTTAGTGTTGCTCATGAGGCAAGACGAGAAGAGATCGTTTTTTTTTCGTCACTACTAACGAGACGAGACTGATCAATTTCCGAAACAAGGTATAACTTTGACAACATCTTCTTCGAGACCGAACAGCCGTGAGTTTTGTTCCATAAGCAAACATATAGCGTTTACATAAGTTTCAAACCACAGGAGCTACCACCGGAAATCGAACCCTATTCTGCCACACTTCTGCTACGCTAACTATTTTTAGCTACATGTGAATTTGGCTGTTTGTCATCTATTTATTTATTTATTTATTTATTTATTTGATAATGTAGCCTATTTGCTGATTCGTGTGCAGAGTAATGCCTCATTTAAACACAAAAATATAATTAATTCTGGAATCTCCTCCGTTATAAGACAATATGTATTAAATTATTTTCTATGTGAAGGTGTTACTGAGATGTGCCGCATAAAATCTAGTTATAGACCTCTTGTATTTTATAAAATTTGTTTTTAAATTCTAAAATGTCAGAATAAAGCCCCTGGTAATATATCCATTTGATAAAACGAAGCACATTATTATTATTATTATTATTATTATTATTATTATTATTATTATTATTATTATTATTATTATTATTATTATTATTATTATTATTATTGGAGTAGCCATAGACTAATTGTTGCATCTTTGCTTCGCATTCGAGGGTCCCAGGTTCGAAGGCGATGGTCGATCTGCCTTAATGACGGTTTCCAGAGCTTTTATTAGGCGAATCCCGGAATGATGACTTTGAATATGGAAACTGTCCGACTTCTTTCCGTTTCATTTCCCAGTGTAGTTAGCGCTGAAGTTGATTGTTCAATACAGCTCCGGGCACGATGCCCATTTAGGACACTGGGTCGAAAAGGATTAACAGCTTTTTTCAGGTCAGTCATTGTCAGTGAGTTTTTTTCCTGGATTTTCCCCGTTCATACCAGGCAAATGCCGGGATGGTATCTAACATAATTGTCCCAGACTGCTTCTTTCCTTCCTCATTCCTTTGTGCCTCTCCAATCTCCAGGCAGTGTGATCGCCGAAGAGCGTGATCTCTCGTATGTGATGAGCTAACACGACCATATATGCCGAAAGCCCTGAAACGTAATTCCTAATACTATTCCTAATTTTTCAATACTTTTCGATTTTACAGGCTGCATTTGGTAGTTTGCAAAAAATTGTATTATTACAAGATGGGCCATAATTATGTATATTTGATATTTCAAAGACTGCGGTAAAGAAACTAGCAACATAAAATTGAACATAAACCCGCCACTCTCACACCTTTCCTTACAAAAATTTTGATTTATGTTCTCCATGACATAGTCCACCAATGCACCATCTAAGTCGATACATGCCTGGAGACGAAGAGCAATGTTGTCACAAGCAGCTTGACAGACACGTACTGGTATTCTGTGAAACTCTTCTGTGATAGCTTCCTGTAGTTCGGCCAAATTGTGTACGTGATGTTGATGCACTTTGTGCTTTAAAACACCTCATAAGAAAAAGCCGTAGCAACGTTCTCACAAGCAGCTTGACAGATACGTACTGGTATCCTGTGGAACTCATTTGTGATAGCTTCCCGTAGTTCGGCCAAATTGTGTACGTGATGTTTTTGCACTTATTGCTTTAAAACACCTCATAAGAAAAAGTCGTAGCAACGTTCTCACAAGCAGCTTGACAGACACGTACTGGTATCCTGTGGAACTCATTTGTGATAGCTTCCTGTAGTTCAGCCAAATTGTGTACGTGATGTTGATGCACTTTGTGCTTTAAAACACCTCATAAAAAAAAGTCGTAGCAACGTTCGCACAAGCAGCTTGACAGACACGTACTGGTATCCTGTGGAACTCATTTGTGATAGCTTCCCGTAGTTCAGCCAAATTGTGTACGTGATGTTGATGCACTTTGTGCTTTAAAACACCTCATAAGAAAAAGTCGTAGCAACGTTCTCACAAGCAGCTTGACAGACACGTACTGGTATCCTGTGGAACTCATTTGTGATAGCTTCCTGTAGTTCAGCCAAATTGTGTACGTGATGTTGATGCACTTTGTGCTTTAAAACACCTCATAAAAAAAAGTCGTAGCAACGTTCGCACAAGCAGCTTGACAGACACGTACTGGTATCCTGTGGAACTCATTTGTGATAGCTTCCCGTAGTTCGGCCAAATTGTGTACGTGATGTTGATGCACTTTGTGCTTTAAAACACCTCATAAGAAAAAGTCGTAGCAACGTTCTCACAAGCAGCTTAGACACGTACTGGTATCCTGTGGAACTCATTTGTGATAGCTTCCCGTAGTTCGGCTAAATTTTGTACGTGATGTTGATGCACTTTGTGCTTTAAAACACCTCATAAGAAAAAGTCGTAGCAACGTTCGCACAAGCAGCTTGACAGACACGTACTGGTATCCTGTGGAACTCATTTGTGATAGCTTCCCGTAGTTCAGCCAAATTGTGTACGTGATGTTGATGCACTTTGTGCTTTAAAACACCTCATAAGAAAAAGTCGTAGCAACGTTCTCACAAGCAGCTTAGACACGTACTGGTATCCTGTGGAACTCATTTGTGATAGCTTCCCGTAGTTCGGCCAAATTTTGTACGTGATGTTGATGCACTTTGTGCTTTAAAACACCTCATAAGAAAAAGTCGTAGCAACGTTCGCACAAGCAGCTTGACAGACACGTACTGGTATCCTGTGGAACTCATTTGTGATAGCTTCCCGTAGTTCAGCCAAATTGTGTACGTGATGTTGATGCACTTTGTGCCTTAAAACACCTCATAAGAAAAAGTCGTAGCAACGTTCGCACAAGCAGCTTGACAGACACATACTGGTATCCTGTGGAACTCATTTGTGATAGCTTCCCGTAGTTCGGCCAAATTGTGTACGTGATGTTGATGCACTTTGTGCTTTAAAACACTTCATAAGTAAAAGTCGTAGCAACCTTCTCACAAGCAGCTTGACAGACACGTACTGGTATGCTATGGAACTCATTTGTGATAACTTCCTGTAGTTCGGCCAAATTTTGTACGTAATGTTGATGCACTTTGTGCTTTAAAACACCTCATAAGAAAAAGTCGTAGCAACGTTCTCACAAGCAGTTTAGACACGTACTGGTATCCTGTGGAACTCATTTGTGATAGCTTCCCGTAGTTCGGCCAAATTGTGTACGTGATGTTGATGCACTTTGTGCTTTAAAACACCTCATAAGAAAAAGTCGTAGCAACGTTCTCACAAGCAGTTTAGACACGTACTGGTATCCTGTGGAATTCATTTGTGATAGCTTCCTGTAGTTCAGCCAAATTGTGTACGTGATGTTGATGCACTTTGTGCTTTAAAACACCTCATAAAAAAAAGTCGTAGCAACGTTCGCACAAGCAGCTTGACAGACACATACTGGTATCCTGTGGAACTCATTTGTGATAGCTTCCCGTAGTTCGGCCAAATTACGTATGTAATGTTGATACATTTTGTTCTTGAAAACACCCCATAAGAAAAAGTTATGTAGTATTAAATCGGGAGATGAAGCTGGCCATTCCACAGACCTGGTCGTCCGATCTAGGGGTTCGGGAATGTTTCGTTCAGCCACTCTTCAACTGGTATGGCATAGTGTGACCGTTAGTGGTTGTATTCCACACTCTCAGACTACAGAATCTTGCCATATCGAAACTTTTTGTTCAGAATTTCAAATACTACAATCAGTCTAACATCATATACAAAATTATGGACAACCCTGTATTTTTATTACAATGAAGAAGCGCTTACGTGTAATACAAGTGTGGTTATCTGCGTCAACAAAATCTTTTCCTGAACGGAATATAAACAACTCATCCAAAATACAATACATAATCTTATTCCTACCACCGTAATCCAGCTCTTGTGAAGGCAAAATAATGTGGTGGGTAACGGAAAACAAATCTTTACCTGATGAGCTTTGTGCACCCGCCGACTGAACCTGATACAAGTCCCAATCAAGACTTGGATCCCACGTTAATACCAAAATCCTTTACAACCTACTCGGCGTTCTATAAGGGCGCTAAATACCCGATTTTTCCAAATTCATGGATTTTTTTCTGAATTCCAGAATTTTCCAAATTCCGAATTTTTCCGAATTCCGGAATTTTCTAAATACTAAATTCCGGATTTTTCCGAAATCTGGAATTTTCCGAATTTCGGAATATCCTACATCGGAATTTTCCGAAATTCGGAAATTTTCGAAAATCTTGAAATTGAAATTTCCTTATTCCGGAAAATTTTGGCCATCCTTACTAAATACCAAAACTCAAAATTCATTAATCTTACTTTCTCTTACGCTTATTGATGTTTGGATAAATAAACTAATTAAAATGTTAATCTTCTGACAATGAGAAGTATTCTTTTGTTTTTTTAACGAAAGCAGTTTCAGAGAACGAAACCATTACACGATCAGTCCATACGGTATTATTGAAAGTGTTTCTTTTTTTAACCTTTAAAATATATAGCTTATCCATCGGGCCGATAGAGTGGGTATTCCTATCTCTTTTTTTTAACCCTTTTTTTTCGCTTTTTTTTTTTCAAGTATAGGGATTCTGTGAACGAGATCCTTCTATCTGAAAGCCCCCAGGGATTAGGTTACTTCTGCAGATAAAGCAATGAGTTAGTGATCTGAGTTACAGATCGATACTGAAAACCCGTCCTTCCTCCTTCGGTAAAGTTGGATTCTAAAAGAAAAGGCTGATAAGAAGAGGAAAGAGAAATTGTAAATTTCCTGTCTGCAGTTTAAAGATTTAAGCAAAAGATTCTTTAATCCGGATCTCCTTATATATATAACTTTAAATTAGGAAGCAATGACATATTTCTTTTTGCAGTATGCTAATAAAATAATAAATTGAATCTCAGAAGTAGTCAAGTTGTTACAACCTCAAATACATAGCTATTTTTTTTTTCTGTGCATGGGAACCAGTGGCGTCCTTAAAGAAGGGAATTATCGGGGATTTGCCTCTTCCCTTCTACAAGATATTATGTAAAAATAAATGTTTACCGAATTAAGAAACAATTACGAAATTCGCAGAGGGGCTTCCAGAAGGTAAAAACTGCGGGGGAGCAACCAGACCCCACACTATGATAGGTGTGTAATTAGTTTACTATAAACTTTCAAAAATATATAAGTAATAGCTTCAATTACTTTTGTCACTCAAAGAACTGAGGGGTCATAGGTCCCCCAGGGCCAGATATAGATCCGCCTCTGGAAATTCGTACATATCCTTAAATGATATTAATTTGAGTGCAAATAAAATGAATTGAAATCTCTCAGTTTTACTTCTCACGGTTATGTCATGTAGGTTAAAAAGAGGCGATGATGATCACAATTGAATTAAATGCTGGAATGAAGAAAGTGTGAGGAAACGGAAGAACCCCGAGAAAACCCACGCACACGATATTTTTTCTACCACAAAGTGTACACTTGGCGCGAGCTGGGATCGAACCAGAGACCCAATGCACCAGAAGTGAACGCTCTATTACTGAGCCATCGCGGGCCCATCAATTTGAATGGTTAAATCCCTTCCCCTAATGGAATTTTGTGCACGTCACCAATAGAAACTGTGAATCTATACGTGAAGCAAAATTAAAAACGGATGAACAGTTCAGAACTATTTGTGTTAAAAGGGGAGGCTACGTAACAATGTTATTAACGTCACCGAGAGAGGCCAATAAGAAACGTCATGCTGGTTAGCTACAAGTAAAACGGTTTCTGTAGCTAGGGACAACATTACAATGTTGCCGCATTGTAACAAATTAAGAAATATTTGCCAACCGAACGTGGAAAAAGCACAATAGATGAGTTGAGTTGAGTTTGAATTTAGCGTCCCTTTCAGCAACGAAGCTATATGAGACGTGGACGTACTGATTAACGTGGAATCTGAACTACATGAGCTTCCGCCGAGAATTTAATCTGGGTCTCCGACGCCAAAGGCGGGTACATTAACCACTTAGCCACGAAATAGCTCACCATAGGAGATGACTCAACGGAACACTCTCGACGTGGAAACAGTGTAACATGTATTACTCCCTGCTTCAATTCATTTCTTATTTTGCTCCGAGTATAGTTGATTTTAGGTTACCGTCCCTTTCAGCAGCGAGGCTATATGAGACGTGGACCTACTGATTATCATGGAATACGAACCACATGAACCATCCGCCGGGAATCGAACCAGGGTCCCCACGCCAAAGGCCTGCTTCGAGTATACTTTAGATAGAATTTATGAATTGTTAAATAGTTTGCTTTCTGAGATACGTTTTGAAATTTTCTTGTGTAAACATAGAGCAATGACAGACATGGTCTGAAGAGTGCGCGGTAGTTGGCAACACTAAAAATATAAAAATAATAAAAAAGAAAACAATGTAACGACACACTATTATACTCTTTACACTAAAAGAAACGAATAAACAATGACAATGAATACTTTCGACAGAATTGATAAAATGAGAATGGGGAAGCAAATGTGAAAAGCTCCGAGATACAATATCTTTCATCACAAACTTACATTGCTTGGAATCGAACCAGGAGTTCTTCACACCACAGAGGAGTGTTCTACCACTGAGGCTCAATCACTAACAATGCTATAATACGATATACCAGATTTCCAAGTAAAATTCTTAAGTGGTAGCTTAGTTTTTGGGGGTAAGTACTTCATGGACAATTTCTCATAAACATCTCAAGCGATTTCGTTCATATTTCACAAATAAACTGGCACAAGTATTTTTTTTTTTTTTAATTACAAAACGTAGTTTACCCTTAAGGATGAGTTTTTTTCGACAATTTTCTCAAACAACAATCTAGCGATTTTCTTCACCTCATATACACATATTTCTCCCGGGTTCGATTCCCATTGAGGACACACAGGCGAAAATGTGTAAAATAGCCAACCATATTGAGTGAGTTTTTCCTGTGTTTTCCTCATTAACACCAGGCAAATGTCGGGATGGTACTTAACATACAGGTCCCAGACCGCTTCTTTTCTTCCCCAGTCCTATCTTCCTTCCCTTTCCTCGAATAGTGTTATCACCGAGGGACGTCATCACCCACATATGACTGGCTAACACGGCCATAGATGCCGAAAGCCCAAAAATACAGGGTGACTCAAAAGTAGGTATACAGTATAGTGCTGATCAGCTCATTGTATTTTATGTAATTTCTTATTGTTATCTATCAAGTAGACTTAGTTTCTTTATTATTTGTTCTTAATGCCTTTTTTCTTATACCTTAAGCTTGAAACAGCCGGAACAAACAAACCCTCAAACTAGAATGTTATACCTGATGAATGCAGGGGTGTATATCTAGTTTTGGGCCACCCTGTAGAATACCTAATTCTAATTTCATATACAGGTATTTCATTAAAAACCCCACAATGTGGTGTAAGTTATTTGCCATCTAAAAAAAAAAAAAAAAAAAAAAAAACCGAAAAAAACCCTCCATTCTCGTGGATGTGTTATTTTCTGCCGATTTTCTCAGAACTGACTCAGAAAATTTTGTACATATTTTAGGAATAAAAATCTTATTAATATCTCTACAATAAGTAAGGTTAATGAAAATCCTCTTTTACCCGAACATCGCATAGATCTACTCTTTTTCGAGCCCTAAAAATAGTAGTCCAGAGGGGTTCTTAAGAAAATAGTGAAGTGTTCTCCTTTTTTGAAGATCCAGACATTCTTTTTAATCTACTGTAAACTGTACTCAAATTGTCCTTCCATTCTGAAGTTGTTAACAATACTAATTTCATAAAAAGGAAAGAACGTTTGTCGCTGACTGTACAGTGGAAAATATTACTATTAAGTCAAGTGTATGTGTACGCCCCTTACTGCAAATAAAAATTGTTCGAAAAGTATGTTCGTGTTAATCTGTGTCCTTTTTTTTCGCAAATTTCGCGAATTATTTGCGGATGATCAGTGGTGTACTGTGCATACCACATACTAATTTGACGATATGGCGTAAGTTATTTCTTTCTCATTAAAAAAAAAAAAAAAAGTCCACAAAGGAAAATTTCCCGAGTATGGAATTCTTGATATCCAGTATTAGACAGTGAAGGTATGGCAGAGTTAATAGATTATATTTAGGGGCGTCATTTCAGACTTCGCTTGAGGGGGCAAGAGCACCACCGACATTAGACTTACACTTTTTGTACTAGTATATTAGTAGACAATCGATTAAAGCATATGTATTCCTCATATTCTTGGGAGATTGGCAATTGCCCCTCCTGTCCCCTAAATGACGCCCCTAATTATATTTTTAAAAAGTTCAAGACGGAGGGGAGGGAGGAAAGTGTAGAAACAGAAAATTCCCTTGACTTCCCCTTCTTTCCATCTCTCTCTCTCTCTCTCTCTCTCTCTCTCTCTTTTTCAAATAAATCTGTAGTGTGAGTGGTGATCAAGTGTTTATTGTCAGAGGTTACCAACTTAATTGCAGTGGTCGAAGGTGGAGTTTGAGGTAGGTGGAGCTGCTGGAAAAATCAACCGACCTAGAGCTCATAATGTTTACCTACTTCTGTCTTCTACGTTGCTGTGCTCCCTGAAGCATTGGTCTCTTCCATGTTTTTCTATGTGCTTTATGATTAAGATTTAAACGCGTCAGTTCGCATGGTATCGACTTTCTTTTGTGTCTCACCGACAAATATGTTGACCAGTGTATGTACATGACTTGATATCGGGAATTAATATATTCTTCGCGTGGCGCAAATTAAGGCTTCAGAACTTCCATTTTTCATTGTTGACGATTATCAGAATTTCCTTTTAATATACATAGGGCGTATTGTTTGCAAGAAATGACTACCGTCCAGTTTTTACGTGCTTCGAATAGTAGCTATGTTCTAATGGCAATAGCACTAAAAAAAAATATGTTTATTTCCTTTCAGAACATTTAAAGGATATGTCAACAGAGATCAATGTAAATCATAATTAACTTCAGAATAGTACTTTTTGTTTTAAGTTTAGTTGAATGTCCAACCATTGGCCCATCTACGGGTGGAGGTGAACTGCGTCCGGACCTCCCTCAAACTTCAAAACATAACTTTCTCGATAAAACTATCCTTGTTTAACAGGGAAATGATTGATGTAGAACGAACATTTGATCTTACACTCCATCTGTACTCTTTCTCTTATAAAAACAATCTATCATTTTATAAATGAAAATATAAGTAAAAGTATTTTACAATTACTTCTCGTCTTTAAGAGGCCCCATCGCGGCGAAATTAAAATACTGCTAATTTTACAGTAACTATGTGATATCTTCAAATAGATAAAAGATACCGTGAGAGTTTGCACATCAGGGGTTACTTTGCACAAAATATGAAAAGAGTTTCACAGTCCTCTGTCGGTAAAACCATGAACTGTAAAGAGGAAGTTTCGACTGCCACCGTAAGATAAAACATTAACTGTATTTTGACTGTAATGTTGGGAAGTTAACATCAGTTCTAATTACCCGGAGGGTATAACGACTCTATAGAAAAGCGTCGTCAACCTGGTTCGTTTTGTAACATATAAATTACGAAGCGATAATTACTTTTCTCAATGCAAAAATCAACTCAGATATTTAAAGATTATTAGTCTCACCTTTATTGCTTGATATGTCTTAATATTCTTTTTAAGACCGTAAAATACATAAATTCACTTGACTAGGTCAACACATAACATGTACGTAGTCACAACTATCCCATAATAATCTCTCTTACAGATATTAAAAACATTCTTCTTTTCTGTTAATTTAAAATGAACATTCTACTAAGTGTATTACATATTTATGAACACTTTTTGCCCACGGTACAGGTAAATATTATGCAAACTAAAGTATTTCGTTATAGAAAATGTCGCCCGATAAAGGGACTGAATATAAAAGTCATGAGTGTGCTTGGCTTTTATATTCAAGAACCACTGGTCTGATTAGATTACTGTTCGTACATTACGTATGTTCTTTATATTTCGATCACACCTCGTACATATCTTCATTACATTTTGGTTAACCCTCATATATATATAAAATATTAGTTATTATCATTCACATAAATACATTTACAATAAATCTTTGATTTCATTAATATTTCTCTTTTATTACATTATTATTTATTCTTTATCATTAAAAACATCGTCGCTTTAGAAATATAATTAACGAGGGTGAAATACAAACTATCAAGATTACTAGTTTCGATCATTATTACAAACGATGATATGACAAATAATATTTGTTCTTTTCGGGCGCATTGTATAACAAATAAGTTAGATGTTGCAATTGTAATGTATACATGGTAGCACTAAGATGTCCAAAATAAAAAAAGAATTTCACTCAAGGTAGTCATTGAATAATTGATTTTATAGAATGGATCTTATTCTTAACATAATCTTTGATAATTAAACACAAATCAATCTAATATAAAATAATTTTTGTCTTTAACTAATTATAAATTGAATTATGATTCTTCATATTAATAAGAAAGAATAAAAATTAAACATAACCTACGTTTGAATAATCAAATGGAAGTAAATAAATTTATTTTACAGAAACAAAAGACACCCTTTTGTTATTAAATAAACACATTTTTCATTATTATTGTTATTTTTCATTCTTATTTATTTGATCAAGAATGTTAGGTGCTACTAACTCTTTAACTAGATGCATTTCAAATATTTATAACCATCGTTTTCATTATTAATATTAACACAAACTTTAAAACGAAAATTCACAAGAATCTATAATCAACATGGGTGTAACCTAATTTCGTTAACGGTAATCATGTTACATTCGCACTGGCATATGAATCTAATAAAGTGCATTGTACCGCACAATCGTGGTTAGGTTCTACATTAGGTTGTACATGTCTTTCATCGTGATTTGAATTTGGATACGAAGTACCATCTCGTGAACAATGATTATATCTATACATAGGATTGGTAGCATCTCTAGGATTTCGATATGTATTTCTATTAATTTTGTGTCTACTTCGGTTGCTTAGGTTAGGCGGATTCCCTACATAACCTTGTCTATTTTGTTCATTTTGATTGCTAGAGTATATTCGTCTTAGGTTCGGTTCATTATTATTCACACTTCGGATATTCAAATTCCGAATAGGGACCAAATGATCTGAATTATTCTTATTTTTACCCATTCCTGGTTGTGTTAGATTCATAGCATGATATTGAGTTTCGTAGCATTGTACAAGCATTAATAAATGACTGAAACTCATACACTGTGTCGAAAATAAGATCTGCTGTAATTTAAATGGAAGCAAATTGCGAATCGATGCAATTATTCTTGATTCCGATTGCAAGGGATTAACAACCTTTAATTCATTATAGACATTTACAACAAACTCTACAATAGATTTGTGCAATCGAGGATTGAAATGTTGATTTCTAAGAGTGGCATCTCTGTTTGCCAGCAAAAAGTCATTTTCGTAATTCGCGATCAATGCCGCTTTAAATTCCTCATATGTACTAATATGATCACGTATTGCCTTAAACCATAAGGAACAAGGTGGGAGTAATACATGGGGTATTAATTTCATGTATTGTGATCGGTCGATAGACATTATATTACATTCGTCTTGGAACTTCTCTAAGAAAGAACTAGCATTTTCATTGCACTTACCACTAAATTTACTCATGGCTTTGATTTCGCTCATCTTGACACTTAACTTAACCTTTCTTTTCTCACTCCTTGTTCTTGTGGTGTGATTGTTCCGGTCCGTAGCGTGCTGTGTCATGATACCATTTATATTTCGTTCATCAGTGATCTTCGGGCAATTTTCCTCTAATATAATATCCTCCTCAGATTCCGGCGAAGGCGTATTTATATCCGGTGATCGGGGAAACTCGAAGCGATCACTGCCCAGATTATTGCAATAAATGTTATCTCTAGCCTGTAACATTTTAATTTCTTCCTGCATAGTAGCCAACTGGATCTTTTGATGCTTAACGGAAGATTCTATTGACGTTAAATCCTTTTTTACAGCACAGATTTCATGATTTTGATGATCGTGCTTTTCTTGACATTCATTGGCTAACCTTTTTAACTTCTCTTCAAACTGCGAGGATATGTCATTCATCACCTGGACGATTGTTTGTTTCGTATCGTCTGATTTTAGTTCTATCCGTTCTATTCGTTTACTTAATTCTTCATACTCCTTGCTAGCTTCGTTGAATTTCAATTCTATCTTCTGTTCCATGGTCTGATTAGCTTCATAGAACTTCTGTTCCATGGTCTGGTTAGCTTCATAGAACTTCTGTTCCATGGTTTGGTTAGCTTCATAGAACTTTTGTTCCATGTTTGCGTTAGATTCATTGAGCTTCTGTTCCATGGTTTGTTTTATCTCAGTCGTCATTTGCATAATTTGCCGCTGCACAGCTAACAAAAGTCGATCCTCAGATGACAAACTTGGCGTTGCACTAATTTCATCTGGATTACTGGTATTAGATTCCTGTTGCACTATTTCACTATCCATTTTTCTTTTGATGACCTTACCGCTTCGTAATACGGTTAAGTTCGTATTCATAAATGATAATATCCAAGTAAATTCAGCCCTACTTTCCTTCTTCGGGAACTGAATTTTCAAAAGTCCCGGGTTTGGTAAACCAAATTTTTATAACGACTCTATAGAAAAGCGTCGTCAACCTGGTTCGTTTTGTAACATATAAATTACGAAGCGATAATTACTTTTCTCAATGCAAAAATCAACTCAGATATTTAAAGATTATTAGTCTCACCTTTATTGCTTGATATGTCTTAATATTCTTTTTAAGACCGTAAAATACATAAATTCACTTGACTAGGTCAACACATAACATGTACGTAGTCACAACTATCCCATAATAATCTCTCTTACAGATATTAAAAACATTCTTCTTTTCTGTTAATTTAAAATGAACATTCTACTAAGTGTATTACATATTTATGAACACTTTTTGCCCACGGTACAGGTAAATATTATGCAAAGTAAAGTATTTCGTTATAAGGGTTTGTTGTTGTAGAGGTATGGAAAACAGTCAGTGTAAACACCGCCAAAATTTGAAAGGTATCATCTACAAGAATTTCCGTCAAAGTTGTCAGTTTCGTAGAATATGGGACTTCGATGCAATAGTTGAAACTGAAATATGAAACGTTTTAAAGTCATAAAAACGTAAAACTGGAAGAAGGCGGTTTCAGTCTCTAATCGGGGTTACTTTGCACAGGTCCAAAATACCTCTTAGATAGGAAATTATTACTACTGGAACCTCCTGCATTGTAAATTTAGGTAAATTTCCTATTTAGATACATGCCGGAATGAATTTCTTGTTGGAAAATAAATTATGAACAGTGGCGGATCCAGGAAAATAGTTTGAGAGGGGCTTCACTCACAAGGCTTCGTTTTTTAGAAATAATAGACTTTTAGGGGGAAACTTGAAGCTTATACACATAGGAATGCCTAACATTATTTTTTTAAAAAAAGAAATCATGCAATTTGCGTGGACTTTAGCCTGAAAGTCCCAAACCCCGTAAATCTTCCACTAATTACGATTGGGATGATATTCTTGGACATAAGGAATAACCAAGGCAAATCAGTTCACGGAGATTCTTTTTTTTCTGTTCCTGAGTTGGCATTTTTGTGGAATATATGCTAAACTATTACAATGTTACTCCTGTGGGGTTACTTTGTACTAAAGTTTATATTTCAATAACTATGGTCATACTGAATGTTTACTAATGAACTTGTATGAATATTGGGGCCGCGGTGGCTCAGTAGTAGAGCGTTCACCTCTGGTGCTTAAGGTCCCAGCCTCCGCCAAGTGAACTTTGTGGTGGACAAACACCGTTTGCGTGGGTTTTCTCGGGGTTCTCCCGTTTCCTCCCACTTTCTTCATTCCACCATTTCATTCATTACTCATCATCACCGTCTCCTTTAGCCTAATCGGCATAACTGTGGGACGTAAACCTCAAAGATTTTGTATGAATGTTTTCTACATATATCTAGCTATTATATGTTTAAAATACAGTGTTGTAAATCATTACGTTTGTAAGTTAAATGTGATTTTCATTAAAGTTTCCTAAATCGTGTGCAAAGTAACCCCGTCTTACGGTAATCGGGAAGTGAAACAAGAGCTTCCTAGACAATATTATTTTACATGAGATACCATTATCATGTCTCACTTATCTGCTTTCGATTTCCAGACATTTAGAAAATCGACATTTATTTTCGCGTTTCTAAATGGCTGAAAACGGAAAGCTACTAGGTGACTCCGGGTACCTCATGCAAAATAGTATTATCTAGCGAGCTCTTGTTCCACATTTCGATTATCTTTTATCTATTTGAAGATATCACATAATTACTGTAAAATTAGCGGTATTTTAATTTCGCGGTGATTAGGCCTCTTAAGGGTGCAAAATGATGCCCATTCAATACTACATAGATGTAGTGGCTTATGGTATTGGCCTCCTCCTTCAAAGCTTAGACCCCTTCCAATAAATATTTATGGTTGCGCGTCTGTGTTAAACGCAGTATTATGGTAATATTCTTAACGAATCAGTTACATGGAAGCAATAAAATCCTTGTTCAATTCAAAGAAAGAATGAAAGAGAGAGTAAAAAACAGAGCTTCTCCATACGAAGGAATAAAGAACATAAAGGAATTAAATCCATTTATTAGCAAAGTTTTGAAGGAGACATAAAATTTGCACTGTGCGCTTAAGTAGGACAATTGAAAATCGTCCGAGTTCAGCCGAACTCATCCGATCTGGACCGAAGTTGGTATGGTGACCCATCCTGACCGGCTACACAAGCATACAAAATATTTTGTGCAAGCTTACAGTTCTGGAGTTTTGGATGATCACAATTTGTATCATATTTTTAAACGAAAAAAGAAAGAAAAAGAACAAAAGTCTATATATGTGTGTAAATGATCCGATTGGAATCAAATTTGCGGTAATAGACCATGAAAAGCCATATAATGGTATGAAATAAATTGAAATCTTTCTGTTTAACGTTCCAAACTAACAGAACAAACTAACGTTCTGTTTAACATTTTAGGCTAAGGTAGATGAATGATAATAGAAGAATCGTTGGAACGAGGATATGGAGAAAATGGGAGAACCCCGAGAAAACCCATGGACACGATGTTGTTCACCATAAACTTATATGGTCGGGGATGGAACCAGGAATCCCACATATCAAAGGTAAGCACTAAATAAGTAGACCTCTATATGAAATATAGTGTGTAGGTTTATGATTTACAAGTTTTGGGGTGTTAAAATTTGCGCCATATTTTTGAGAACAGAAACCCATACATCAAATTTCATTCAATCGGGATCAAACTTGATATGAAGATAGAATTTTACCCTACTACAAAAGGGTATGAAAAATATTGTTGTGCAGGCTTGTTCGTGTCATCTCGAATCACATAATACAGAGATGGAGTGGGTCAATGAAAACTTGACCCATGACCCACTGACCCACTACCCACCGTCACCTACTCTCACCTACCACCAACCATGATCCACTCTGACCCTCCACCAACAAAAGTCCATCGTCATCAACTCTGGCCTATAATTCACGTCCTCCTCTCCACTGACTAAAGAGTTTACACTTGTAATAAATCAAGGCTGTGAAATTATCACTAATCAGAATTTGAATTTCTACGGTCAATCGCTTAAACACTGCTCTGTTACAATACCGGTGAATCTGACCTTTACAATATAAAATGGCAAAGTGTTTGTCATGGGCAATATTACGATGAATTTCAATTTAAATATCATACACAATTATTTCTTTGTTGAACTACAGATACTTTTTAGTGAAAAATAGGATGAAATTATCAAGGTAAAGTAGCTCAATGGAAAGAAAAAAAGAAGGTGTAAAATTTGACTGCCTTCAAAGACAAGTAGTAAGTTCTATTTATACTATTTCAATTAGAAATATCAATATCAAAAAAAAAAAAAAGTAGACAAATTCACCAGTGTTCTATCTTTAATGCACTGAGCAGAGTGGGTCAGAGTGGATCATGGTAGGTGGTAGGTTGCAGTGAGTCACGTCCTGTTGACACACGACCCACTGACCCACTCACAAATCTTGACCCACTTGATTCACAACCCATTCCATCTCTGCAAAAAAAAAAAAAAAAAAAAAAAACTATTGGCAAATGTAAAGTTATTAATTAACCAGATTTCTCCATTTTTGATTATAAAATTGTTGTGTACTTGATAAACCAGAATCGATCTCTTTAGAACATGTTATGGAAATCAATGTCATTGCTTTTCTTTCATGTGTCACATTACTTACAGAAATTTATTGTTCTATAAATTTATTCAAGTCACAGGACAAGAAAGAGAGAAAGTGTAACTCAGTAGCGTAGCCAGGATGTGTGTTTGGGGGGGGGGCAAGTGCTGTTATAGGTACATATAGAAAAATTACAAACAAAAAATATATAAACATAAAAATATATAAAAAATTACAAACATCAAAGTACCTAAGTACATTGTCGGACTTCTTTGGGGGGGGGGACCCGGCCCCTCCGCCCCCCCCTTCCCTACGCCACTGGTGTAACTCAATTTAACTAAATTAATTTGTTACCAAGGCCTAATGCGTTGTTCTCAAACATTTGTTGTGATAAGTACAAAATTTATTGTTAAAATTTTCATTATACTTTCCATGTTTAAACATTTTTTGTTTGTCTTCATAATTAAATCTTTTATTTACTATTGATCCAAATTTGTAAGCATTTTCTTTCGCAAACAACTTATGTCCCTGACTTCAGTAGCAATTCGTTTTAAAAAGATTTGACAGGCAAAGGTTATAAGAAAGACAAGCAATTTCTAGTGCAATCTATTACAGACAACTAAATTGACCTTCATAACTTCCAGTCGTAATTTAAGATGCCTAATCACTGCGAAATAAAAATACCGCTAATTTTACAGTAATTATGTGATATCTTCAAATAGATAAAAGATAAATCGAAATGTGAAATAAGAGCGCGCTCCTCAATATTATTTTGCATAAGGTACGTCATCACGAGTCACCTAGTAGCTTTCCGTTTTCAACCATTTATAAACACGAAAATAAATGCCGATTTTCTAAATGTCTGGAAATCGAAAGCAGATAAGTGAGTCGTGATAACGGTATCTCATGTAAAAATAATATTGTCTAACGAGCTCTTGTTCCACTTTTCGATTATCTTTAATCTATTTCAAGATATCACATAATTACTGTAAAATTACCGGTATTTTAATTTCGCCGTGATGGGACCTCTTAAGTGAAAACTAATTATTTGCATTTCTCAACATTTCATGTTTTTATTTTCAACTTTCACGGAAAGTGAAAGTCAACGTAGTTTGTCCCTGTTGACCAGAAATTACAGCAGAATTCATTTTCAGCTAGTACGTAGAGCAAATAATTGTTCATTTTTCCATCACAGTTTATGGGGAATTTACTTTCTTAAAGCCCTGGAATACCGCGGGAAGATAGGATTTCCATTACCGTGCAATCGTTCTCTAGTTCTTTCTTTAATATTACGTGATATTTTTCTTAATGGTCATGGGTTTGAAACCCGGACCCTACTTAAATTTCGGACTTTAGTGTCTTAATTTTTCTTCTAGGCGTCATGTGGTTTGTTTCGGTCAAACTCTCTGTTCATTTACATAGAGGATCGCATCCTACCTCCATCTCTCGTCTAATTTGTATACATGACGTCACATCACCGACCACAAAGAGTGGCTGATCCGGCCACAGCAACGTTTACGCCCAAAATAAGACCCTGAATACCCTCATAAAACAAATTGGCGCTCCGAACAGAGACTCGAACATGGACTCATAATTGAAACTGAATGTTCACTTCCGATTAGTAGAGATAAAATGTATTCTTGAAACGCTTTATCAATAGCATGAAAGCACTTCTTGCTATTCTCACCATCCATGATATTACCAGTTTTGCACTATAGTGATCAACGCTAAACCGGAAGTGGTTAATTTCTACCACTTCTGGTTTGAGTATGACCTCCATCAACGAAGTTGATTCCTAATTGCTGGTCCTCTATATCCTGGTCAAAATTGATGGTAATCCATCAAGATTATCGTTTCCCAGATCATCAGTTCACATTTCTACAAGTTTTCATTTAAATGTTTTTTCTTTTTTAAAAATTTCCGTATATTTGGCGACTCAAACTCCAGTCATTCGATTTGATTTGATTCTGCTGATTTGATTTGCTGCTAAAAATCAAATAAAATCGAATGGCTGGATAATTCGAATAATTGGAATTTTCAACTATACAGGCAAATTAGGGTAGGATTTGAAACTTCTAAAACAAAATGTGTATATATATCGCTTGTCAAGGACGTACACAGGGGGTTGATCCTAAGGGGCCCGGACTCTCCCGAAAAAATCCAAACTTTTTTTTTCTATGTAATTTACTCTCATATTAAATTTGGACCCCCTCTCGAAATAAATTCCTGCGTACGTTTCTGTAAGCTTGTTACTTATGATTTTGTAGTTCTCCATTAATAATAAGATCGTGAGAATTCTCATCTAATACTAATCAATTTAAATATTGTGTATAGTTCTCACAGTTCACATGTACGTACATTAAACATTGCCTGAAAAGATTTTTGAAACGAAAATATTAACATTGTAACAAACATAGAAAGAAACTCGTACACTGAGAATAGTATCATGTCTATAATATTTATACTATGCAAAAGTTCAATCACTCTTCAGTTTTGGAATTATTTTTGGGGGGTCAGCCGCATGCAGTCAGGAAACATTTCGGATACAAAAGAAAATACTACGAATAATATTCAGACTAAATAAAAGAACATCCTGTAAACAAATATTTAGATCAAAAAAAAAAATTTAACCCTTCCAAGTCTATACATATATAAATCTATACACTTCGTGAAACAAAACAAACAGATGTTTGTACAAACAAGAGATATTCATGCATACAACACGCGGCAATTAAACGACATTTAAGTATCAAAAAAAAAAAAAATAAATAAATAAATAAATAAAAAAATAAATAAAAAAAATGTTTATTTAAATTGTACGATACTTTATATGTTACCATCACATTATAAAGAGGTAAATTTTAATACTCAAAACAAAATTCGTACTCTGTTACTTTCTAAAGCATATTATTCAGTTCAGGGAATTTGCAAATGATAACGATGTATAAATATGATGTAATGATGTAACAAATTTAACATGTGACGTTTGTTATAATTTTGTACTTCAAATGGTGTAATAAGCTGTAATTACAATTTGCATTTATATAGTTGACAACTGTAGAACTTATAAGAAATACTCTCCATATTGTAAGTCAAAACAGGCAAAATAAATAAATAAATAAATAAATAAATAAATAAATAAATAAATAATTCTATTCATTGACAAGAGTTAGCTGGGTCGAGCGGAAAACGAATGAGAGGGTGTTTGAAATGATGGGGAAGAAAAGAACGATGTTAGATGTTACTGAAAAGAGGGGGAGAAACTGATTGGGACATCGGTTAAGAAGGAGCTGTATCATGATGGAGGTGCTAAAGGATATGGTGGCAGGAATAAGACGGAGAGGGCAAAGGAGATGGAAGGTTTTCCGTTGTGGCAAGTGACCTGCCAATAATAATAATAATAATAATAATAATAATAATAATAATAATAATAATAATTATTATTATTATTATTATTATTATTATTAATTTTTGTTTGTTACAAATTGTTTATGATTATTATACACGTATACGATCCTAAACAATTCATTTATCATTTTTAATCACGTACGAGTACGTTTTAATTAATATTGTCCTCACAAAGCCTGCCGTTCGCTTGAAATTCCTTGCACGGTAGCGACATCTCTCGGCGTCAAGTAGAAAGCAGCGCTGCTAGCGAGATCTATTAGCCTAATTGTGATACAGAGATTGATTCGTGTTGTGTTTATAATAAAGATTAAGAATATCTAAATATTTCGCCTAGAAGCTTATGCAACTCGTGCCTCTTAAATGTTTTGAAATTTGCATAATTTCGTTACTCACAGACTGATAAGTTTTTTCTTTTATAAATATATATGAGTATGTATGTATGTATGTATATATGTATTATGTCAATATGCATGTGTGTGCAGTCAGTCAGGTATTACGCGTCCAACGTTAGCAGGTAAAAGGGAATGTATTAATACTTTATTACTAACCGGCAGCCAAGTTATGTTTACATTTGGTTTGAAGGGTTTTGCTAGAGTATATAAAGGGGGAGAGAACGAAACGAAACGTGTGGGAGACGTAGAGAAAAAAGAGGTTCTAGTGAACATTGTTCTGCGTCACTTTAACGTTCGAAAACAGAAGCCAGGTAACCCTTTAATTATTACAAGACATACGCATACTATGTAAACATATAATATTTGCTTAAAGTTAAGTTAACATAATTACCTATATTTAAACATACTATATATATATATATATATATATATATATATATATATATATATATATATATATATATATATATATATATATATATATATATATATATATATATGCATATACGGGAGGACAGGAGAGACCTACATATGTCAATTTCCCTTTTAGAGTTATTGATGTAGAACGAATCAATTCCTTCTTAGCTTAAGTTCTTCGCAACTTCGCAAGGACACCTTTCCTTAAAAAAAATGTACACACTTGTATCTACATACTAATCAAGATATGTAAAAAGATTTTTTGATTTCTTATATACTGTTCTAAAGTACTTCTATAACATACAGCAAGCTAAAAACAGCAGCGTTATGAGTACTTCAGCTAGTGACTGACAGGGAGATGTTCTTAATTCTTTCTCCAACCAAACTGACCATTTTCTGTCATCGAATATACTTTTCTCCTGCCAAATTTACCATTTTTAGTGATGAACAAATGCAAGACCAAGACCAACATCTTGGTCTTGGTCTTGCACAAGCAGTCTTGGTCTTTGTCTTGCACTGGGACCTGTGGTCTTGGTCTTGGTCTTGCTGCAAGAGTCTTGCAAGTCTTGCTTTTAGGAAATCTTATACTTTTCGTAGGCAAATTTTACTCTGGATATAAGGGATAATAAGCTCTACAGTGCGCCAATAGTAACGGAAATACAATGTATGTTTCTAAAGGAAATATAGTTTACCTTCGTGTAAGTATGATGGTAGTATACAACATAGGTGATAACCTTTATTTTTTTCAATGGGTCACCATGCTTCACTACTTATAAGATAAATTACAACGTTTCGTAATCTTTATATATATATATATATATATATATATATATATATATATATATATATATATATATATATATATATATAACAGATTCAATACTCCACTGGTTCCCAAATTGGGGAGACACATGAAAGAAAATCAAGATGGCACAGATTACTGAAATACCATAAATTACTAAATTATTTTTACACTCTAAAGGCATCAGATATTTTTTTATTTTCAACCAAGATTACCTAATGATTGTATTGAACAAACTTCCAATTAAATATTGAGATTTTATTTGACTGATTCCAATATGTACTCTATGAAACAGAAACATCGACATTACGCAATAGTGATGAAAAAAATATTGGAGGCTTTCGATAAAAGGAGAGAATTTGCTGGGTTGCACGGAAAATGAATGAGAAGATGTTAGTAATAGCAGTAGAGGAGAAAAGAAGAATTTTAGATGTAATTAAAAGGAGGAAAAGGAACTGGTTGGGACATTGGCTGAGGAGGAACTGTATTATGAGGGATCTGCTAGAGGGTATGGTGGAACGAAAGGGACGGAGGTGGCAAAGGAGACTGTAGTTGAAGGAAGGTATTAAAACAAAAAATTGCTACGTCAAGACAAAGAAACTAGCTGAGGACCATCATATATCGAAGCTTCTGAGTTGCAACAAGTGACCTGCCAATAATGGCATTATAGCTATGATGATGATATATTAGCAATATTAGCCAAAAAAGAGAGAGAAAAATCAAAATATAATCAAAACACTTAATATTTTGGTATAATTTGAGTAAAAAATGAAAACGACTCAACTGTCCATGTTTTATGTGTAATCTTAACTTATACAAATACTTTTGACCAATATTAGAAATACAGAAGCACAGCATCAAACTTCAGGTTATTTGAAATATCAGTACAAAATCACTCTCACTTGTGAATATGGATTATTTATTGTTATATAATGTTATATCGCTCAATCCTCGTGTGTCATATACCTGAGGAGGCTAAAAGTTATCGTATAAGCACCCGCCCATGAAATCAAACTTGCGGTCACATACACAAGTTTTTGTCAATGTCATGAAAATATTATTTCGATATTAATTTTTTGAGCACACATTAAAACTTTCTAACGGATGTTTGATCCTTGGATCCAAGGCTATACCCTTGTACTCGGCACTTATGGTGTACGGAATTACCGATGTTCAATACTACATTTCTGTTTAGTTTTAGAAGAAGAACACCACTAAAATGCTTTGAAATGATGTAGTATCTAGTTTTACCTGTCAGGATTATGCACCCAGGCTGAGAGAGATGGTGAGGATGAGAAATGAATGAAATGGTGGAATGAAGAAAGTAAGAGGAAACGGGAAAATCCCGAGAAAACCTATGCACACGGTCTCTATCCACCAAGAAAGCTCCCATAGTGCAAGCTGGGATCAAAGCAGGGACTCCAGCACCAAAGGTGAACGCTCTGTCTCTGAGCCGGTACTTGTGCAAGAATCTTGCGCAAGAGTCTTGGTCTTGGTCTTGGTCTTACATGCAAGACTCTTGCAAAAACTGCAAGACCAAGACGCTTGCGCTCATCACTAACCATTTTCCAGTTTGATTGCACCACTCTCAATTTTAAAAAAAGGAATGATCAAAAACTGGATCAAAAGATTGCTACCTTGACCAATAATTTTATGAATGATCCAAAACATACATCAAAAGATGGCGATCTTGGCCAATAATTAATTTTTGAAGCAGGGGGCTACAAAATTTTTGAATGGTCCTTAAATCGAGTTTTCGTATTTTTTTTACGGAATAAGCACATCATACTGAGTTAAGTGATAGTTTTGGTTTGTCTTCACTATATGTAGTTCTCCAGATATAAAACCTGCAAGAAAATTTCTGCCTGAAATATATTGGATCTTTTGATCCAAAAATTGTGTCTCCCTACATAATCTCATGGGCAAATTCCACGTCCTGAAATCCATAGGCATCCCTGGGCTGCGAAACTGGCTTTAAGCCTCACCCGAAGAACTAAAATCAAGTCCTATTCCTTTTTAAGTTTCATAACTTGAGGGGTAATTAAAGTTTCCTCCCTCCGTCCCCGCGCAAATAGGGTTGATGGGGCTTGTAACGACGTCACTATTTATGCTTCAATTTTACTGGAAGTTTCTATGAACTTCAATCTTACGAAAATCTTTTCATTTTAACGAGGGCATAGCATGAGTTTTTGTCTTAGGGATGCTCTTTTAATGCATTATTCTTATTATTCCATTATTTTCTTTAATATATTATTATCTTTCTTTAGGTGAAACGGCGCTTGCATAACTTCTAGGGACACTACATCCCTGATCTTGACGTAAACAAATATTGTCTTTCACAATATTAATCACTAATTATTATATTTTCTTCCCTACCTTTTTCTTTCTGTCACTCAAAGGCTACGACTTCTCCTCAAACCACTTTTTCATTCTCTTTCAATTATCTCTGATACTATTCTGGTTTTCTTCTCGTTACAAACGTTCCTTCTTGACACTTTCTCCTACTTGTTTGGTCCACAGCATAAAATTAAACAGCATTATTATTATTATTATTATTATTATTATTATTATTATTATTATTATTATTATTATTATTATTATTATTATTATTATCATTATTATTATTATTATTATTATTATTATTATTATTATTATTATTATTATTATTATTAAAGTTGGAATTACATATTCTTACGTTTGGAAACGCTCAAGTGGTAGAGCGCTCAAGTCTGGCATGTGGAGTCCTTTGTTGGATCTCAGCTCCCGCCAAATTGGCTTTGTGGTGGACAAACATCGTGTGTGGGGGGGGAATTTTCCCGAGATTTTCCAGCTTCCTTCCACTTTCGCCGTTCCATCAATATCATCCTTCTCATCATCACGACCTTCCTGAGCTTCGGTACATAAGCGTGGGATGTTAAACTCAACATACATACAGAGCTCCTTGTTGGCTAAGCAGTTAGCGTACGCGGCTTTGGTATGGGAGACCCGGGTTCGATTCCCGGCGGGACCTCATGTGGTTCGGATTCCACGTTAATCAGTAGGTCCCATCTCATATAGCCTCGCTGCTGAAAGAGGCGTTAAACTTCAAATCAACAAGAACAATAATCAACATATATACATGCACTCCATTTGGAAAAAATGTTAAAAAGAATTTTGTATAAATTTTTTATACAGTTTGCTAAAAATAAATGAAAAAAGAAAGTGACTCAACATTGTACATCCTGTAGGTATACTGTTATGGTATATAGACGTACAGGACAATTTATAGTGTTAATCTTGAAGAGAGGAGTATGAGCGCCATTTATTATTTGAAAGTTTACTCGGAGGAGAAAAATGACAACACATGCACGTACCAAACACCAGTTTGGGAAGACTTTGATAAATTAGAAGGATTTAAAAGTGACGTATGAAAATATTACCTAGCGTTAAATGCACATGTTATAAAGTCATTACACTCAAAACTATTACGTATTAATAGCAGAGATTGTTCAGTTTGGTACAACGGGCAGCTGGATGGCAAAATACACAAGATATTGTCCGATTAAATGCAGCGGAAAGAAATTCCTTGTTCTGAAGAATGTACAATAATTTTTATTTAAAAACACTGGACACTCATATTGATTGCATGACAAAAAAGAATTATTTTTTCTTATTAACATCTATAGGCTTTATAACAATTGTTCTACATACTTTATTATTGTATTCATTAAACAATTCTTGTAATATATCTATCCATTTATAATTTCCTTGAGTACTAAAGTTGTTCTGTTAAAATGTTCTACGATATGTTGTTCTACGAAGACAAATATTCAAAATGGAGGACTCAAAACTTCGCAAAATTTCATCTCTCTATGACTTACGGTTTCCGAGGTGCGACTCCTTCAATCTCCCGAAATCCGAACTTTTTCTGCCAATATCTGGGAAACGGTGGAAAATTGGTCAGTGGTCACCGGTCCCCCACTGGCACCAAAATGTTCACCATCCTTTTAGGTATTGACCAACATCAACATCACTATCTTATATAAACTAGCTAATTCATTAAAATTTGGTAAATATGAAAAAATACAATTCATTTATATTTAAAGAAAAAAGCTACATTGGTTTTTAAGAAAATACATTTTTGTAATTCATAAAGGAGAGACTAAGTAACATTAGCGAATGTTTTGTAAAAGGTATGTTATATTTAGATATCATATAGCTACTCGCTAAAAATATATAAATATTTAAAAAAACATAGGAGATTTGCAAGGGATAAAGAAAGTAAGCGGAAGAGATCAAAGCATATGCATGTATATATACATACATAACATGTAAACAACCCGTATAATGCTTAAAACATCACTAGAATCAGCCCAAAAAGAAAGAAAAACTCATGCATAAAAAAAAGCTACCAAAAATGTATTTTACGTTGAAAGCGAGTAATATGCTAATGGATGGTTGTTGTTACTTTTTTGTTTTAAGAGCTAAGGAGCTTCCTTTTGGTTTTTAGTCTCTCTTTTATAAAAATGATACACAATGGTAGTAAACACTGGATACAATACACTTCTTCCTGTATGCTTCATCCTTCCGGAAGATATACTTTATATCATCTTTCCAAAGAGAGAGAGAGGGGAGAGCAGGGAAAATTGGTAGTATGGGGTAAAAAGTCCACTATTGTTTTAAGTCAAGAAAAAACGCACAAAGGGTTCTTGACCTTCTTTTGCCTTAAGAGTAACGCTAAATCAAACAAGAAGAAACGAAAGTAATAAAGAAGTATTCTTATCGTCTAATGGAACAAATTGTAAAGAGAAAAAAAGCTAAAATAAATATTTTTAAGGTTATCGTTTATTTTACGACATGGACTCTAGGATGGATGGACTTTGATACTCTAGCATGGCATAATTATATACGAAGATTCTTTTCTTTCTTTCTTTGTTTTCCTAACAATAAGAGCCCTATGCACAGTCGTTCTGAGCGTTGTATTGAGAACTTCACTAAGTCCTGATGCTAACTTTCGTATAGACTGAAATAATGTGATGTCACATCCCTCTCGTTGCTACGGTGATCGCCATTTTGTATTCTAAATAACAAGTAGCCTAAATACAATACCTAAAGGACCTATATGCTAAGCGAAAACAGTGAATGCGAACATTAGAGTGAATGAAATACGTATGTTTCTTTTTAAATATTTCTAATCAATGAAACTTAAAAAACAGATATAGAAACAAGAATTTTAGGAGTGATAAAAAAATGGATCAAAACCGCGATCTTGACCAATAATTAATTTTTGGATCAGGTGCCACAACATTTTTGAACGGCTCCTGAATCGACTTTTCGTATTTTTTTACGGAATAACCACATCATACTGAGCTAAGTGATAGTTCCAGTTTGGCTACACTGTATGTAGTTCACCAGAATAATGAGTACACAAAAACGTTTGATTAAAAAAAATGCATTGGATTTTTTAGATCAGGGGCCACAAAATTTTTGAATGGCCCTTGAATTGAGTTTTCGTATTTTTTTTTGCAGAATAAGCACATCATACTGAGTTAAGTGACGGTATGGGTTTGGCTACGCTATATGTAGTTCTCGAGATAAAAGGCCTGCAAGAAAATTTTTGCTTGAAATATATTAGATTTTTTGATTAAAAAAAAAAAAGAGAGAGAAATATACTCGTTTTGTTTATAATCAGATATTAACCTTAAATAATTCTAAAAAAAATTGATTAATTAATATAAGTATCATAACATTGCATACGTGAACAGGACTAATGTTTTATAGTTATGTATAACATATGCTGAATCACTCATAATTGGATGATTTCTTATTGTACTGTTTCTAATTTGTTTTAATTGACAGGGAATATATATATATATATATATATATATATATATATATATATATATATATATATATATATATATATATAAGATCTGACCTATATCCACTGATGGTTCGGATTGAAAATTTCCAAAGACTTGCTTTTTCCCCTTTTCTTTTGTAATATTGTAGACATTAATATTGTGCACTTCCATCATCAAGAGTGGACATGAGAAAAGCGAAAGTCACAATAGAATTAACATTGTACTAAAAGATTTTTGAAAAACAGTATATTTTTACAATTTTTCTTGTGCCGCAATTTGTCAATCTACATGTTAAGGAGTTTATATTGTGTATAATTGCTTCTTAAGGTGGATTAAATGATAATGACGTTTACATTAATTATTTGATTTCTACCTTCTGACTTAGAGATGTAGCGCTTTTAGAAATAAGTTTCTTAGATATTAGTCTCTCTTTATGAATTTTCTTGATTTTATTCACAGCTACCAAAACGCATTTCCATATTCTAAATCTGTACCCTTTCCCACAAACATTATTAATCGTTAAAACATTTTATAATTTTAAATAAATTTACAGCCGTTATCCTTGTTTGTACTAGAATTTAAAATGCACCATTCGCTTCACATGTTTGTATAGAAAAAAAAACATGGCGATCACCATGGCAACGGAAAGGAAATGACGACATTGCTATTTCAGTCTATTAAGAAACACGTTAGAGCATTTCCGTTTCAAATGTTCCGCTGCTGGCGCTGCTGTTGGTGTGTGTTTTCCCGTACCTCTCGGAAATGGAGGGATAAATTGGTGTGACTGAGGTGCTTCAATAGTTGGATGCAGCCAGGTTGCCACATTGAATTATTTCACGGACTTCACTGTGCACTATCTTGTTAGCCATTCTTGAGTAGCGTACGATTTTCTTTCGCCAAGACCAAACGACTTAATGACAAATTGGCAACACAGCCAAGGTCATTCACTTCTTTTCCCAAAGCAAAGCGAAAGTTTCTTCTGTAAAACGATGGCAGGGGTGGGGCTGAAGTGTGTTTCACATACTTTCCGAGGGCACACTTGAAATAGAAGAGCCCTAATGAAGTTAACAACGATTTATAGCGAAAAAGGTCATCCACAATTTTCCACAGGATTATCCAAACATTTTAGGAGAAATCAAGGTAAGAGAGGCCTATTCTCTTTTTTGTTGGTTTCTCCTAAAATCTTTGGACAACCCTGTGGAAAAGTCATGGATGCCCTTTTCCGATATAAATCGTTGTTAGCTTCACTAACGTGTTTCTTAATACAGAAGTTAGCATGACATGTTAGTCAATCTCTCAATACAACGCTAAAGGCGACTCTGTATAGAGCCTTAAAAGTTTAAGGATTTTATATAGAACCGGAAAATTATATCCAGGTTGGAAGTATTGTAATCATCTAAATTTTATCTAGCATAGAAAGCGTCATATTTCTGTCATGTACAAGTCTATAGTATGTACTAATTCAAAGTTCCCCAACCGATGTGTCGCGAAATTTTAGAAGTTAAAGATCATGAACCATTTAATTATTAGCTAAAAACAATTTTGAGACATGGTGAGACAGTTTTGAAAGTCATAAATATATATCGTCAAACAACGACGCCGACTTTCTAAAATTTGTGTGGGTGCATATCAATGGCAGGACGTGTTATACGTTTTCAGAGGAGTCTCAATATTTCTTGATTGATTTCCTTTTAGTTGAAATCTCTTATAAATACTGTTATGAAGGGCTGTGCTGTGATAAAGTAAAATATACCGGTACTATAAGGATAAGTTAGAGCTGCCCTAGCTCAGTCGGTAACCAGGGGTGTCATTTAGTGAGGTAGGAGAGGGAAATTGCCCCCGCCCCAAAAGTTTCAGGAATACATATACTTTAATCGATTGTCTACTAATATAATAGTACAAAACATGAAAGTCTTATGTCTGTGGTGCTCTTGCTCCCCTCAAGTGAAGTCTGAAATGACGGCCCTGTCGGTAACATTACTCGCAAGACAAAGGGGTTCAAACTCGAGCCCAAGGCTAAGGATAAGTTACTGTAATGAATATCCTCAACATATGTAATTATAACATTTGGTAAGTGTATACTTTAACCAACTTCCATGATGCACAATGATTGCAAGGGGCAATAATAATATCAACACGTTACTAAAAGAAAATACCACATTCATACATATTAAAATGAAAATACATTCATAATAGCAAATAATTTTAGTGGTATTGCTGAACGAACTTGCAAGAATTTTGTTGTGAACATAAACTACAAAGTGACACTTAAGTGTGTTCCTTGGTTGGCTTTGCACAAACACATTTGAAACAAAACAAAAGAAAAAAAATATGTTTTAGAGGTTGGAAATTTTAACTTTCATCACAATGTTTTAAGAACTTATATGCTTCGCAGAATAAAGTATAAATCGAAAAAATAGTCACTGTCTTTACGAAATATAAAGAGCGTCCACAAAAAATACTTCTATAACCTGGTGGCGGTTATAAAACTGCTTCATAGAAAGGGCATTCTGGGCAGGTGCATTGTCTTGGTGGAGGATCCATGGATCGTTCTTCCACAAATCCGGTCTCTTCTTCCTTATTCTTTCCCTCAGCTTGATTAGGACTTTTTTGTAGTAGATCTGATTCACCGTTTGACCCTGATTCCAGTGCATGAATTGACGCTTAGTCTCGGGGTCGTACTGGAAAATCCATGTTTCATCACATGTAATGACACGCGTTAGCAAGCCTCGTTCTGTTTTGAGTCGTTCCATGACGTCATAGTAAATGGTCTTTCGAATGTCTTTTTGTTCATGAGAGAGGTTTTTCGGGACAATTTTTGCACAAACTTTTGTCATGTTTCAATTGTCTCTTTGTTAATGTTCGTCATGTCTGCGATCATCCGAATGTTCAAACGTCTGTCTTTCCGCACAAGTTCATTAATTTTTTGAACATTTTCGTCCGTTCTTGAACTCAAAGGGCAGCCGGGTAGTTCATCATCTTCAACCTTCTCCCTACCTTCTGAAAATCGTTTGTGCCATTCGAAAACTCGCGCACGTGACATAGTATTATCATCATAATCTCTTTTAACATTGCACAACATTCCATCGATGTTTTTTTTTTTATTTATTTATTTAATTTCACCAGAAATTTGATGTTAATGCGCTGTTCAACTTTACTATTCACTACGACAGAACACTGTCTTCTTCATGCAAGCCTGCAAAGAAAAAAAAAGATTTCAGAATCATGAAACAAGCAGTGGCTGCTCATGAATGTTCAAGATCAACAACGCATCATTAGCTATCTCCCCACGATCCTGCGCGACATGTGGACAGTCTCGTTATTTAATTGCCACACCTCACACACACACACACACACACACACACACACACACATATATATATATATATATATATATATATATATATATATATATATATATATATATATATATATATATATATATAGAGAGAGAGAGAGAGAGAGAGAGAGAGAGAGAGAGAGAGAGAGAGAGAGGCTCTGGAGGCTTTGACCGGTTCAGTTTTGATCGGAATACTTCCTTACCGGACAGTATTTTTATTAACTGGAAGTGAAATTTTTTTCTCATAGGTATGTGATTTTCTTATCTGTGAAATTAGTGACTCGGACTTGACTTTATTTTAGTGCATGCCTCATAATAGGTCAGGAATAAATATTTTTCTGGAGGACGGTGCAAACATGGAACAGAATTCACGCCCTTCTGTCAATATCCCACACCTTACTAAATACTCGGGACACGTTACTGAGGACCCTGATAGTTTTTTTTTACGCTATTTGATCATCTTGGGTTATTGCATTCTCGGAATGCAGAGAAATGAGAAAGAACTGTTATCCGGCGCCTCCACCATGTAAACCTTTGTCCCATATAGGTTGTAGGTAGAGCGTTAATAAAAAGAGCGTCCGGAATCGACACCCACTATCGGCTTTTATTATAAAATTTCGACTATAAAAAGTATTTTTACAAAAACACTATACCGAAGTTTGCAGGGTTAGATATAGGTAGTCCTTGACCGAGAGGTCGCAGACAGTATCTCTACGTTATTCTTCAGTTCAAAATAAATTGAAAATGCAATATAAGGGCATACTTTCCAGGGCCTTCTTCAGCCGCCGTAAGGAATCAAAATTTCACTATCTGGCAACGTCGCTGATTAACTTGGAACTACTGTATTAGCATTGCTCTATGAATGCACCAAGCAGTTACCTCGATTGCTGCTCTAATAAATGAGCCTAGCGTCAACGTACATCGACTTTAACTTCCACCTCGAAAGAATCGATGTAACTATTTGACAGATTGGTAGATCTTCTCTATGGTTCTTTATTCTGCAATATTGTCACACAGTGCAATTCGCGTCTATATATGGACCTGTGGATCATATATTGATCTGTGACCTAGGAACGGAATAGATCGATTTATGCCATAAACTTTTTCGAAGTTACAGCCACAAAAAAATAAGCGTATGATGCTACGTGCTCTTGTGCGTTGCCACAGCTATTCTTGCGATAGGCTTAATCTTGAAAGATAGACTTATGAACGATATGTCAATTTAAAGGAATTTTAAAGGCTAGCCTTGTATTACGCATTACTGGCAATTCTGGAGCAACGTTGGAATCGAGGAACTACTAGAATTGCTATAGGCTTGGTTAGGTCTGCAGCCGTATATGTGCAAGCTCGCGACAATGCTAGACTTAGCTTTAAAGGGTTTAGAAAGGCTATTGAAAGGTTGGAATGCATGTCACTAGGAACCAGATGTGAGTGCTCATCCTAGGTATGCTTCACGACAAAATAATACTCAAACCTTATAAAGTTATACTCATAGTACATACTTTTTGCATTTAATAATATCTTATTTTGAAAGAAAAACAGAAAACATTCTCATCAGATATCCTATTGCCATGCTGAACTAATAACAATAGATTGTCATAGAGGTAATACAATGAAAAATGTATTCTCTTTCCCGATTGTAAAATATTCAAATAGTTCTCTCGTGCCTTTTGTTCAGAAAAGGGCGGAGCTGTTACCTAGTACAGTCACTTCCGACACACACAGCACGATCTAATCAATTAGTAAGGGGGTTAATACACGTATAGGTTATGAATAACGAATATCGTGGTGAGTAATGAGAAAAGTCGTTCCCAGTACGAGAGCGTAGACCCTTTGACTGGGTACTGTAATAACTTTGTGCGTTGGTTTTCGTTGAAGACATGACTGTTTAAGCATCTGCAGGTGGCGGGTTAGGCTTTACTTGTGACCTCGCTCCGATTCACGACATCGATCAATAACCTCTGGCGACGAATCCGCTACCCCAATTAACCCTCTCCATCATTCCTTTTTCCGTCCCCGGGCTGCTTTTTCGACTCACTCACTTGCAGTGGTGTTGAGACGTATACTATCAAGAAGGAAGAAGAAAAAAGTATCCAAAAATAGTGGGAGGAAAAAAAAGAGGAGAAAAGCTTTTCTAGAAAGGACTCCCTCTCACGTTTGACACAAATGCGCGGCCGACAGCTCTTGGGCTCTCTGGAACTATCCCATTAAAAGAAATGGCTCTTTAAATGTTTAGACACGAAAACTGAAAATAGAGCACGTGTTTGTATCACAAATTTCCCTCTTACAACTTATATTAATATTTGAACATCTTTTAATAAGGAGTTTGCTGAAAAATGAAATGAAATCTTACACCTTTACGTTCCACAATTATGATGGCTACGCTAAAGGAGATGGTGACTATAAGAAATGAATGCAATGGTGGAATGAATAAAGTGGGCGGAAACGGAAGAACCCCGAGAAAACCCACGAACATATTGTTTGTCCACCACAAACCCCATTTGGCGTAAGCTGGGATCCAAACAGGAACCCCACACATCAGAGATGAACGCTCTACTACTGAACTTGCCGAAAAATAACATGTGCCTTGCTGAAAAATAACATGCACATATGACCACCGGCAGGGTCGAATAATATTGTGTTCTTCCCTAAATTTTTAGAAAGGTTTCAGTCTTTCTCAACCACAGGATAGAGCAATGGGAGGGGGGGGAGGTCAATTGTCCATCTCTATATTTAAGAATCGGGTTAAGTTCTTCGAAATATTGTCAAAACAAATTAGGTTTGCTCACTTAAATTTAAACTAAATACGATGATATTTAAATGAAATTTCGATTATGCTAAGACAGTGAAGCTGATAATGAGAGAGAAAAAACGGTGAAATGAAGAAAATGGGAGGAAACAGGAGAAGCCCGTGAAAATTCACGGACACGGTGTTTGTCAACCATATAGTTCACTTGGCGCAAACTGGATCGACTCTGGGACTCTGCGCACCAGAAGTGAGCGCTGTACGACTTAGCCACGGCAGTCTTACTAGTGTGTTGTAACCGAATTTTATGGAAAAAAAAGAGGAGCAATAAATGGAAATAATAAGTTGTTTAAAAAGTGATAGTGCCTTAGTAAATGATTAAAAAAAACTTGAAAAGAGGAACGATTTGTCCTGAGGTAGAAGGTAATGAGACTTTTTTATTTTAAAAAATCATCAAATCTTTAATGTCAAATTAAAAGACTAATAAAATCAGGAATATAAGGGACGGAAAAAAGAAAAACAAGGGACGGATACAGCCTGGACGTCGAGGGTGATTGGAGTAAGCCATGTGGAAAGGTCGAAACCAAAGACTTTGGATGAGAGGACTCTATCGTTACCTGTAAGTTCGATTACCTCTAGTAAAACTCAGCTGGAAAAGACATTCTAAGTCATAGTAATTGATCTCCTAACATAAAATCTTACTGTAAATTGTATCTTAAACATTGTACAATTGATCTCATTGTGTACGTAGTGGAAATAAAATTGTAACCAAGCATCTTGAGGTAAATTAGGGTTCTTTTACTTACTTCTATAAAGAAAAAATTAAAACCTACCTCTCATGCTCTAATGGAACAGCCCGAAATACAAGTTGGTGTAAATCATATGCCATACCTAATTCTAGTTATTTAATTTTAACCATTTTTTTAATCACTATGATGTTACTTGATATTTACTGTAGTTAATACAGTTTATGCCATATGCATAAATATATGTCATTTTACATTATCCATTGCTATTACAATGTGTGCACGAGTACACAAAAGTGTGAATGTACTAGCGGCTGTGGTTATGTGTTGGTCTGCCCCTGCCCCTGTGGAAATTTTCTTGACTGCGTCTCTACATGTACATGTCTCAAGCAGAAAAGCAAGCACAATTTGAAATCCGCTCTTGATCTTTATTAAATACAAACTTCTTTTATTTTGTACTCCTGTGAATCGGAAGGTATTAGGCATGGTCCGGGGTTCGACACTCGATAGCGAAATTTTTAATTTAACAAACTTCTAGATACAACGCGAGCTGTCAATTCCAACACTGAAATAATAAACAAGATTGGGAAACAAAGGGGAAGGAAATCGGGAAAAGCATATATTTTAAAATTACTTTCCCAGTATTCACCTATTGGAAATGAGAAATCCCAGGTATTGGGTTTCGAACTCGGGACCTTGCAAATTTCAAAGCAAGAGAGTTAACCACTAGTTCAAGATTGGTCAGTAAAAGTGTTAATCTTGTATTGTGAGGCATTTTTAGGAGCTAACAGAATTAAGAGGCAACGACCTCTGGTCTAACCAGCCAAAGAAAAAAACGGCAATAAGAGTCTAAACACTGACACCAAATGACCAGGCTAAAGAAAATCATCTGGCCAGCTATAACCTTCACTAGGCTATAACGTCAGAGGATTTAATCAATTTCTATTTAAAAGAGAGTGCAAGCCAGTGTCTACAATTCGAAGCAACATACGTTTATGTGTCTGTATATCTATTCCATGATAAATTTCGCAAAATTTACCCAATTTGAATGACAATTTTCATGTGCTTTCTTCAACATTTAAAAAAGCAACTAATTACTTTGGTTTGAAATATTTCAAGAATAAGGGAGTAAATTTGCTAAAATTAACTACAAGTTGAAAGTTTGGACTTTGTAAACGAATATCAAAATAACATGATCTTTCATCGTAACTATTGTAAACATTATTCGATTTTGGACACAATATGGTGTGTACATATATTGGAGACCGAAGCTGTTTGAATCAAAATAAAAGAAACATTCACTACTCATTACAGTGCGCAGCAGCACCACAACTTCTGTTTAGTTTTCAGTTTGTTGATCGTGTAAAAGGTTGGTGATATTGTCAATTTGCTCAGCGGGAATGTGAATAGCAAGGCGATTTTCAACACCTATTTTCTTGACCTGATATTATGTATGACTACAGCAAATAACATGTCAAAGCTGCGTGAGTGCATATATTTACTGAAGCTCTTGCATATGTGTAAGACGCAATATTTGTTTACACCGAACGCCATTTCATCGTCTTTGTTACGTCTGCGAGTTGCGCTTTCCTTATTCGCAAAAGCAAATAACATAACTATTTGAGTCAACCTAATTTTGAGAGAAGCATGAGATGAAAATTTTGTGTTTCGCGACATAGGAGCGACAAAGGAGCTTCAAGGGGAAAACAATTTGATTTCGACAAGTGCTTGTTAAATGACCATTTCTCAAACAACTTTTAAACTCTGTTCGTTCATAACTTTCGTAGTACAGTAATTTTGTTTTTTCACTTACGAATGAATAAAAAATAATTTGGATAAGATACTTTCAATTCACTAAAATAGCTGTTCTTATTTTCTTTTTATTTAGTAACTTAAAAATTATTATTTTTAAAATTATAACAAAAGTACAGGAGCGATTCATCTGATATCCCTTTCAGAAAACCAAATAGCTCCTTGCTTTTTGCAAAATTAATGTTTTGTTATTGTAATTTTAATATTTTGTCTGATTTTTTGGTTTTATAGTAGGACTCTAGTTCTGTGATATACTGTACTACGATAATTTACTAATATTTAACGTTATAAATTAAATCGTCTATTGCGTAAATTTTCAGAATAATTAATTTTTCTCTTACTATATTGAAACATATTGAAGTGTTGTAAAGTTCTACTTAATGCAAGTGGTGGGGTAGAGCAAATCTTACACGGAAATCGTTTTCTCCCACTATCAATTTTATAGCAAAATTTCCTGTTATAAACGGTATGATACAATATCACTATAAAAATATAAAATTCTGTAACAACTAGGATAAATAGTTGTCTGAAGAGGCTATATCACTGCGAAATTAAAATACCGCTAATTTTACAGTAATTAAGTGATATCTTCAAATAGATAAAAGATAATTGAAAAGTGGAACAAGACCTCCCTAGACAATGTTATTTTGCGTGAGTTACCGTTATCACGAGTCACCTAATAGCTTTCCGTTTGCAGTTAATTAGAACGCGAAAATAAATGCCGATTTTCTAAATGGTTGGAAATCGAAAGCAGATAAGTGAGTCGAGATAACGGTATCTCACGTAACATAATATTGTCTAGGGAGGTCTTGTTCCACTTTTCGATTATCTTTAATCTATTGGAAGATATCACACAATTACTATTTGGTTTAGGAATTAATTCGTGCGGTTGGTACGCACACATTGAAGCAGTAGTACAAACACAAAATACATAAATACCTTAAGAAAAATATTGTTCATCGCTAGCCACCACTTTCGCCCATCTGTCAGGCAATGTACGGATTCCGTGGCGAAAGAAGTCCTCATCCTTGGAAGCGATCCAGTCAGAGACCCATGTTTCGATATCTTCTGAAGAAGTAAACCGCTGTTCAATCAAATCGTTGTTCATGCAATCGAACAAGTAGTAGTCCGAAGGAGCAACGTCTGGTGAATACGGCGGGTGGGGTAAAACTTCCCATCCGACATTTTCGAAATAGGTTTTGACCGGTTTTGCGACACGTGGGCGAGCGTTATCATGTTGAACAATAAGTTTATCATGTCTGTTCTCCCATTCTGGTCGTGTTCTGGTCAGAGCTTGCTTCAAACGCATTAATTGTCGTCAATAACGTTCTCCATTCATAGTTTCACCCGGTTGCAGCAGCTCATAGTACACCACACCTTTCATATCCCACCATATGCACAGCATAACCTTTGCACAGTGAATATCTCGTTTTGGTTGTGATGGACCTGGTTCACCTGGTTTCACCCAGGCCTTTTTTCGTTTAGGGTTCTCGTAATGGATCCACTTCTCATCACCCGTAATAATTCGATGCAGAAACCCCTTTCTGCTCTGTCGTTGAAGCAGCAATTCGCAAATGGTTTTTCGTCTTTCAACGTCTCTGTCTTTCAATTCATGTGGAACCCAATGTGACATCTTTTGAATCATTCCCATGGCTTTCAAGCGTTTGGAGACTGTTGTTTGATCAACGCCTAATGCTGCTGCAAGTTGTTCCTGCGTTTGACACGAATCCTGCTCGAGCAATGCTGTCAATTCTTCGTCTTGAATTTTTTTGGCTGTCCAGCTCGCTCTTGGTCTGCCAAGCCGAAATCACCACTTCTAAACCGTGCAAACCACTTCTGATATGTTCGCTCAGCTAGAGCATGGTCACCATACACTTCCACCAAAATACGATGACTTTCAGTCGCACTTTTCTGCATGTTAAAGTAATGCAGCAGGACACCCCGCAAAAACACTTTATCAGGCACAAATTGCGCCATGTTCACTTAACTACAAACTGGTGTTGTTGACGCTTTAATCCACTGCCCTATACTACGAACGATACGCGATGACAGGGGTTTGCAACACTTGTGTGGATACACGGAACTGTGGGACGCTCCGTTCGTTGCGCCATCTCTTGTCCACCCGCACGAATTAATTCCTAGACCAAATATAAAATTAACGGTATTTTAATTTCGCAGTGATAGGGACTCTTAAGGTCCAAGCAGCCTAAGGAAGAATGCGCACAGAATTTCACGCAAACTAAGTGGGTTGGATTTAGGATTCTCAACGCTCGACGCAAGCAAAGAGAGATTAGAGAAAGCCACAAAGTTCCACGCAAGCCGGGTGGCTGAGGTTTAAAATCTTACAATGTTCCAGATTAGCAGAGTGAAGTGAATTAGGAGGCCTTAGACCTCCAGACAAGCTAGAAGACTTGGGTTAGGTACCTTTCAAAGCTCCAGGCAAGGTGAGAGAGTGGAGTTTGTCCAGATAAAGACTGATACCAGATGTGGAGGATTCTCTAGTTTTATAGCTGCCCCAGTGTAGCAGTGGCTCTGGTGGTCCTTCTTAATCACATGACTATTGGTGTTGCTGTGCTGGGTTCCTGACGTATGCCACTGTAGTAGGACACACGTGATTATGTTTATAAATACAAGCATGTGTTGATTGTTTGTAAACAGAGTCATGTGTGGGATATTACGCTATACTTTAGAGCTCTCTAATGATTCTTTCTTGGTGTTGAAACTCGCTAACAGTTACTGGAAAATTTACACTCTTCTATCTTTTAAAAAATAATTCGTAAAACATTCGTAAAAATAAATTTCGTAAAACATTTTTTAAAATTAAATAACACCGTGTGCTTTGTTTGAGACTTAAGAATTACTTTCGTTGTTTGAGGTGAAAATTTGTTAAAGGCAAAATGATAAAATTATCTTCATAAAAAAAAAAAAAAAAAAAAAACAGAAGACGTGTTTAACAATAAATTGCCTAAATTTGATCAATTTTCATGGAGCGTAACTTGTGTATTATTTGAGGTTTCTTGTTATGACTTGGCACCGACTTATTGCTTGGGCAAGAGCACCACCATGTCAGAAGCAAGTTCCTGAAGAACTTTAAAAGCATGTGTCAGGAAAATTTCATAAATTTCAGAAAGGAGAGAGAGATTTTCATAAATTGTGGTGTGTATTTCGTTTGAGATTTAACAGTTTCTCCTATCAGTTAGCGTTGAAATTAATCAAGAACAAGCTAGTGAAACAGGGGCGGGTCCAAATCGGACTTCTGGGGGGGGCGGTGGGTTGTACTACTGCTACTTAGAGCTACTTTTAAGAGCTCCACACTCTGGGAAGGATTTTATTTATATATAAAATAAGAAAGTTTCCTCTTCTGGATCCGCACCTGTATTGAACACTTTCAACTTTGGTCATTTTGTACACTGTAGAAGTAATCTAAAATATTACCTTTTACAATTATATATATATATATATTTAAAAAGTATATATTTTATATCGACTGGCACCATCATACGACGGTAATCAGAAAGTAAGATTACAAATCCTGCAGTGAAACGTGTATACATTAATACAATCAATACAGCCAATAGATAGTACATAAATTAGGTTATTTTTCGACAGTCTTCATATCGGTTGAAACTCTTGTCGCATCGTGGGATGAGTTTGATGATACCCCTCCTGGTAAAAATTCTGTCCTTCCGTGTTCAGCCACGTTGTAGCAAAGTGACGGCCTCGTAAGTGCTCCTGCGGGAACAGATGAAAGTCGCTTGGAGCGAGGCCCGGAATGTAGGAAGGTTGGTCGATGATGTTCCAGTGAAACTGCTTCAAACAGTATGGTGGTCGTCTGGCCTGTATGCAGGCACGCATCATCGTTTCGACACCAGTTTGCGACATGCTGACGAGACATTACTACCTCTCCGTAAACCTCTACCAGCTGCCGGTGAACTTCAGCGTGTTTAAATATTTCGCCCACACAAATCGAATAACTGAGTGGACTTCTTCGCGTGACCAGTTTTTCAAACGAGCCACCATTTGTGATAACCACAACTAGAGAAGTTGGCGACGGGTAGCTGAAACTCTGTACAGTTGCCAACTCTATGTAGTAAAATTATCGCGCACTCCTCATTTCTTCATAACAGACGGAACTATAGAAATATTGGTCTTACAACTTTAGTTTTGATCCTTCCTCGTATCTTGAGTTAAGTCACACTGATAAAAATTACAATTTTGTAACTACAAGTTAATAGAAGAAAACTTACCAAACACCCAAATTGTTGTATACAAATGAATACATTTTTAACTCCATTTTCTTAACAGCTTACACCGATAAAACTTCAATTTTTACCGAAGTGAGTTACTTCAAGAACCTCCACTGCCAGGTACGTATCAGGCATTTATTTTTGGAGGAAATCAAAGCTTTTTGTGGGGTACAAATTCAATATGGGATAAATTATGTTTAATTCACTCCTAAAATTAGAATAAATTTACAGGAAAGTCGGGATTTCAGAATTCCGGACTTCCATGACCCACCCCCTTACATACTTCCTTGGCCACTGCTCTTATCAGTCTTTTCTGAAAATGAAGGTCAACAATAGAATGGTAATTAAATAATTAATAAAATTATAATTGCTGAAATAAGATCTGAAGGACCTGAAATACTTAAATACGAAGTACAGGACCACTACATTATACTCACGCATCAAGAGATATGGTATGACAAAAATAGTGTTGATATAATACAGAATCGTAGTCAACTTCAAGGTATGTAGCTTTTTAGTGGATTTATTCTATGAATAGATCGTACCAAACAAAGATCTGCACTAACTTAATAAAAGACCAAAATAAAGCTCTGTGCTCACATTCATAGAAAAGTGTATAACAAATTAAGATCTGTAGTCACATTTATAGTAGAAGTGTATGCAGCAAACACAGTTCTGTACTCACATCCATAAAAGTATTTGTACCAAAAATGTCTGTATTTACGCTCATAGAAGTTTTACCAAACAAAGCTCTCTACTTAAGTCCATAGGAGAACGTGTACCAAACAAAGATCTCTACTCACATTCATAGAATATGCACTAAACAAAGCTCTGTACTCACATTTATAGTAGAAAAGTATGCACCCAACAGAGTTCTGTACTTACATCCATAAAAGCATTTGTACCAAAGAGGTTTTCATAGAAGTCTTATCAAACAAATCTTCTACTGAACTTGACGGAAGAATAGATACCAAACAAAAGTCTCTTCTCACTTCATAGAAGATTGTATACCAAACAAAGCTCTGTATTCACATTCATAAAAGAGTGTGCTTATTCCAAACAAAGCTGTGTATCCAGAAAATAATTTGTACTGAACAGAACTCCGTCATTATATTAATAAAATAATGTGCATCATAGATATGTACTCATCTTTGTAGAAGAATTTCTGCCAAACAAAGCTCCACATTGAAAAGATATGTACTCATATTCGTAGAAGAATTTCTACCAAACAAAGCTCCACATTGGAAAGATATGTACTCATATTCGTAGAAGAATTTCTAGCAAACAAAGCTCCACATTGAAAAGATATGTACTCATATTCATAGAAGAATTTCTACATAAATATTGCGAGTGTTGTAACAAAATGACGTTAAATTATATACCGTACAAACAAACTAGTATGCATTAATTGCAAATTTGGAGCGAAGCGATCGACCTTTATAGATTGTTCATAGAATTTTCTTTTTAGCGCATCAATCATTTTAGTAAATTCGGCATATCATCGTAAACAAATAATACCTTAGAAATACTTTTTCGCAGAACAAAATGGGAAGGGCTTTGCCCTGTTTCTAATGTTGAAAATGTTTATTTTCCATTGTTTACAAGGGGAATTCGCGCGCCAAATGCGTTTCCAATGATAAGTGTATGGACATCCCGTTTTGCCGGTGATTATTTCTCAATGGTAATGTCCGATCGGATTTCCGACCTCACTGGACACTCAGCGTGCGCTCTCGAGTCACCGTGTCAAATTTGATTAAGAAGGGTTCAGGGATCTTAGAGGAGTATCCAGGCAAACCAAAGCCTAAGTTGAATAAAGAGGAACTTCGCTCCAAAAATAACTATCCAGTAAGAACTATGGTTTACTTAAGAACAAAGCCGTAAGAAGTAATACTGCACTACAAGGGTATTTAGAAAACTTATTGGAAATACATATAAATTGGTGGAAATATTATTATTATTATTATTATTATTATTATTATTATTATTATTATTATTATTATTATTATTATTATTAATCTGGGATAGAAATGAAATTCCGGAATCAAGAGGACGTGCATTACTAGATAGTCTGATCGAACTACATCTTCGAGTAATTCTAATATTAATATTTTTCTATTTTCTTGAAGTTTAACTAAGAGAATTCCATCCCCTCCTTTCCATTTCTTTAAGTTTTACGTCCCACGGTTATGCCAGTTAGGCCAAAGGAGACGGTGATGATGAGAAATGAATGAAATGGTGGAATGAAGAAAGTGGGAGGAAACGGGAGAACCCCGAGAAAACTCGCGAGCACGGTGTTTATCCACCACAAAGTCCACACGGCGCGAGCTGGGATCGAACCAGGGACCCCAAGCACCGGAGGTGAACGCTCTACCTCTGATCCACTGTGTCTCCGAAATCACAGAACAAGTCAGACAAGAAGCACATACTACCAATGAGAGGGAATAAGAGGGGGCGGAAGTGAAACAAGGTTGGGAACCACTGTACTAGATCAATGGGTAAGGCTTTTGTTAAATTAATGTAACATTTAGAGTCATAGTTAAAATATTACATTGCAAGCAG
Organism: Thermobia domestica; assembly: GCF_964235325.1. Taxonomy (NCBI): domain Eukaryota; kingdom Metazoa; phylum Arthropoda; class Insecta; order Zygentoma; family Lepismatidae; genus Thermobia; species Thermobia domestica. The sequence goes on from NC_137465.1 coordinate 34,715,735, forward strand.
TTCATAATAATGAATTAGTTCAAATATCACGACTGCTCTCCTCCTGATACAAACACATAAGAGATATTCTGAGAAGGTGTAAGGCTGAAACAGAACACTTTTATCATGTAAATTCTTAAGAAATCTGTTAGCAACATATTTATACAAACACACACGCACAAACTAAGACAACAAAGTTTCTATGAAAGTTATTTTCAAACAGAAAGAATGTCAAAGATGAAACAATTTTTTTTCCCCTGCATAACTCAGGCCTAATTAACGTTTTAATGTAATTAACGGTGTGCGTTGCTATAACGACGAGGAACGCTTCTAAGACGCTTTCAAGAAAGGAGAAAGCAATGACAAATTTAAAAGAAAGAAAATAAGAAAGAAAGATTTAAAAAAATATCTTTAAAAAACGGTGGAAAGGTAAGACAAACTCATAATTAACCACTAAAGAGATCGAGATGGAAATATATAAATATTAAGAAGGAAAATCTGAAAAGAGTAGGCCTAGTATTGCTATTATAGACAGTCATAAAATATTACTCTATTCTCAGAATAAAGGAACTAATTGTTGATGTAAAAGAGATTTGGGCCCATCTCTAATTTGTAGTCAGAATTCGAACCGGTAAAATACTAATAGTCTGAATATATACACTCACCGCCCAAAATATTATGACCATCTACCTATATCTAATATGCTCATCTTCGGATTTCAGGACAGCAGCAGTGAGGTTTGGCATGCAAGCAATGAGGCATTGGTAGGGGTTAGAGGCATGGCATACCACATCTGCACACACAAGTTCCTTAAATCTATAACTATCGTACTCTTGCGAGTACGAGGGTAACAGCTGTCCCCTAGTAGTGAGATATATTTGCACAACCTCTACTTGTCACACACAATTGCCTGGATCAGTAAAAGGCAAACGAAACAAATATCATGGTAGAAGAATGAAATAATATGAACAAAAATGTTGGTTCAATCTGAAAAATTACAAACAGCTGGGGACTTTGATCCTTGTTGAAAAAAGGGAACAAAAGGTTGTTTCTACTGGCCAGTAGAGAATTATTGATGTAAGCGCAAGCATGCACATCAGATGGTTTTCCAACACAGAAAAATGGTTACATCAACACCAGACACGGAGTTATTTCAACATCCAAATAGGTGTCGTAGTAACACAGAACTGGGCTCGAACTAACACCAAAAACGGTGTTAATCTGGTGGTCTGACCTTGAATTTTAGCACTGGGAGTGTTGAATTAACACCAAAACGGCGTTACTTGTACGACTTTGACCTCAAATTATGACACAGATTATGTGTTGAAATAATAAGAAAATGATGTTGAAGTAACACAGGGACTGTGTTATATTGATACTTGACATGGTGTAATATTAACACAAAATAATTAACATACTATACACTGTATTACTTTCTTCATGTTGGTGCGACACTGCCACAAGTAACACTCAAGACTTTTCTCGACACTATCGACCCTGACATGGTGTCAAACCAACATCGAAAATACTAACACAGATCCGAATTTAACACCGCTCAACACCGGTTGTGTGTTAAAGACGTAACACACCCCCTGTGTTAAACGCGAACACCGCGGGGTCTGTGTTGAACTAACACCGCATAGTGGTAGTTACGCTGGAACCACTGCCCTGTGTTAAAATTGAGTTGAATTAACACAACCATTTTTTTACTGTGTAATAATTTTGATATTAAGATAACATTAGTAAAAATCAGTTCTTGATCAGATTCAAGTGAAAATGAAATCAAATATTTGAGTTAGGCTAAGGAAGACGATGATTGAAACAAGTGAATGATGATGGCAGAGGAACGAGAAAGTGCGAGGAAACGGGTATACCGCGAGAAAACCCGCAAACACGATGTTGTCCACCACAAATTTACTTGGGCGGGGATCGAACCAAGGATCCCACGCACCAGAGGTAAGCTCTCTACCACTAAGCATTCGTGCCCACCTTCATCAGTTTCGAGTATGATTGATTTGGTACAAAAGGGTAAATGAATTTATTTGGAGAAACCATTTTCAATTGCGTTTAGTGAGATAATGCTTGTTGCCCATCAAGGAATACTATAGATAACTACGATTGTAAAGGAATTAACTACGATTGATTTGATATATTGAAATAAGGTATGTCTGTCCAGAAGAATTTAAGATTTGTTTCATGATTAAATAATACATTGTAAGTGACGATCAAAGAAAATATTTTAGTTCATGATTGCAACTGACCAAAAACTTGAGAACAGTACTATACAACTGTTTCATTTCCAAGCGGAAATTCATTTTACTTTCAAGAAGTATATTAGTAAAGGTCTGCTAAGTATATTAATAGAGGTCTACTAACTGTAAGTATATTAGTACAGTTCTGCTAAGTATATTAATAGAGGTCTGCTAAGTATATTAATAGAGGTCTGCTAAGTATATTAATAGAGGTTTGCTAAGTATATTAATAGAGGTTTGCTAAGTATATTAATAGAGGTCTGCTAAGTATATTAATAGAGGTCTGCTAAGTATATTAATAGAGGTTTGCTAAGTATATTAATAGAGATCTGCTAAGTATATTAATAGAGGTTTGCTAAGGATATTAATAGAGGTCTGCTAAGTATATTAATAGAGGTCTGCTAAGTATATTAATAGAGGTCTGCTAAGTATATTAATAGAGGTTTGCTAAGTATATTAATAGAGGTTTGCTAAGTATATTAATAGAGGTTTGCTAAGTATATTAATAGAGGTTTGCTAAGTATATTAATAGAGGTCTGCTAAGTATATTAATAGAGGTTTGCTAAGTATATTAATAGAGGTTTGCTAAGTATATTAATAGAGGTCTGCTAAGTATATTAATAGAGGTTTGCTAAGTATATTAATAGAGGTCTGCTAAGTATATTAATAGAGGTTTGCTAAGTATATTAATAGAGGTTTGCTAAGTATATTAATAGAGATTTGCTAAGTATATTAATAGAGGTCTGCTAAGTATATTAATAGAGGTTTGCTAAGTATATTAATAGAGGTTTGCTAAGTATATTAATAGAGGTTTGCTAAGTATATTAATAGAGGTTTGCTAAGTATATTAATAGAGGTCTGCTAATTATATTAATAGAGGTTTGCTAAGTATATTAATAGAGGTCTGCTAAGTATATTAATAGAGGTTTGCTAAGTATATTAATAGAGGTTTGCTAAGTATATTAATAGAGGTTTGCTAAGTATATTAATAGAGGTTTGCTAAGTATATTAATAGAGGTCTGCTAAGTATATTAATAGAGGTTTGCTAAGTATATTAATAGAGGTCTGCTAAGTATATTAATAGAGGTTTGCTAAGTATATTAATAGAGGTCTGCTAAGTCTCTCCAACATATGCACTTGGTGATTTGAGTAGACGCTTATCTGCATGGACGTCATATTACAAAATATCTAATGTGTAACTTAGGCGTTCATTAGATGTTCGTTGTACGTAACAGTGCTATCTTGGATCTTTCCTTCAGTAAAAGTTCATGAAAAATCCGGCAAATGTCTTAAACAATAAGGAAGCAGTAAATAATAAGTGTCTGTGTCTCAATACAGGTATATATAAAGAAAATGTGAAGAAGTTTCTCTAAATATCTTGTGTTCATTTAAGGTAGATTAATGTTAATAGTAGACCTGCATGTGAATGCTTGAAAAAGTTCTCGTGGTTCTGAATTTCTGGAACCATAGATCCAGAGGCAAGTTAGAATTTTGCTTTGTATTGAAATGTAAAATTTATCTGCAAAGCGTGTCAGATACGTCATGAAACATTATATATATATATATATATATATATATATATATATATATATATATATATATATATATGAAAGAGAGAAAATTGGAGAAGAATAAGTTGTTAAGCAGAGAATAAAAAAGGAAAAGAAGAAGATTAAAGAGAGAAACATTCAGAGAACACGGAAATTACTGATTCAAGTTAACAGTGCGGAAAATTTTTTTCTACCTTTTTTCCCTGGAAATTTCCGTGAGACCAACCTCAGAAAACAGACACATTCATACATGTTCCTCCTCACGAATAACGTTAAAATTACAGACCTCCGAGAGCAGAAGGACTTGGCAGCAGGCAAGCAAGTGAAGATTCTACTACGTTAGACGAAACTCTTCTTCTAGAGGAATGGGAATTCCGAGTTATTCTCCTTCTTTTGGTTAATATTCGTGGTTGAAGACGGGAAATTGCTTCCTCCCCCTACTTCCTTCTCTCAACCCGTCCAACCTCCGCCCACAGTCCTAACAGTCCTAACACACATACACTAGAAGGAATTCGTGTTTGGCGGCCTCTTTTAAGTGGACCAAAGAAACTAGCCGTGTTTTCTTATTAAGCTCCGAGCTCTAGCTCACTTTTCTTCGCACCATGGTCTTACGGGTTGAGAAATTCGTCCATGCATTAAAAGCACGCCATCGTCATATTTGGTAGCAGAATTCCTTTTGGATGTAATATGTGCCCAGAGTTTCTGTCCTTCTCTCTAAGATTGACGCTTCATGGTGACAGAAGTTGGAGGGAAGTGAAGGATTTTCTCTAATTGCTACCAAATTCCTCACATATCAACATTCCTTTCTAAGATTTATAACGGTGTAATGGAAATAAAAATGTACCCACGTGTTCTCTAGCTCACTTTCTCTCCCTCTCTCTCTGTCTCTTTATCCATGTGCTATCAACATTACAAATGAAATGAACATCATATGAGTTAGCCTATGTTTTTATATGTATACTTACATTATCTTCGATTTCTCTACTTTTTACAGCCAGAAATAAGAACAAGATGCATAGACTCATATTCACTCGCATTCATTCTGACTCGACTTACGGTGAAGTGTCAAAACACCCACTCATTAAAATGTTGCCTAATTCGTGCTAAAACGCCCAGCCACACATGACCGATGTTATCTCTTGATAATTACATTTACCTAAAGTGCCAGAACGCCCATTCCAATTACAGTAGCCTACGTGTAGTCACACAGAGTACAGATAATGTTAATTTTCTCTTATTCAATTTGGTTAATTATTTCGCTAAATTAATATATAGGTGAGCTTTACTATTACGGACAAGACACTTGTTAAGTAAAAAGGTAAAGTCTTTGACAGGATATAAATCTGTCTCTAGACAATATTCGATAAAGACACAATGTTTTAGAAACGTATTAGATTAGGAACGGGAATCGCTGATCGCAAATTGAGAAATAACCAAAGGTATTTGTGTCCGTTTGTTTTGGACAAGCGTAAGAATGGTTAATTACAACTACTGTCTACGATGTTAGTACGTTACAGAGGAACTATCCATTCTATCATCCATTTGATAGAATTACTTAGTTTAAAGAAGTTTCCTTTCTTGTGTAAAAATATTACTTTACACTTCTCTTTAATTGATTGATCGATTGATCCATGTTGGTACCCCTTTGTCATATCCCAAGGTTGGGCGTTCTGGCACTCCAAATGATTTTTTTTTCATTGCTGATAACATCTTTTATTACGCACTGGGCGTTTTGGCACGAATTATACACATTTTAAATGAGTAGATGTTCTGTCACCAAGTCCAACTTACTCACCTTCACTAGCACTTTCCCTCAAATATGGAATATTTATGTTATTCCTAACTTACACTCAAATTCCTCCCACTCACCTTCACCCTCAAATAATGTCATCACTCACATTCGCCTCAAACAATATTTACATCCTCAAATAGTGATACCATCACTTGCGCTCACCATCATGTACTGATGCCCATCTTTGGTGTATACGTTTCCAGATGTGAAAAGAACCCAACGTACAAGTATCATATACAAGGTTTTACTCTTAGCAAGAAATTTCCAGAGAAAAAAATATGTCATAATCAAAGTTATTGATAGACAATAACCTGAAATAAACCTCACTTCTTGAGCAGAAGAAAGGAGCAATGTCTTAAAAATATGTTTCCCATTTATAGCATGAAGTCCCTGGTTCTATCCCAGACCCTAGAGTTTAGGGTCAACAATATTTTAGCTGTGGGATATCACGAGTTCCCCCGTTTCTTCCACTTATGTTATAATAATTTAACAATACCAGTTACACTTATCACCCATTTCTGTTGGTTTAGTATAAGATATACAACAAAACTGCAACGTTTCTTATGTATCAGCATCTTAGGTTTAAAGCTTGATTTGACGAGTCGATGTTTATAGATACAATAAAACTTGCAGTTCTTTTTATATAGCGATACTTGTAACTATAAGTCCAATGCCAGTTAAAAGTTATATACGTTTCTTATCTGAATCAATATTTCCAGATAAAATGATGCATGCAATTCTCTTTTTATATTGACACTTGTGTCTTTAAGTCCAAGCTCAGTTACAATGTATATATGTTTCATATCTGAATCAATCCAAACTCAATGAAAAATATATGTATGTTTCTTAACACAATCAATCCAAACTCAATGAAAATGTATATATGATTTATATCACAATCAATCCAAACTCACTTAAAAGTATATATGTTTCTTATCTGAATCAATCCAAACTCACTTAAAAGTATATATGTTTCTTATCTGAATCAATCCGATCTCAGATAAAATGTAGGAATATACATGTTTCATATCTGAATCAATTCAAACTCAATTAAAATGTAGGCATGCATATGTTTCATATCTGAATCAACTCAAACTCACTGAAAATTAATGTGTGTTTATTAACACAATCAATCCAAACTCAATTAAAATATATATATGAGTTATATCACAATCAATCCAAACTCACTTAAAAGTATATGTGTTTCTTATCTGAATCAACCCAAACTCAATTAAAATGTATATATGATTATGATTAATATATATGATTAATATCACAATCAATCGAACTCACTTGAAAGAATATATGTTTCTTATTTGAATCAATCCAAACCCACTGAAAAATATGTGTATGTTTCATATCTGAATCAACTCAAATTCACTGAAAATGTATGTATGTTTCTTAACACATTAAATCCAAACTCAATTAAAATGTATATATGATTTATATCACAATCAATCCAAACTCACTTAAAAGTATATATGTTTCTTATCTGAATCAATCCAAACTCAGATAAAATGTAGGCATATACATGTTTCATATCTGAATCAATTCAAATTCAATTATATTGTAGGCCTACATATGTTTCATATTTGAATCAACTCAAATTCACTGAAAATGTATGTGTGTTTCTTAACACAATCAATCCAAACTCACTGAACAACATATGTATGTTTCATATCTGAATCAACTCAAATTCACTGAAAAGTATATGTATGTTTCTTAACACAATCACAATCTTAAAATATAATATGCATGATTGTTATCACAATCAATCCAAATTCAGTTAAAAAGTGCATATGTTTCTTATTTGAATCAATCTAAACTCAGTTAAAATGTATGTATATTTCATATCTGAATAAGTTCAAAATCAGTTAAAATGTACCGGTATATATGTTTCTTATCTGAATTAACCCAAACTCAGTTAATACATATCTATATGTTTCTTATCTGAGTTACAACAAATATACAATTCTTCCTTCGTCTCGACACTTTATAAGATTTGGTACGGTTGAGTTAGCACAAAAGATGGAAGCAAGGGAGAATACTTTACAGATTTATAATATTCCTTTGCATATTGTTCAATTTAACTCTTATTGCAATTGGAGCTAGACTGACTAATAAGTGACTGGTAAATGAATAAGAATTGAATGTTTGGAAAATTAACAGTATTTCGGCTATGAATTAACCGTGGATCATAGTTTGAGAAATACTCCACTATAAATTGCAAGTAAAAACGATAATCATGTTTGTTGTTCTGTATGGTTGCGAAATATAGTCGCTTAATCTGAGGGAAGAACATAGACTGAAAGTACTTGAGAACAAGATCCTGAGATGAATATTCGGACCCAAGAGGAAGGGAATGGGGAATGGCGGAAACTTCATAACGAGGAACTGCATAATTTATACGGTTTATCGAACGTTGTTAGGGTGATAAAAATCTAGGAGCTCAGATTGCCAGTTCATGTAGTCAAAATGGAAGAAAGTAGGAACGTTTTTAAAGTCTTAACTGGAAATCCAATCGGGAAACGACTATTAGGAAGACCTAGGCACAGATGAGAGGACAATATTAAGATGGATCTTGCAGAAATAGGAATACAAAGTAGAAACTGGATCCAGTTGGCTAAGGACAGAAGTCAATGGAAAGGTTTTGTGAAAGTAGCATTGAACCTTCGGGTTCCGTAGGCCATAGAGTTAGTTAGATTGCAAATATGTTCTCTGTTCAGAGTGGAAGAAAACTGATAAGAAATAAGAACAAAATTTGTCTTCTCCCTTCATCAAGTTCTTCTCACCTTACTTAAGCAATCGCAAACTACACTGAGAAAAATCCGTTCTCCGGACAGCGGTATATTCTTCAAATATACGGTATCCTCTTGCTTACTATAGAAATCAGTACGGAGCATACGTTATCCGTATGCTACATAGGCACTGCCCTTAGATGTTACATCATGTCGTTGCAGGATGTCTAACATCTAACAGTTTTCCGTATATCACTTACATATACTTATGTTACCTTGGTCGGCTATATGTTATATACGTCCATTTGTATGTGAGATCCTGACCGCCTACATTGTTTCATACGTAAAGTGCGTATAGATGGAACACTTATACAGAAAGTATTGTAAAACATGCGTTTTCAGTTATACGTCTGCTGTACGTTAAGTCCAAAAACTACAGGAATTACGCATGTAACCTATCTTTTTAAGTACGCCACATACAATTTTTTTTCTCAGTGTAACTGTCATCTACAATGAATATAAATCAACTGATTATATTGCATATTCTGGAATTCCACATGGCTCAAACCTAAGTCCATTATTGTTCCTTTTATTCATTAACGATCTCCCTGATTATATGTCATTAAGTGACAAATTGCTTTTGCGAATGTCCTCAAAATATACGGTAGGAAAAAGATGATTGTCATCCACGATTGTCTCAATTTAGAACACGACATGGAAAATATTGCTAACTGGTGTTCTAACGAACTTCCTGTAAATATAAGCAAATGTAACATTTTATCGTTTACTAGAAACAAAAACCAAATAGAGTTTAATTATTAAATGAATCAGATCTTAAAAATATATTAAATTCAGTCAAAGATCTTGAAGTTACATTTGATACGAAACTGACATTTAATAATCAAACAATGAACTTAGTTAATGAATCTCTCAAGATGTCAGGGTTCATAATTGAAACTGGAAAGGAATTTGACAATATTACCACACTAACAGAAATGTATTATTCCTATGTCCAATCAAAACTGGAATATGCTGCTGTGATCTGGAATCCATCGCAACAGCAATATCGACAGCAACTGGAGAAAGTCCAATCTAAATCTATCAAATACTTGGCATATAAGAGAATTGGAATCTATCCATCTTAGGAAAATTATCTAACATTAATAGGCAACGTCTGTGTCCTTGCACTTGAACAAAGGCGAAACGTGGTAGATCTGTTTTCTTTTCATAAAATAGTACAAAACGAGTTTGATTGTACGTATCTCATATCAACATTAAATTTTCATGTCCCGACACTTAAATCTCGTTCTGATAACGCTGGCTTGTTCTATTGCAAAAAAAGCAAGGACCAACATATTATTGAAATCACCAATCTGGAGAATGTGCTCTACTTATAACAAAATATGAATCGAACACAAAGAAATTGACAAATGTAATATGAACTCTATGTTTAAGAAAAGTACGGTAATTCTATTATGTACTACACCAACACTATAATTGGGCTTATGCCTGTTGTGTTGATGAAAAATAAATAAATAAATAAATAAAAAAGATAATGGAAAGAAATGATGAAAATTGTTCACTTTCTTACTTTATACAGCCTTACAATTACTACTTTCTGAAGAAATAAAATAAACTAAAAACTTTTATTGGAACGTTTGTAATGTTCTATGTATTTCACTCTGGTTAAGTGGAAAAGCCATTTCAGAATAATCTTTGTACTCTCAAAGGAAAGAAAGAAATCAGAGATAAACCTTTTTTTTTTTAAAAAAAAAATAAAGCTTTAATATCCACGACCTTATGTTATACTCTATTTCTTTCAGAAGAAAAGGAAAGAAAAGCAATAAGACAATGTGCAATTATTTTTCCCCACAAAACATTGAAACAAATGATGATTTCTGTGTTCGTCTCCTTTTTCAAAAGGACCACGAGTCGCCACTGTTTCGTCTTCTTTGTTTTTGATCCGAGGTCTGATTTTACGACACATAATGGTCCTCTTATGAGCTCATGGTTGTTACTCCTTAGCGTTGAAACGAAATTTACGGGTAAACTCAAGGGAGCTGTGTACATGTTTTTCCCTCCTTTTTTTTCTTTTTATCGTTGGTTTCAAAATTAAGAACATTAGCTAAAGTTACTAGGCCTTTGCCCCTTTCATACAATCTGATTGTGTTTTCCTTAACGACCTTAAACTTTCCTAGCGACTGGATGTTCAGAGGAAAGAGCATATTTCTTTAATCTTGAGTCACTGTGTTTTCAGTTTTAATTTATTTTAATTACATTTGCATTTGCGATAGCTCACTGAGAACTGGCTTTGTGCTGCAATGTAGGAAATAAGTTCGACCCCAGACATAACCTAATATTATATGTGTGTCAGTTTACAGGGTTTTTCATAGACAGTTAAACTGTCCGTTCGGTAGAAAAATTTGAATTTCTACATTTTAATCACCAGAACACTTTTGTTAGTACTTATTAACAAATGTTTAAAACAGTAAAAATAACTTTATATAAAAGAGTTACGTATATATATATGAAGTACTTCTTCATTTACAATCGAAGTTAAGAAAACCTGAAGCATATATATGCAGAGCACATTATAAAGAAGAAATGTATATTATATGGATTTGTCCTGATATTCAAATTGGATTTCTGGTAGAAGTACGATGCGATCCAAATCCTAGACTAGAAATCCATTTTTCGTGTATTCTTGGTAGAGAAAAGCAAATTTAAAATATGAACAAATAAAATAAACAACCAATTCCCTATATGAAGTTTGAATGAATATTTTGGAAACATCCTCTTTGTATAGGCATTACATCTATTTTTATAAAGAAGGAACAACAGGAAAAACAAAAGAGAGAATAAAAAATATATGGATAAGGGAACAACAGACATTCAACTGAAAAAGAGAGAAGTAGATTGGTAAATGTATACGTGAAAAAAGAAACTGATATCTTCTCATTCCTTTTTAGAGTAGATCAGAAGAGTTACCTACCTTCGTCCAGTCCATAGTCTCTTCATGATACACAAACCTAAGCTTGTTGCCCGTTATTCTGATTGGATTCTAATCTGTTTGTGTTGAGATTTCTTCCAAAGTGGAGAATATCTTTGATCACGTAGTAAATTTGTTTTCTCCTCTCTATCTCCTTCTTTCTTTCTTTCTATCATATTTTCCTTCCTCTTTCTTTTTCCATTGTATTCACATTTCTCTCTGTTTCTTTCTATTATATTCTCAATTCTTTCTCTCTTTCTAACATATGCTTCTATTTCTCCTTTTATATTTTTCTCTCTTTCTTCCTTTCTATTATATTTTCTTTTCTCTTTCTTCTATTATGTTCTTTTTTCTCTTCTTTTCCATTATATTATATTTTCCCTCTTATACTTTCTTTCTATTAAATTCTACTTTCTCTCTTTCTTTCCATTACATTTATATTTCTCCCTTTTCTTATATTCTTTTTCACTCTTTCTCTCTATTATATTTTTATTTCTCTCGTTTTATTATATTTTCCTTTCTCTTTCTTACTTTCAATTCTTCTTACTATTTCTTTCTGTTTCTATTTATGTATATTCTCTTTTGTCTCTATGTTAAATTTATCTGTTTCTATATCTAGACTACTGCCTTTTATTTCGTTATCTTTCATGTTCCTCTAACATATTCTTCTGTTCCATTTCTCATCATCATCATCCAGATTACAAAAAAAATGCACTCTTCTTTTATTTATTATTAGAACGGAGTAGTGTGCGTCGCTGTTAAGAGTATTACAAGACAATGTGCTACTTAACAGTTGTTCTTTTACATAAATAAATAAACAAACAATCTATCTATTATATTATTGGCAACGAACAACATACAATATTTTAGTGCCAGAAAAAATCTTTTCCTCGATTCTTTCGAAAATTACAAATCAAAATTATCTCAAGCATATTTTTTCAGCACAATTGTTATTTATCGATTGACGTAAATATCATTCTTTGGACACTTAGTGTGGTTATAGTACAGCATTAATTTATAGGTTATAAACAAATCATTTTCTTCGACTTTCTTGGGAAAATAGTCATGACGATTTGCAGTTACAGTATCTATATCATTTTATTAAGTTTAACAGAATCCATCCATCTCATTTTCTGACACTTTTCTCTTCATTAAAGGCTACTAATATTATAGATCACCGATAGCCAAACCGTCGATTGAGAGCTACTACTAGCTCGCGGAAACATCTTCGGTAGATTGCGTTAACGCTCCGGTTGACAAATCTTGATTTCTCCGCTGAGCTGACGCTAACGACAGGGGGCCCGGATGACAAAAACTGCTTTTTCTCCTGCGCAATTGCCTCATCTCATAGTTGATTGTATACGCGTGGGTTTGTGCACGTTATGTTTTTCGTGTGTATATTAGACATTTGCTATCTTGGATAGTTTGATTTCATACTTAATACGTGCACGTTATGTTTTTCATGTGTATATTAGACATTTGCTAATTTGGATAGTTTGATTTCATACTTACTACGTACACGTAATGTTTTTCGTGTGTATATTAGACATTTGCTAACTTGGATAGTTTCATTTCATATTTACTACGTGCACGTTATGTTTTTCGTGTGTATATTAGACATTTGCTAACTTGGATAGTTTGATTTTATATTTACTACGTGCATGTTATGTTTTTCGTTTGTATATTAGACATTTGCTAACTTGGATAGTTTGATTTCAATTTGACTAGAAATGTAAGTTTATAGTCAATAAACAATGTTAGATTTTTTTTTTAAAAAAGTTGGTAGCTCACAGTAGGATTTAAAACCAGTACTGTAGCTGAGAAGACCGTAAGTTTCGTTGACCACTGTTGTAGATTAAATTCTGAACATATTTTGCCTGATAACAACGACAAACGAAAACTCAAAAAGATGAAACTTAATGTGTACTCCAGTTGAAATTTTTCAAACGAATAAGTTCGAAAAATAAAAGTTTACTTGCCATAATGAATATTTGTAATGACTACACATAATTGCATAGTACAAGGTTCATTTATACCCATGCGATGATTAATTCCAAGTGCAATTTACCTCGGGACATTTGCTTTATAGTTTTGTGATTAAACACTTGCTTTGAGCTAAATTACTCCAATTCGTTCATTGTAACGTAATGAGTATGTAGCTTTCCATAATATACAAATATCTTTTCCGTGTTTTTAAATAGACATATCTATCTATGTAAAGGACAAATTAACTATTTTTTTAATAGAAGAATATCTGCGATACTTACTATTAATTTTAGTATCATACTAGTGGTCTATGATAAGTTATTAAAACATACGACAGACAAAAAGAGAGATATTTAAAGATTAATAGTGACGTCATTCAGAGCTAGTTGATGTTTTCATAACGGTGAACGCAATTCTAGTACTTTTGTTCCGTGAGAATAATAACAGAACCAAATATATATATATCATGAAATTGTGACTTGTATAAGGCTTTGGCAATGGTCAATAGCATGAAATCAGGGCCAGACTGGTTACTAGATGGTGTCGGCGGCTGACACATTGTTTTGGCCCCGAAACCTACCCTCAAACACCATTACAACTGCCCACTGTTTTCTTAGATAAAGCAAAAGATCATAATATAAAATCAGGGTATAATTATGTATGTATGTAACAATATTTATGAGAATAACACAGACAGAATTATAATTTCAGCATTCTAGAGACTTTTGTGGAACTAACTGCAATAGCTTTGGCATAACTGAAATGAAAATCTCTTTCTACGTGAAACGAAACAAAATGGAAAACAAGTGACTCCGTGTAGCGTAATCGCTAACGCTCTCGCACCGAAGGCGAGAGCGTTAGGGATGGATTCCCTTTTATCAGTGGCGTATTTATGGAGGTGGCTGTCGGACTCAAGCCCCCCCCCCCGAAATAAATTTGTTATGCGCAAAACTTCATTAAAATTCATCGGCACTCAAAAGGAAAAATATAAGTGCTTATTCACGTGTTGCGCATAGACCTCCCCCCCGAAACAAAATCGTAAATACGCCACTGCCTTTTATATTCTATGATAGAAGTTGGATTTCACTATTGTTTTTGCTTCCACCGACATGTTTCTGAAGAGAGCGTGGTCCATTCTTACTTTAGAGACATTACTCACAGAGCTTGATGTACGCAGATTGCGGCCGTGACTGTTCACAAGAATTTTAGTTGACTCACCCACGTTTTCTAGAATTTTTCTCTTCCTCCTGACCTCTTCTCTTTATTAAAATTTTTATTTGGCCCCTTTTTGATTTGATTCCTAGCTGCCTAGCCACCTGGGCCAGTCCGGGCATGTATGAAGTGAGGCAGTCCAGTTTAATTTATTTACTAACGACAGAATAACATACAAATAACAATTATTATATTTATTTGGAATATAATATTCAGGCTGTGAAACGATTATAACAAAGTTCTTGATATGCCTCAGGGGGTCCGTGAAGGTAGACCCTAAGCAGAAAGGTAACAAATGGAATTGAAGATAATAAGAAAAAAAAGGTAGTACCATTTAAATCACTTTCTTTGATGTCCCCTCCCCCAAATTTTACATGCCAGAGACGCCAGTGGGATTACCTATGAAGCACACAAGGACAAAGATGACTCATCGAATCACTTTCTCTCATCCAACCATCGACAGTAGTCGGAAGTTTTGAAATCTCAGCCCAAAAGCGGATGTTAAAGTTGTGGAACTCTCCTATCCAACGAGAATCATAAAAACAACTAAATAGCTTTACGTTTTGTGGCTATTCTTCTGATAGTGTAGGCCGCGGGGGCTCAGTGGTAGGGCGTTCATCTCTCGTGCTTGCGGTCCGTGGTTCGACCCGAACTCGCGCCAAGTGAACCTTGTAGTGGACACCCACGATGTGCGTGGGTTTCCTCGGGGTTCTCCCGTTTCCTCCCTCTTTCTTCATTCTACCATTTCATTCATTTCTCATCATCATCGTCTCCTTTAGCCTTCCCGCTATAAGCGTGAGACTTAAAACTTATTTCTGATAATGTTAGGCGATTCATTTTGTAACCTGCCGATTTACATAACTATATTTTTGCATATAAATATGTAAATTCATATTATTTTTGCATATGTAAATTCTCATGTAACTAATGCATTGAATATCTAAGTAACATGTGTGATTTAAATGTAATATATCACATTCAAATCACACATGTTACTTAGATATTCAATGAGTTAGTTACGTGAGAAAATATATATATATATATATATATATATATATATATATACAGTGGCGGATCCAGGATATGATCAAGGGAGGAGCTAAACTACAATTTGCCGTTTTATCCAGTGTAAAGCAGAATTGAAGCCCATTTTATCCAGTGTAAACCTGAGCGTCAAGGGGAGGGCTATAGCCCCGTAGCCCCCCCCTTAGATCCGCCCTTGTATATATATATATATATATATATATATATATATGTGTGTGTGTGTGTGTGTGTGTGTGTGTGAATAAGTTATTTACTATACTTTATTAATAATATTTAATAATCCTATTTCTATCAGGAAACCATTTTCAGAAATTTTAAAACATCTTCACCGAAAACAGAGCAGTTGGCTAGAAAAATGAAAATCAAAGGTGAATGATCTACACAGAGTTGGAAATTGCCAACTAAGACCTAAGAATGGCAATTTTTATGAATACATCTGAGATACCTAAAGACTAGAGATGAAACAGAGGTTACTCTTGACGGATAGAAACCTGTAATAAAAGCGCCAGAAAGCCTGTAGTTCTATCAGGGCATTTTTTAAGCTACCTTTTTGTATCCAAATGGATACCCAGGCCCAGCACTTGGATACCCAGGCCCAGCAGTTTGGATACCCAGTGCACTTCATAAATCTTTAAATCTGGAAGAGTACTTGAACAAGAAATTACTTGAATTACTGTTAATTTAAAATTACACCAATATATTTTGGTTTTGTAACTATATGTATTAGCTTGTATTCTGTGGATAAGTATAGAATTGGAGAGCTTCATTCTTGAAATTTCAGATATTCCCCTGTTCTTCGTTTCGCGTACTCATTTGTCTACTTCCAGATGCTAGCACTTTCATTATATTATAATGCAGAGAAAGTTAATAGACCAACTAAAATAGTAGAAAGATTGAAACCGAATTCTTATATGTGACGGTCTAAATGACGTTTGGTTTATATACCTTTTGAATAGTCTCTGAGATAAAATAACAGAAGAAAACAATTTGCTATTTGTATATTTAATTTTTATGAAATGGAATTTTTACTTATCTTCAGCTTACAACATTGTTTTGATTCGTTACAATTAAGACTATTCCCAGTGGCGGCTTTAGCGGGTAGACCGGGTAGGCATGGGCCTCCCCAAAAATTTTGATAAATATATAAACACTAAAAAATACAATAAAGAGTAAATATATTTTCCAATATTTATATTAATGGTAGATAATTGTTTAACAAATAGCATCAATCACTACTATGAAAATAATTTCCTACTGTCATTAATCAATCAAATGTGTATATATATCCATAAGCGAGGATGCGGGCCTACCCAAAATTAAAATCCTAAAGCCGGGCTGATTATTTCCATGATAAAATATTGTGAATAGAACTTTTACACTTTTTAGAACACTGCCTTACCACGATAGCCAGTTGTGTTTCTGACGTGGCAACTTTCGATCAAAAACGGTGAGATGTAGAGCAAGAAGGAGCTGCTGATTCAGAGTGTCGACGCCGATGGTTTTTTAGTGAAAATTTCTCACGCCGAATAATTAATGGAGCTACGTGAAGTCAAAGCCAGGCTTGTTGTCTGTCATCTATACGGTAGGCCCACGTGTTGGAACATATTTGAGGCTAAGCCAACCGTCTCTTGAAGAAGAGGCTATGGTAAATAGGAAGAAACTAAAGCGACCGAATTAGTTAGGCTTGCCATGTTTGTTTTCTTTTGCAGCTCGTATGTTTTCTGGGGACAAGTGAATATCGAATTTCCTACAATCCATTTCCGTTTTATTGAGAATAAGCTACCACAGATGATTTTTCCTTTGTTATTTACCACCACATGATTGTTACACACATCCTACCATCACACTGATCTGCTATGCACTATATTGCTGATATTCATTTGATGCGATGCATATTACGTTATAAACTTTGACAAAACTACTTTTGACTTTTTACTTAGATTGGGTTGTATTGAGTGCATTGATTATACATACATAATTTTGAGTCGTTATTTTAGAGGACTGTTGAGATTAGCTTTCAGCTATTCCTGAGCTACACTCGTGCATTCGTAATTTGGCTTGCTTTCCAAAGATTCCCAATTCTCATTTAGCCCAATTCCAGACTTCTCAAAGATTGTTCTCTTTAACCTAACCTGGTTTATCCTGGCCTAACATTTCCTGGCAACCAAACATTTCGTGTCTGTTATGGGCAATATTGGTAATTGAGATTTCTTCAGGCACATTTTCTGACATAATTAATGGATGGCACAAACATGTAAGAAAGTAAGGGATTACCCATTAAGTATAAAGCGCTATTTTTAACAATTTTTAACTCTCTTTGTTGCACATTTACTTTCAGTGACAGATTTACGCCGGCGGGCAAGGGGCCTGAACTTCTCCAAAATTTTAGAATTTCTATAGAAAACGAATCAAATGTTACTCATAAACCTTCAAATCCCTCCCCTTAAAATTCTGGGTTTTCTAAACACGAAGTATTCCTAAGAGAAGCCCCTACCAAAATATTTTTTCTAAATTTGTCGCTGGTTACTTTTGTACCCATCTTCTTATTCCCTAATACTCAGATATTTGGAGCTCTAATACTCAGATTATAGATCACTGTCTATTTTTCCGTTTCTTCTTTAGCTTCTTAAATATTGCCAGAAATGTTTCCTTTTCTTTGGTGATTTTACGATCAGTGAGATGCTACAAAATGATTGAAAGTTTGCGATGGTTAAATTGAGGGGGTGAGCGCAACAGTGGTGTAACCCAAATTTTCAAAAAGTGGAGAAAAATCAAGTTAAACACATGTGCTTTTTGTACAATATACCAAAAGCAACCACAAGTAGTTGAATGTGTCATACATGTATATACATTGTACGTATATTGTACAAAAAATCACGTGTTCATGTTTAACTTGATTTTCCTCCATTTTTAAAAATGTGGGTTAGACCACTGTTGCGCTCACCCCCTCAATTGTTAAAAAGAACCCTTTATGTCACAAAGCGTAACAAATTGTAAATCCTTCTCATGTTCTGTACCGTTTGAATTTTGTTATGGTGTCAAGGGCCCTTTTTGTTCCTGGATACCCAGTAGCGATTTCTTAAAAAATGCACTGAGTTCTATTATTGTTGAAACTGCATATCTCCGTTCAATGTACAGGAAAATAATAGGTGCTAACTTCTTTTCTCAATCACGATATTTGTATACGTCAAAGAGTTAGTGTTACCTAAGCCTGGCTGGCGTAGCGAACCTAGGAAAACTCACCTAGCTTTTTAGACAAAAGCACCAGATATAGTATACTAGAATATTATTAATAATTATACTTGATAGTAACACACATGGAAAAGTACCCTGAAAAGTTATACTTCGTCTCTTTTTGCGACTCTTCCTTGACATTAAAAACATTTTCTTTCAGCCGTTTGATTCTTAACGATTTACAAAAATAAGTTTGGTAGAGATGGATGGAGCTTGCCCTACCTGTAAGAGCAGCCGAGCGACCACCATCCACCGAGAAAATTATTATTTTCAGTGTTATTGGAGAACAACTCCATTTTAAAGTGAAATGTACATATCTAATTGTATATATGTATTTAAGGCCTATGTTTAGCACAAGGGGTCCAGCTCTTTTCTCTAAAAAATGTTACAATTTTGGTAATTTGTGTTCACATTAGGTTAGTTTAGGGTAGATTATGTTGATTTAGGTAAGTTTAGGTTAGGTTTGGTTAGTTTATGTTAGGTTAGTTTATGTTATATTAGTGTATGGGTCCAGCATACTTTTCCAAAGAATGATAGAATTTCGCTTATTTCTACTCATATAAAGTTGATTTAGGTTAGTTCAGGTTAGCTTAGATTACTTTCGGTTAGGTTAGGTTAGATTTGGTTACGTTCTGTTACGTCCAAGTACTTGCATCATTCATTTCTCCTGTAAATTTTCTGTTTTTTACGTGCTTCTGGACCCCTTGTACTAAACATACTCCGTATTTAATATATGTAATTTAGTTTTATGTATTAATAATTTGTAAAAATACGATGTATAAACAGAAAATTCCAAAACGAACCCTATATACGTTGTTTACATGATTCGTTCACATTTTCACCACTAGATGGAAGCCATGCGTGGAGTAGGTTCCTCACTTCGGACATATATGGCAGGGAAGAAAACTACATATCAAATGCATGTATTTTATTTTAAAGACCAAATCAAAAAGTGAAAAGGGTGTATAAAGGATCAAATTAAAAGTAAAAGATTGTAGTTTATTGTTAAGCTATTGGATATTAAGTGACATTTCCTTGTCAATGGGATATTAAAGAGAAAAGCCATGGTAATTAGATCTACGAGTACAACTCACAGAAAAGAACCGTTACTTTGCAGATACAAAGAGAGGGCTTTCACTCTTTTGAAAAGCGAAGATTCAGGGAGTGAGCTTCTCTTTCCTAATGCACTTAGTAGTGAACAAAATCAAGAATAGGAGAGTAGAGACATGGGGCCTTATGCAGAGTCGTTTTGACGTTATATTAGTGCCATACTAAAGAGTTCGACTAACATATGTTTCTTGCAGTAGTCAAGCCTTTAGTATGACGCTAATATAACGTCAAAACGACTCTGCATAAGGCGGATGCAGTCTTTGTGCAGTCTTGATTCTTTCGTCCGCGTTTAGTCAGTTGGTGGCGAATCTTCGGTCAGTCGTTGAGTCAGTTCGCGAGTGTTGCTATAATTTATTACTGGAACAGACAAAATTTTCTTGTTCAAGTGTGAATAATAAAAATCCAGTTTTACTCTCAGACTGTATCTGAATCACAGTTATTTGTTTGAAGTGATAAGAGTATTAAGAATTCCAAGACGGAATAAGAACATTTTGAAAAGCGTAAATTTCTTCTGTGTCAAACTCAACGAGTTGAGATATTATTTTCAATGGATAGTTATTTGTGTTAAGGGACACAGAAAATAGTTAAATAAAATTGTTCATATATATATATATATATATATATATATATATATATATATATATATACCATACATCATAGTGACTATCCAGTTATGTGTAAAGAACAGTAAAGTTTAAACAAATGCCAAAAAACATGTCATCGAACTATTTGAGTGGACATTAATGTTTACATTCAAGACGAACTCTTATAATAAGTGGAACTCTGTAGCACTACAATCTACGAGACCTATACATTAAAGTAAACTTCAATATAAGATTTGTAAAATCATCACCAATGACGAGTGATTGTAAATGATGATTTCTATATATTCGAGTAAAAGAACAGAAGCATATAAAAGCCAAACAACCAAGGCAAGAAGAACATTACTATAGCCTTGATACACCTGTAGAATAATGTAAGCAGTGTGAATAAAATTACAGTTTAACTTATTGTTGTCATTGGATACAATATTTTGCATCTTTACCCAGGAGGAATGTTATCCAAATGGAGCAGCAGACAGGAACTAGTGAAGTCATGCTAATGTGAATTTTAACAAAACCAGACATCTAAAATTCTAATTACTTTCAGATCAAATAATTGTTTAAACTAACTTTTCAAAAAAATGTTTGAAAAGAATCTATTATTATCGTTAGCGGTGATACCTATATATCTATTCACTGTATATATTGTGATTTCATTAATATAAGTATGTTGTGAATTATAGAGTTTCGGTATACAGTACATGGAGTTATAATCCTTACATAGCAGTGCTCCCTTCATGTGTTGGTATGTACCAAATTTTATGTTGACTGTTTGTCTCAGAAGCACGGTGATCTTTACAAATTGCTGCCAGTAATTTATATTTGATGGTAATCATACAAATCTCTTTCATATTAAGGTGGTAGATTACTACATGCGTAAATTTATACAAGGTGTTTCAAAACAACATCGACAACGTTTGGGAGGTGATTCCTGGCGTCAAGATAAGACAAAAAGTATAGACCAACCTGGGTGCACAAATGCTTCTTTTCGGAGTTATAGGCTGCCCAAAACATGAAAATATGAACTTTAAAGGTTCATAGCTCCAAATCTATGAGACCTACCGAAGTCGGGTCAAGACCATTTAGGAACTAGTATGTGCCCTATCTAAATATCCATGTTTCGGAATCCTGCGGTACTTCCGCAGCAATTTTTATAAAGGTAGTTGGTAAGTACTTCAAATTTTATACCCGTAGTCAAAGTCCGTCTATAAAAATTGTTGCGTGAGTGAGTACCTTAGGATTCTAAAACATGGATTTTTGGATAACTCACATATTAGTTCCTAAGTGAAGTCTTGACCCGACTACGGTAGGTCCAATAGTTTTGTGGCTATGGGCCTTTAAACTTCAATTTTTCATCTTTTCGACAGCCCATGACTCTGAAAGGAAGCGTTTGTGCACGCAAGTTGGTCTATAATTTTTTGTCTTATCTTGGTGTCAGGAGTTACCTCCCAAACTTTGTCGGTGTTGTTTTGAAACATCCTGTATATCAAAGAAATCTGAGAGGGGTAATTAGATTATAAATGTGGAACTCACACAAGCAGGAATATAAATTAAGTAATTATTTTCGTCTTTGGCTCTAGCGAACTAAATCATTCATTAATTTTGCTAGCGGTAATTTATAGTAAACTCAAATAAGATTTAACAATTTATTCTAATGAGATTGCATATTCCTGTAGACAGAATTGTTTGCACATGTTTTGCATTGATCTCGTTACCCCTCCATTCCACTTGTGGGACCTGTGCTCGTAGGCTCCCCACAAAAAAATGTGACACAAATCGTGAGGGCTTCCACAATTTCACCTAGACTTTTGTTATATTTACGCAATTTCACCTAGGCTTTTGTTATAGTTAAGCAATTAATTTAACCTAGGCTTTTCTGATAGTGTTAGGCAATTAATTTCCTCTAAACTTGGTTTTCGCCCACTGTTTATATATATATATAAATCTTGCTCTGATTTACGTATGCCGACATCATTTTCAACATTGTTTCTCTCGATACGCTTAACACACTGATAATTTTAGATAGACTAACAGTGCAACCACAATTAAAAAAAAAAAAAATTAAAAAGGTTTTCGGTTTTTCAGCACAACGTATTGCTTTTTATACACACGAATCAGTACTACACTGCCTCGCATATTGCTATCTATCATCCAACGCAACACTAACACAAGATAATCATAGTGCACAAATACATGTATACAGTGTTACCATGTAATAAGCATTAAGCTTTTTGACACATGTTTGCCTCCATTGTTTTAATAATTACCTGTTTCTGTACACAGACACGGATTTAAGAAACTATAAGAGTTGTAGCTCCCAAGGAGTTCAAATTTTTAAGTGTACAAAACAATCTTTGTGGCATTTGGCCTTATTTTACAACGAACAAAATGATTATATGGACGAATTAACCAATTTTTGGGTTTAGATAATTATACAGTGTACTGTATAGAAAATTGAAAACGGGCATAACAAAGTATGTTTGCTACTATTAGGAATATGTGACGTCATCAAGATTGTGTTTGCCATCGTTAGGAATGAATATGCGACTCTGTCAAGGTTGTGTTTGCCATCATTAGGGTAAGATAGATAACAATGAATATGTGACTCTGTCAAGGTTGTGTTTGCCGTCATTAGGATAAGAGAAACAACAAGGAATATGTGACCCCTATTTCTCATCGTTAGCATGAGACAAACAACAAAGAATATGTGACGCTGTCAAGGTTGTGTTTGCCATCGTTAGCATAAGACAAACAACAAGGAATATGTGACGCTGTGTTTGCCATCGTTAGCATAAGACAAACAACAAGGAATATGTATCGGTGTCAACGATGTGTTTGCCATCGTTAGGGTAAAATAGATAACAAGAAATATATGACTCTGTCAAGGTTGTGTTTGCCGTCATAAGAGAAACAAGGAATATGTGACCCCTATGAAAGTTGTATTTCTCATCGTTAGCATAAGACAAACAACAAAGAATGTGTGACGCTGACAAGGTTGTGTTTGTCAACAACAATAGGTGCAACCTGTTATTTAATAATATATTGTTTTCACATATTCAATGCATAAATAAATAAACAATCTTTTAAAGGAAAATAAAAGTAAATGTCAATTACTATTGGCAATGAATGACATACCTGTTGGTCCCATAAAAAAAATATTTTTCTTGATGTTCTGGAAAACTATACATTAGAATTAACCTTTAAGAATGTTTTTTGTTTAGATCTGTAGATTGATACATAACTTAATTTTGGAAAATGTTATGGTTAAAGATTTTTTTTTTAATTTTAAGAGCTAATCATAATCTATCCTAGGTAATCATATTGTGTAGACCATTACCTTGCCGGTGCTATGATAAAAAGTTTGTTGAGAATATTATACTTGAGTATCAGTTTCATCTTTATAGATGGCGTGATTATTCTACAGCAATCATTTTTATGTTTAAAAATATTTATTTTTTCAAATTTATCAAAAACTACGCATGAGAATTATAGTCTCCGATATCATGTTGGTATTCTCGGTGAGTTCTATCGATTGGTATACCCTTCGTCACTTCATTCTACTTCATTGTGCACTAATGATAATGTTGAATATGCCATATAATATGCAGATAATTATGCCATCAATTTAAATATTTTGCAGCAACACAGAGGTCACTTGTAACGTAATCCTTTAACAAGTATTTTGCTCCTTCTTTTTAATTATTTTTAGTGCCTTTTTCATGTTGATTTTTTATGCTACAATACTAAAGAATTAAAATTAGAGGCTGCCATCTATCCAACCATCAGTGGTACAAAACTCGCTGCAAATTTAATAACTGCCATGTATTACAAGTTCTTCAATATGTTAAAAGGGTTATGCTCATTAACGGTATCATACTTTTATTTTATTGAGTCGTTATACATTAAATGTTTCTTTCTTTCAACTAGTTAAAAGCTGACTAATTTAAAATAACTAATTCTATACTGAGAGAAAACTTTACGTAGTGTATGAAACTATGTTCGGTCTGTAATAGTACCAGTATAACACGTTTGAAAACTTGAATCATTATATATTTTGTTTGTTTTCAGGCATAAATAAGAAACGGAGGTGAAAAAGAGGATCTACAGATCATTATGTTATACAAATACAAATTAGGACATAATAGTGAAGAAGCAAGCTCAAACATAGGGTATATACCGCACATTTGGTGAGGGCACAGTAAACATTTGCACCATTCAACGTTGGTTTGCCAAATTCAAGGGTGGAAGTACGGATCTTGAAAATGAACCCCATGGAAGGTCTCTATCTGTGATTTTCATCTTGATGATTTTGAAGCAACTATCTAACAAGTGTCACAAAATTAATCCGCAAAATTGCATAGGACGTTCATGTATCTACTGGAACACTATCTCGTAAATAGACTAGCTTAGGTAAAGTAAAATGAATTTCATACATGTTGGTGCATCATGAACTGACACATGCGCAAAAATGCATCGTTTGGAAATCTGCTATTATTTTAATTCAAGGAATCAGTGAGAATCTTTTTTGCATCGAATTGTCCCCATTCTTGTTAACTGTTCGTGCCGCGAGAGTAAGTTGGGGAGTCGTTCATATATACTCTGACAGAAGAAACATACAGTCGCACGCAAGTACAGTAGTATTTTGCGGAAAAATTTAAATAACCATAAGGACCAATGAGTTGAACTTATGTGATAGTGTGAGCATGGAGTACATCAAGTGTCACCATAGACCACTACATAACTTTGAGGAGCTGATGGATTTTACCCCATGGTCACATATTGGAACAATCTGAGTGTGGTAAAAGTCAGCGTACCAGTCACCCAATAATCTAAATCTATCAATGGCATTGCAGCTGAGGTTGACAAATCAACATGAACCGTTCAGCAGTACTTCTTTAGTGCATAAAAGTACCACGTAGTCTCCAAACGAAGCCTCTGTTTACATCCACTCATCATACGAAGACAAAACTAGATCACTGCTATGTGCAACAAGTTACAACTTTTTCCAGTTCTCAGGCCTCGGTCGATAGTGTATGTGGAAGCGATCGACATGCCACGATTTCACTACAATTTAATCGTTTTACGTTGAAGTATGACGGGGTAAGTGTCATGATGTAAAATAATGTCTGTAGTAACTTTTTTTTTTTCGATAAGATACATCAATGCTGCGAAATACATTGAGGTATCCTTCTTTGAAATAGGCGAACACTTCTGGAATGTCACCAAATTATGGATGACTAGACATTGTGTCACAAAACAAAAGTGATCACCTACTCAAAGAGGCAAAATATGCCTACTGCTATGCCTACAATGTCTTGATTTGACAATGTAGAAATTGTTCCACATCTCCTGCAGCTATAAAATGATACAAAGAGTTACATATACCAGAAAAAAAACAACACTTACTGGAGACACTCTGTAACGAATGGTATTACCTGTCACAGGATGTCTTTCGACAGAAACGTACGCAGAAAAGTGTCTTGAATGTTCGGACCATTTCCCCTCCCCGAAATCCTTTTTTTTTTGTGTGTGTGTGTGTGTGTGTGTGTGTGTGTGTGTGTGTGTGTGTGTGTGTGTAAATTTAGTATAATTGTAGGAAATTTTACAAATTTTAATGTAATTTACCCTCATACTGAATTTGGATCCCCGAATATTTTTGGACACCCCCGAAACAAATTCCTGCATACGTGCCTGGTTGAAGGTTTACGTACCTACCTCCAAAGAGAACTCTATCAGCTACTATCTCCATCAGAAATTGTTTCTCCTGCAGACTAGTACGTAGAAATAAGTACGAGTTCATTTAACGGGTATATATTTATTTACAAGGGAAGTTCGGGAGAAAAGAATCACCTGCAGAGAAACTAAGCATGCCATTTGAAGGACTAATTCATGCTGATTACAACAAGCTAATAAAATTCCTGTACGGTTGAGAACTGTTCGAGAGACTCAACTTGGAAGTTTATATGGAAAAAATTAGTATATGTGCATTTTAACGCGTTAAGTACATCATTAGCAACGAATATTGACATAAGAATTGAAATCTATCGGAGGTAACAAAAAATCTGTTTTTCAATAACTAATGGGTTTGTTAGTTAAAATTAGTTATTATACTATTCACAATAATGATAGGTTAGAGATGAAAATTGATCACTGTTCTTCTATTCTATGAAAAAAATGACGCACCGAACATGTTATATACCTTTTGAATCACCTGTCGAATTTGCTTTTCGCTTTGGTTATACCAATGCATGCAACGCAATTGCACATATAAACGTTCATGGTGCAAGGAAGTCAAGGAAGTCTTTTACCTGCGTCATTTTTTCATAGAACAGAAGATCAACAGTGTCTAATTTTCATCTCTAACCTATCATTATTGTGAACAGTATAATGACTAATTTTAACTAACAAACCCATTAGTTATTGAAAAACAGATTTTTTCTGTTACCTCCAATAGATTTCAATTCGTATGTCAATTTTCGTTGCTAATAATGTTGTGCTCTAAGTTGTATCTCTCGAACAGTTTTCAACCGTAAAGGAATTTTATTAGATTGTTGTAATCAGCATTCAAATGGCATGCTTAATTTCTCTCAGTGGCGTATTTACGATTTTGTTTCGGGAGGGGCTTTGCTAACTTTCGGGGGGGGCTTTGCCTGGAAATGTGAAAATTCTGCAAGATATTTCATTTACTTTACTATACTAAGTAAGATTTCGTGGGGGGCTTAAGCCCGGAAGCCACCCCCCTAAATACGCCACTGATTTCTCTGCAGGCGAGTGCTTTCTTTCAAACTTCCCTTGTTAGTGTAAAATAAGTCTTTTAAGCGAACAGGAAATTATTTTTGGAAATAATAAATTTTTACTCATTACACTGTGGTCTCTAGATTGCCCCACAATGGATTTGACGGACAATCAAAATGGATTTGTCTTTATTATTTCAACATTTTTTTTAAAAAAAAACTCTGATGAGTGGAAGACATTAAAACCCACAGATTAATATTTCATTCGAGCCACCAGAGATTGAACGCTGTAGTAGTAAGACATACCTAGGTACAGCCATGTTGCTGAGCAAATACTGTAGTAATAGTAATAATAATAATAATAATAATAATAGAGAAAAGTACCCTTCATTCCCTTAACACGCCTTCTTGGAAGAAAATTAAATGAACTTTTTCTTTTTCGCGAAGGTAAAACTTGAAGAAGAAATTAGTGCAGACTGTTTTTCAGAACTGTCAAAGTTGAAACAATTTCTGCCTCTCGTTCCTGCAACGTATTTATAATTCAATTTCAGGCGTTTTCGGTACAACCCTTCTCTGGCGCTACAAGCTTTTGTCCTGGAACGTATAATATGATTTTCGCTTTGTACACAGGTGAGAGGAGGGAGAGAGAGAGAGAGACTCTCCCAAGATTTGCACCACCACCAGTTTCAACCCTTTATCTAATAGAAGGGCAGAATCAAAAGAGCACGGTGGGGTAGGGTCGGGAGCTTCACAGAACTCGGCCCTTCCTTCAAACTTCAGATGAAGAAAAAGAAAGATGAAAGACAAAAAAAAAAGAAGATACAGTAAGTTCATAGAAGATACTTATATTTTTTTCTCATCTATTTATAGGAAGAGAAAGAAAAGAGACTAAAGCTGATGAAAAAAGATATTGGCTGAACATCCACCGTAAGTTTTTCTTTTCGATTGCACACACCCTTCATGTTATTTCTAACCCCCCCCCTCTCATCTCTTCCCTTCGCGCACGCTCTTTTATCCATTGCTTTTATTAGTTCAGGTTCAGCTTTCAATCTTGACGAGTGAAGTAGCTACATCATCTTTCTAACCTTTCTTATTAGCGTGCTTCAGTTTTAGGGACTCAGAGTTGCCATATCACGTCATTTTATAAAGTTACCAAAAATATGTATGCTGAGATGGTATATTGCTAGTAACGGCAATGGTCCATTTTTTATAATCATTAGCTTTGCTTTCCTTCAGGGCATAACATCAAATCATTTCTTCTTATTAGTTCTTTCTTCTTTAAAGAAATACATGCTAATGAAAAAGACAATAAAATAGAATCTTCCAGTTTAACGTCCCACGTTTATGCCCTTGAGACTAAAGAAAACGATGTTTTAGGCAAATAAATGATGATGAAAAAATGGAGCAATGAGAAAGTGGGAGGAAACGGGAGTAATCTGAGAAAACCCACGGACACATGTTGTCCACAAAAACTTACTTGGCTGGGCGTCGAACCAGAATACCCACACACTACAGGTAAGCGTTCTACTGTACCACTGAGTCACCGTGCCGCCTACTAATTGAAAAAGAGCTCAACCTCCTCGGACCCCGTGTCGCCAATAGGCGACATGTGTATTATACATGATGTATACACTGAGACCCTATGTTGCCTATAGGCGACATGCACTCAGCGGACAACTGACAGGAGATACCAAAAAGAATAACTGAAAATTGGCTAACAAGGTATACAACCGAAGGTAATTATATTATTGGAACATAAAATTTCTACCCAAAAAAATTGCTGGGCCCGACGAGGTTAAGAAGATATTATGCGTTATACTGCATCAAAAGGATATTTTTTAAGTGCAGAAAAATACGTTACACTTTTCTCTGTGCATTTAAAATATCTTGAAAAGAATCAATTAGTTGCTAATAAAACTCCAACTGACCAAAGCAGTATATATATATATATATATATATATATATATATATATATATATATATATATATATATATATATATATATATATATATATATACTTTACCATTATATATTTGTGTTACAGTTTCGGCTATGTAATATAGCCTTCCTCAGACACATTATGTTACATAGCCGAAACCGTAACACAAATATATAATCTTAAAATATATATAATGCTTTGGTCAGTTGGAATTTTATTAGTAATCTTGAATTTTTTAAAGCTGCAATGAATAATTTACAAGAATCATTTGGATTTAAATTATGTCTATTTTAAAAGAATCACAAGTTGTAGGAACGTATTACAATTCCAAAAAAAATTTAACTTGCTGACTTTTCTGTCAAGAAGATTTTGAAGTTTTTCTGATTGTCGTTTCTAATCTTGTCTAAACAATGGCACTCTAGTACCGAAGTATGTCTTTGTATGATGTTTGTACACGCTAGAAATACGGGGTGTGTTCAAAAAGAAACCGAATTTCAAAAATAGTACACCAAGCGGCAAAGAGAGCGCGCTGCGATTACTGAGTGCACCTAGCGGCAGCTCTAGACAACAAATTGTCTGTCATTTGCTGCTTTTCGCTATGACTGTTTTGTTGGCGAGCGAAAGGCGAGGAAGTGAGTACGTGCACAAGCTGTTCGTCGGAATGACGACGCAGTAACAACGAAACAGCTTGAAGAATAGCATGTTCGTAAAATTTTGCTATAAAACGTTTACAGAGACATTTCAATTGCTTTTTAATTCATTCAGATTCTCCTCGTCCAAAAAAGGCACACATGATTCGGTTAAAGATCAAAGTAATGTTGGTTGTGTGTTTTAATTGGAAAGGCATTGTCCATCATAAATTTGTATGATGTGGTCAAATGATAAATACGCAGTTGTACCGGGACATTTTAGCTCGGTTGAGGGATGTTGTGCGCACGAAGACGTTTGAATTATGGGAAAACCGAACATGGATAGTACACCGCGCCAATGCGCCTATTCACGCTTTGCTCCCCAACCGAGTTATCTGGCAAAAACATCAGACTCCCGTTATGTCCCATCCACCCTATTCCCCGAGCCTATCTCCAGTAAACTTTTTTTTTGTTCCCCAAACTTAAAATTACTTTGAAAGAAGTCGTTTGCACATTATAGTGGAGTTTCAGGACAATGCGACAAGGGACCTACGCACCATCCCAGAAAGTGCGTTCTTGGAGATTTTCCAAAGATGAAAGAAACATTGGGAATGGTGTATTGCTAGTGAAGGGGATTACTTTGAAAAGAGATAGTGATTAATATGTTCTGCACTGAACAATATAGATATTATAGCAAAACTTCAGTTTTCTTTAGCATGCCTTACATATAGGGACTTCCTACAAATTAAAAGTAGTATGTAAATGTGTATCACCATTATAAGCATTTGTGAGACTGTTGGGAAATAAAATTAAAAAAAAGTATATGTCCTGTGGTCTAAAGAAGATGGATAATTAAGGAAAGTGAATAGTCATGAAATAACTAGTGGGACCACTATGTGGGAGGAAACGAGAGAACCTTGAGAAAACATAGGGGACAATGTTGTCCACCACAAAATCGCGTTTTCTGTGGTCAAGGGCGCCCATCAGGGGGGTAAGGTGGGGCGATCGCCCCCCCCTAAGAGGAAATTGTACTTCGGAATATTGAAAACACAATAGAATTTTTACATTAGTTACAGCAAAATTTGAAACTATATTTGAAACGTCGCTCATACTTGCCGCCCTTGGAAACCACATCTGGGGTCGAACCAGGGATCCCTTACACCAGAAAGCGCTCTGCCACAGAGTTCCTGCCACTGTTACGAGAATTTTGCCATTATTAGGAAAATATGTGTCGCTGTTATAGACAAAGCATAGCAGATAATTTCTGTTTAGCTTAGTAGTATCTATCTATCTATCTATCTATCTATCTATCTATATATATATATATATATATATATATATATATATATATATATATATATATAGGTCTATATATATATATATATATATATATATATATATCTCAAGGCAAAAATATATACTACTATATATATTTGTATACCTTTCGAGTCCTTGTCTGGAGACAAAAATTGCACTATGTGGCAACGTCGCAAATAAAGAACCATAGATTACATCTACCAATCTATCAAATAGTTATTTCGATTCTTTCCAGATGGCAGCTAAAGTCGATACCGGTATTGATTGAAAGTAGCATTACTTAGTGTAGCAATCGATTCAACTGCTTGTTGTGTTCATAGAGTATTGCTAATGGTTCCAAGTTAATCTGCAACGTTGCCACATTGTGAAATTTTGATTCCCTATAGCGGCTGAAGGAGTCCTATAGTCCTAAATAAATAATTTGTTCTAGCATAATAAGTGTTAATTAATAATAGCAACGTCATGAGTTAGTGTCATAAAAGCTAATTTTCTGAAAAACTGCATATGAGGACTTAACGCTCATCATCTCTTTGTTGTTCTTCATTAGATTTACCGAAACAATCCCTCATTGAAGCATCACATAAATATATTAATAAGAAATCTTCTGTACAGGCTTACAGATTCGAAACCTGTTTTATTAGGAAGAGTTGTCACCCTAGAGAACAAAATTACCGATTTTCGTTTTTAAAATTATCGATTTTTTTTTTAAATATCGTATATTCGTTATACATGTTATAATTATAAAAACAAATATAAAACTATCTAATAATCTTCACTATCCCCACCATTTTTAAAAATCCTTATTAGCAATAGTCTAAACAATATTTCCAGTCCCTCGTAAACGTAATTAAATTTAAACAATGGATGCAAGTTGCAATTTGCCAATTCTGAAATTGTTATTAAAATGTGCAAAAAAAAAAAGTATGCGTGTTACAACTATTGTTATCTTCACCTATTATCACAAGCTTATTATTATACATCACGATAAATTATCGTCTAGATAGAAAACCTGAGGAAAAAAAACAGACACACCAAAGTACTTTCCAAACAATACAAGGTGTAATTCTCATGTATACTGCAAATATTGAGAACTCACCACGAGAATTTGGATTATTATAAATGTTCGTAGGAAACTTATACAGTTTCTGAACTTGAATTCTCAGTACGTTAAATATATAATAACATTGATGCATTCGGTACTATTTTATGCAAATATGTTGTACCTGATTTCAACAACTGTCTTTTCTTTATTGACCAAAGATATGCTGTTATCTGTTGAACAAACATACTACTTTTAAAGAGCAATGACAGTAGGTAAATATTTGCAATTACCAAGAGTTGCGGGAGATTAAGAAGCATTCTCTTCTTTAGTCATTGATTGCCCCTTCATTGCCTAATATGAGTTCAATCGTTCTAAACAACTTGAGCAGAAAATTATACATTTAATTTTCTATAGAGATCAGTGAGATATAGAATTAGATCAAATTAAATGTGGTTGTCACCAGGGGTAAAAGTGGATCTGAAAAGGTAGGGGGACGGTAGGTAGTGGCATGAAGTTACGCCGTCCCTCTGTCTATCTTTGACCATTGTAATCTTTTAGGAACTGGGGGAACGCCGTAAATAGTCTTTGGGGGTAGAGGAATGGCATTCCCCTTCACTTCTACCCCTGGTTGTCACAAGAGAACAGAGAATAACTGACCCAGCCTTAGGAAGAGTTGGGCCCCATTAAACCTCATAGAACAGATCAGAATAAAAATATTTGTAGCTAACTTGTATCTGTATATATATATAAAAAAAGTAAAGTTAAATTTTCAAAACAGTCACACATTGACATCGACATCGAAAGGTCCCACAGATGATTGGGTTCTAGAACATGGCCGAGTTTTGCCCTTAGATCAAGAACAGTGGCGGATCTAGAAGGTAAAAACTGGGGGGCCAACCAGAATCCAGACTATGATACGTATATCGTAAGTTTTAAATATATATATATATATATATATATATATATATATATATATATATATATATATATATATATATATATATATATATATATTAGCTTAAAATATTTTTTCACTCAGAAACCTGAGGGCTTAGGCTTCTCGACCTTGGTCTAGATCCGCCACTGATCAAGAATTAGAATAAATCCAGTTTTGTTTCTTGTATTTCGCTAAATTAAGTTCTAAATGAAAAGTGAAAAGAAATGCAGTTGACGCAATCAACGATTGTTTAAGTCCAAAATTGTAAACACTAACTTTGAAGTTGCATTTTAATCTTCCCTTCCTTATGTTTGATTTCTCACTCTTTGCTACATGAAAAAATAAAATTTTCATTCCGATAACAAAAAGTTAATTACCGAAATCAGTTACGTTTGTTGGCCCTGGAAGACAGACATTACTGTTTTTTTTAATGTAAATGTTAGTACTGATTGTAAAATTAATGTAAATGTTAACGGAAAATACAAAAAATGGCGCGAAAAAAGAGAGACGACAAATAAAAAAAAACAGTGTTCGTAGTTTGAGGGAAATTTCCCTAATCTAGGGAAATTTTATAGGTAAATTTAGCCAAAAGGGGAAAAGGGAATTTTTCGATATAACATGAAAATCCAGGAAAATTAAAGCACTTGGAGAATAAAGGTGGTATGTAACAAATTGAATATGATGGGAAAATTGACTTTCACAACTTTATCCGTTAACATATCACCTTAATCGTTTCTAAATATCTGCATTAGGACGAAGACTCACTAAATAATGTGTTAGGTAGTATGAGTAGCATATAACACGTGCATGAACAGCCATAATGCAACATTTCGAAAAATGTAACATAACACCTTTATCCTCCAAGCGCTTCAATTATCGAGCTGACTGATTGAACAATAGAAATGCTTAAATTTTCCTTTGTTCTTTAGAAATAAACCAATACAATAGCAATTAATTTGTGTCTGTGTTCAAAGTAGCATAATTTCCATCCATTGTATGCTGGGTGTATTTGTGTGTTATTATTATTATTATTATTATTATTATTATTATTATTATTATTATTATTATTATTATTATTATTATTATTATTATTATTATTTGTCAAAGAAAAGTAATGGAGCTCCTTCGTGGCTAAGCGGTTAGCGTACGCGCCTTTGGCGTTTGGGACCCGGGTTCGATTCCCGGCGGGAGCTCATGTGGTTTGGATTCCACGTTAATCAGTAGGTCCACGTCTCATATAGCCTCGCTGCTGAACGGGATGTTAAACTCAAAATCAACTCAACTCAAAGAAAAATAAAGGAAAAATTAAAAAAAATAGCAGCAAATGTGTGATTAAAATAAATGCGGAAGGCATTTA
Source organism: Thermobia domestica (assembly GCF_964235325.1). NCBI lineage: Eukaryota > Metazoa > Arthropoda > Insecta > Zygentoma > Lepismatidae > Thermobia > Thermobia domestica. The sequence goes on from NC_137465.1 coordinate 34,750,179, forward strand.
CCTTAATATAGCTAAGTTAATCTTATCATATAGCTTCTGTCATAGGAATTGAACACTCAACAAACCAGGGGAAATTTTATTTTAAAAAGGGAAAATTTTGTCAGTCGAGGGAAATTTTCTTACGGAAACCTACAAACACTGATGAAGACTTGAATTACAAAGAAAAGGTTCTAACCGACCTCAAAACAACGACGGTTATTTGACGATGTGAAATCCCAGGAAACAAAAAGAAAAACATCCCAGCGGATGTAAAGAAGGCGGCATTTGATATATATTATGAATGTTACTTATAAATGTTGTATTATAAGTAGATATACGTAATATTATTTGTTACAAAATAAATTGATATCTGATAAAGCATGTAAACAATGTCAAATACTTTTTTATTATTATTTTAACACATTAATACAGTGAACCTTCATTTTAGTCTAACAGGGCTCTATGGTTGACAACCCGTCCTTACAAGAAAACTTCAAAATTCTATTCCCAATAATTATGATAACAAATACCTGAATTAAGAATACTTACTATCAAGAAGGTATTGTGTAGATATACAGATATAAATCTCCAATGAAGTCAAACACAAATTCTTACCTGTAATAAGAAAAAATAAGTGTAAGAACATTACCTAAAAGAAAATTAGTTTAAAAAGACATATCAACTTTTACATAATTATTTTACACAAATTAAATTTTTTCCTGAGAAAATTAACATAATGCCTAGGTAATGGAATCATAAACATTCTTTAACAAAAGTAAAATATCATTCACTTGTTCAATTATGAATAATGAACAAAAGAGAAGATCAAAAAATTCACTTTTAATCAAATGTATCTTTGATTAAACCATCAAACTCCAATTCTTGGTTTTATAACAATCATTAGACTTTGGATTAGGATTAGAAACTATATTTCTGGACTGGAATTAGATTTCTGAAATTAGACTAGATCTATGGCAATGTTAGCCCGTTACGTATAAGGGGTGATGTTCGTCAGTGATCACACTACCCGAAGAAAGGAAAGGAAAAGATAGGACGGGGAAGGAATGAAGCGGTCTGGGACTTGTATGTTAGGTAACATCCCGGCATTTGCCTGGTATGAAAGAGGAAAACCCAGGAAAACCTCATTCAGGGTGGCTGGCCTGAAAAAGTTTTTACTCTTTTTCGAAACAATTCAGCGTATGACTACGAGAGGTATTAGAAAACCAAACAAGTCGTTCGTGCGTCTCCAATCAGGTATCAATTGTGGCCTCGCGTAGCGTTGTCACTAACGCTCTCGTCTTTGGTGCGAGTGGTCCCGGATTCTATTCCCAGTAGAGACTCTCGGTTGAAAAAATGTAACAGTTTTCTTTGAGGTCAGCCACCCTGAGTGAGATTTTCCGGAGTTTTCTCACTTACAGTAATATATAGGTCCCAGGTCCCTTCCTTCCGTCTTTCCCATATAGTGTGCTCGCCGAAGGGCGTCATCTCCCATACGTGACGGGCTTAAGGCCATAGATTCTGGTATTGCACAGACATATGTATAAATAAATAAATAAAATCAACAGGTATCATATTAAAGACAGTAAGAGCTAAAAATATTTTTTGATGTCAAGTCAGTCACTTAAAAATCAATTCTATCTCAATTAAACCTTCATTCTAACCGGAAGTGGTTTTAATATTGCATCCCGATAGAGTAAGAACGGTAAAAGACTATATGTTTCTTCACAGATCCAAAGTGCTAAGAATAGCATCCGTCCTATTCTCGTTCTTATCCATCTATAATTGAAACCGGAAGTGTAGGTCTAATACTTCCGTTTCCAATATTGAAATTTCAGAGAGCGAAAATAGGAAGAGAAAGCGAGAATCTTTTAACAATATGAATCGATATTTGCTTAAAAAATTTTAAAAAATAACGCTAGTCACTATCATTTTTACAGCTTTTATGAATCTATATGGGCAAGGTTATCATTTACTGATAAAAACAGTATGTTTCCCTTATTCGTGAATGCTGTCTTTCAACATTGTTTCGACTTTAAATAATAGCACATCCAAACAAATTTAAAAAAAAAAGAAAAAGAAAAAGAAAAAAAGAAAAAAGAAAAAGAAAAAATTTAATTTAAAACATTGATTGACTTTTTTTAAATACATACCGATTCATATAGTTTCATCGTCCCAAGAATAGGCTCTATCCATACCCTTACCTCTCTGTTGATAGTAGCCAGTTTCAATAACGAACTTTCACAATTTGGAAGTCTATCATAGGTTTATTAATTCAAACGAAACTGACTTATAAATATTGCTTTTGAAAGATAGGAGAGACATACCATCATATCTTGTAAGTACTACCGTCTAATGTGCCATTGCACTCACAGTATTTCGAAGAAACAAGTACCAGATGTATCCAGAAAATAGGCTCCGAAAGTGTCCCAAAATGGCACGAGTGGTCAGGGCGGGACGAGCTTGTGCACGAGTGTAGGAATTACGTAGCCATAAGCTGCAGTAAGCACAGTTGTGTCCAGTGACGACGCCAGCTTTAAGTTCTTACGGGGGCAAAGGAGGGGCAGATACATTTTCGGAGGGGCGGCTATTTGCCATACCAAAAATGACATATTTATTACGTTTGACTTATTTTACATTACATTGTGTAATTTCGTAGCTGTTTTCGTATTAGACGTAGATATATGATTATAAATTGAACTTATTTCAAGTAAAATTTGTAACTAACAAATAAGTAACGTCTGCACATGAAATATTTTTCAATGAAACTTTTGAAGCCTAAAAATAAACTGAATTACTTTCGTCTATGCTACAAGTAACACATTCGTCTAGTACTATATGCTACGTATCTCTCTCTCTCTCTCTCTCTCTATATATATATATATATATATATATATGTAGAGAGAGAGAGAGAGTGAGAGGGAGAAAATTTACAAGGAGCTGCTGAAAATATCCTAATCCAATCCAGAAGGAGTGTAGGTACTAGATAGAAAAATGAAACCGTAGTTTAAAAAAACACCGTAGTTCATATTAATAATGAAATTCTTATTGTTTCTCCGGCCTCTGCAGTAATTATGTGTGCCTAAACAAATAATTTCACGAACATCCAGATCCTAACTGTTACATTTTTGTTCCACCAAGGAAAGTCGCCGAATTAAATTAATTAGGAAATCAGTGAAACACCACAGGACTCTCCTCCGTTATATACAGTGGTGAAGAAGTAAGTAGCTTAGTATAAACGTGGCGATTTCTCAAAAAATTATACTTTACATCCAGGATGATTAAAAGCAATGACTCTTCCTGAAATCATGGATGCAATTTGTGACATTATTCTTGAAAATTGCAGCATTTCAGCCGTGGTGGATATAGCCCGGGGCCGGAGGGCCTAGGCCACCCCAGGTTTTGAGTGACAAAAATAATTTAAGCTATTATTTATACAGTTTTTAAAGTGTATAGTAAACTCACGATATACTTATTATAGTCTGAGGTCTGGCTGCACCCCTCTTTCTGTTTTTACCTTCTCAGCAAAACTTGTGTCAGAGATTCTGGGCATTTCTTTGGAACTCGTCGGTAGCATAATTCAAAATGGCTTGGGTATGCGCAAGTTCTCGGCATAATGGGTTCCCAAAATATCTGTCAGGAGAATAAAAGAGTGACGGCGTTAAGAGAAGTCTTCTTCCAATTTGACCGTAATGCTGATCAATTTCGGTGACGAATAGTAACCATAGATGACATATAGTTGTACCACTATGATCCTGAATCGAGACAATAGTCAATAGAGTAGTAGCACTCATTTCTCCATCGCCCCAAGAAGTTCAAGACACAGAAGTAGGTTGAGAAACTGTTTGCAACATTCTTCTGGGATAAGTATGGAGTGGTACTCATAGACTACCCCCGCAACAGTCAGATATTTAATCCAGAATCTCTACATTACTTACAAAACTGAAAGAAAAATTCAAGGTTCAACGCCCCTGAGAACACAACTGACATTGCATAATCTAGGATTTCAATGTCTAGATCATCATTCTTATTCCGCAGATTTAGCTCCGTTTAACTGCTACGTGCACTTATTTCCCAAACTTAAATAACACTTGAAAGGACGCCATTTTAGATCTGATAGGGGTAGTGCTACGAACAGTGGTGCGAGGAAATCTTCAGATTTTTTAACTTTTCGGCAAAAACTGGGGCACTGTACATATTGACTCTCGGAGGAAGTGTAGAAGTAAAACTTCACCATTCCAAGTGCACTCCTTCTGGGTTGGACTACGAATTTTTCAGCAGTCCCTAGTCAATATGGTAGACGGCACGTCAGTATTTTGAAACAAAATAAGTACAGGAGCACTAGTATAAACCAATTACTAACTAAAGATCAGCACTCTGACAATACGTTTTATTGGGAATCAATTTAATTCCATAAATTTATTATTATCATTTGCAGGAAGGGAAAACACAACTCTTTTTATCCTCTTCAAAAAATTAAGCCTTGGTAATTGCAAACTAAGCTGTTATAAGCACATCCTCTGAATATTGAAAGCCGAGAATAATGTTTCAGAGAAAAGAAGAATAGAATCTTTAAATAAAACAAAATATGAAACTGAAAACTTCAAACCTGGATAAATACTGGTTTTAGCTTTCTTTTGTTTCCAATCGAAGTTGATCCAATGAGAAGAAAACAAGTCGACCAAATCTACTATTGTTCGCTAGACACAATAATTAAAAATCATAAGAAAGATGTATAACTAAAATTTACCTCAAAAGGCGCTAAATTAGAAAACAAATATGCGTGCATACCCAGACGCTCAAAGAAGAAAGCTTGAAGACAGGGCCGTGCCGTGGAAAATCAGCGCCCGGGGCTAGAGTATACGATGGTGCCCCCATACATATATTCCAAGCAATTGTTCCTATCTTTTTTCCTTTTTTCTCCTGAATTTTTCGCCACCCCCTGGCGGGGCCCTGCTTGAAGACTAATCTGCCACATAGTAAATGCATGGAAGGTAGACTACAATTTGACAATGAGATTGGTTATGATACTGATATAAAATACTACATGTAGAATGTTTAAAGATTGTAGGAGTCTGGGGGGGCAGTCTAGGTGGTAGTCAGGGGGGCAGAAGCAGCTACTAGGGGGGCGCTCGCCCCCCTTGCCCCCCCTCTGGCGTCGTCACTGGTTGTGTCGAGTCTGTAGTGAGAGAACTGTGGTACGGGAAATATGGCTCCGCACATACTCCGCCGAATGTGAAGTACGCGCGTAAACCAGGTTTCTCCACCTTAAGAAGCTCTCAGTGTCATAGATTTACTTCCAGTCCCGTAGTGTACGGATTGGATATCATGAGCGAAGGTATGGTTAGAAAATAGTGCAGACAATTCACTGCAGACCACATCAATGTGCATGACGAACATCATAGTAGCCATCCTTATAGCTCCGATCTCGTGCCCAGCAATTTCCACCTGAAGCAATTTCTGAAAGACCAACGTTTCAACAACGCAGCTAAGTTGCACATGGTCTTGGCATCCTGGTTCCAGTTCTTGGCGGCATTTATTTTGACACGGCCATACAAAAGCTGGTGGCTCGCTACAACAAATGCCTAAACAAAGATGGTGCAGATTTTGAAAAGTAGGTTATGTATGCCTAAAGAAGGATGTGGATATTTTGAAAAGTAGGTTATGTATGCCTAAATAAGGATGGTGGATATTTTGAAAAGTAGGTTTTGTATGTCTAAACAAGGATGGTGCATATTTTAAAAAGTAGGTTATGTATGCCTAAACAACGATGGTGCATATTTTGAAATGTAGGTTATGTATCACTAAGTCCATATTATAATATAATTTTCCTCTGCTGTTCGTCTTTCATTTTACAATGCGTCGGAACTCACTTTCTGAATGCACTCTGTATTAATTACAAGATAGAAAGGGATATTTGCTTCGATATTAATATCAGCTCTTTCGCGACCGAAGCAGTTAATTTCTAGATACACATAGTGAGGTCAAATATATGCACATACAAAGGTCTGATGATTCTGGAGAGATCTTCAGAGCTCAAGACTGAATACGCACTCATCCATAAGAGTACCATAAAATTAGACGCTATGCGTAAGGTGAGATCTACTCAACAACCAACTCAAGTAATAAATTGTGTAAGTAGGCTCTTCACTTTCAAACAAAACACTCATTTAATCCATTCTTTCATATGAGTTTTAAATTTGCACATCTTAGCACTTCAAACCTCTCTTGAAGTTATGCAAATACATTTTTAATGGTGAATCAAAGGTATTAAGCAAAAAACAGAATTTGTGTTTAATTCAGGCGTCAAGTAAGGGGTTACATTTAGATTACGCTATGCCTCATCTACAGAGAGTGGAGCTAATAGACTTTTAGCTAAATATCATAATAATACTTATAGCAATTACTGATTTTTTTCTTTTTTCAAAAAAGTTCTTTCTTGTTACTTTCAATCTCTTTTTCCTAGGGGAAAAATGTCCGAATTCAATGGAATACTAGGAAAAATATCTTTCAGTTTAACGTTCCACGATTATGTCCGTTAGGCTAAGGGAGACGGATGATTAAGATGGATGGTGGAAGCATTGGTGGAATGAGAATGTGGGAAGAAACCCAGGAACACGATGTTGTCCACTACAAGCTTACTCTGCCGGGGATCAAAGCAGAGACCCGACGCACCAGAGGTAAGAGCTCTATCTCTCAGCCATCATGCCCCCCTTTCCGCCATTAAATACAAGAAAGGAAACTTTATGATTGGGATTGCATTCAGGTGTCAAATGTACAATATACAGGGTGTTAATGAACTATACCGACAAACTTTAAGAGGTGGTTCCTTACATCAAAATAATAGGGAAAGTTCATATGGACCTATGGGGAAAAGTGCATAGTTTCAGAACTAGGGCTGTTCAAAATCGCGAAAAAGCTAAATTTTAACAGACCCTATTTGGAATTCGAGAAACTGTGGACGGTGGTCCTTATTAGCGTAAGGGAAGTCATTCGTACGCAATCCAAAAATGCATATTTCATCAATGTTCAATGGATGTACAGAGCACTGAACTCTCTTGCTCTCAACAGTGTTTTCTGATATGCCCTGATTATAAGGTGGATCCAAATAGCCAAGATGTAAACATTGACAACAATGAACACCGGATGCTTCGAAGAAAAGTCGGAAGTTTTAGGAATCGGCAGCTCTACGTTCTTTTGTGTTCGGTATAACGTGTGCTGTGAAGTAATTCGTCACGGTACATTTCACGTTTTTGGCACTTCAAAGCGTGAAAGAAAAAATCGCAGCACGCCTTTTCCCGAATACGAGATGCCATGCTGCTGACAGTCCTTAACACCTCCGACATTCCACCAAAGGATTCCGTGTTCAATACTGTCAAAGCTTATCATTTGCCTACTTTGAACCAAGCATAGAGTTAGAGCACATCTGAAAATTCGGTTAACGGCATGTGTAGGAATTTCATCCTGCAAGGAATACCATGTACACATATTGAACACTGATGAAATATGCATTTTTGGATTGCGCATGCGTTACTCCATTTACCCTGATAAGTACCACCATCCACAGTTTCTCGAATTCGAAATAGGGCATGTTGAAATTTAGCTTTTTCGCGATTTGGACAGCCCTAGCTCTTGAACTATGCACTTTTTCCCCATGCGTCCGTATGGGTTTTTCTCTTATTTTGATGTAAGAAACCACTTCTTTCAGTTTGTCGGTATAGTTCATTAACACCCTAAAACTGAAAAAAAAGGGGGAGGGGCCGTTGCCATAGAAACCACCGTTTCCATAACAACGAATCCCGTCACGGCTCGTCAATCTAAAACTGATTGAGGGAAGAAAGAATCTGCAACAAATGTGATGCACGGAATAAGTCGTGAGTGGGAACCCTTCACCCCTGGTGGGGATATTCATGAAGCTATCAGCTTATGTCTAATTACATTGGAATATAATATCCATTTCTTAATTTCGAACATACTAGGTTCGATCGAAACGAGAAAACTTTTTATCGGACTTCTAAAGAAAATAAAATAAAATAAATAAATACATGACCGTGTTTATTACATATAGAATTCCCAGTCACGACCCCCTTTTCAGTTTTATTAAAAATAGAAGAAGAAGATGAAAAAAAAAAGGAAAATAGAAGAGGAAAGAGGTAAAGTAAGAAGGTAATAAAAAGGAAACTGTTACTGCATATTTTGAAAAATATGGTAAAGAAAGTGAATAATTATCGAATTCCAATAGCTATTGGGTTAATATTTGGTATTCAGGTGATCAAGGGTAGACACATGTTAACCCATACATCCCCGATCTAGATCCATTTAACCCCAACTACCAAATTATCCCGATCTAGATCCGAGATAGATGAGAAAGTTTAAGTTTACAGTTTATTCAATATTTCCAGAAGTTCTAGACTAATATCCAATACTTGAAAAATAAAGGACGAAGTTGATGGCATGTTAGAATCGACCACAAAGAAAAAAAAAAAATCAGAGTATCACATATGTGTCGAAGATTTTGACTTTCACAGTTCTCTCATGATGATCATTCGTTCAGGCTACTTCAGTCCTTTTTACTTCCTTCATAGAGCCAACTTAAGTTAGTATTAACATTCAATGAGTTCAATTGATAACTACCAATAATTATAATAAATCACACATATATGTCAAAATAATGGATGCACTTAATACTAAACCTACATTTCACTCACACACACATTCATACAGGACAATGTATACTTCGGGTTGTATTTAGTTAAATTAAACTAACCTAACTACATTACTATATACATTTATTACATTTCAATAGAAGAAAAATTAGTTGGACATAACATGGAAAAATTTAATACATGGAAAGAATGTTTCATTAACATGCATAGAAATTCGCTAATCTTATCAAGACCAAATAACACATTTCTCTTCCTATATATATATTAAAAGTTGAATTACATAAAAGAGAATTTGACAAAAAAAAAAAAAAAATAAAAGACAAAAATAAAAAAATTCAAAGATCAATACATTTAGGATTCAATATAATGAATATATATATATCGTTGTGGAAAAGAAAGAAAAAAAATAAATATAATTGGTTAATCATCCTTAAAAAAAAAAAAGAAAAAACACTTTAGTAACATTTTATTAGGTCTCTGTCCCAAGAGGAGACATTTCGACGATTTTATGAGTCTTTGTTCTCACATCGATAATAGCTCCTTTTTCCAACTCTCTTTTGCACTGTGGTTTGTGTCCATGAGAGTGTTTAATTGTTTTTGTTTTAGCTATAGACAAATAGTCGCTTCATATCACATATATATTTATATTTCTCATTTTGTCACTCGACGCACTCAATATAAAATTTCAAAGTTTATCAAGGTTAAAAAAAATTTTGAATCCAGTCACAGACATTGAGAACATATTTCCATATTCCGGTATTCACATTAAGTTATCAACTAAATTTCTCTTCATTAAATTTAAGACCAGTAATTTTCTTTATAGTATAGATCTTGTAGTCAAAAGATTCTAGACACTGAATAGTTAAATTTCTGATCGTAGGGGAAGGATTTGTTTCAGAGTCTACTGATAGAAGATTCGTTGGTGGGGCACACTGTTTCGTAGGTTATTAATTTCACTTTGATCTTGCGAATAAATTTGGATGAGGATTAGGGTTATTTTACTTATCTTACGACCTGCTACTCGTTTTACTTACATGCGGTATTTAACATTATATTCACCTTTAATAGTTACAGACATCAGTAATCACTCAACAAAATGTAATTTATTACAATATACGCGGTAACACTATATGTCACAAATAGTTGGTAAAGGTCGGGTGTCAAAAACCTATGGCAACCTAAACAAAACCAGGGTAAATACCGAGCCCATTACATACATACTCGTATATATATATATTCATATTATTCAGTACAATAAATTTCACTTTAATATCCATCGTAGTATTTTGTCGACGTTTAAATTCTACATAACCGTTCATATTCGACAAATATTCATATTTTATAAATATTTATATTTTATTGGCTCAAAGACAAAACAAAAACCCTGACTATCAAAAATTCACCTTTTTTCCCTCATAAGGTTGCAACATTGTAATTTATATGTATAAACCCGATAATCAATAATCATTTTCAACTTACTAAAGATCCGCGTAGATATATAAAAAATAGTTGGTGTTATTTAATGACATAAGAGGTGGAAATGCAACAAAATGAGCAGGCACGTAACTTTTAAAACTATGTAAGCACATATATAGATGTATATAAAAAAATCAATGTTATTGGAAACTAGTGGGCCCAGACTACTAATACATACACACTATATGACCAATCAATAGAAATAAAAACCAGAAATCAGTAATCAATTGATATAAGTTGTATGATCAATGAATAACGAAGGTTTCTAGGAATCTGAAAGCATAGTGTACCTTCCCGTCAATTTCTCCAGTGGTGGATTGAATATCGCGAAAATGGTCCTGAGATGTGCTGCAATACCTCCACGAATTGCATCCCTCGATGTCTCAGTTAGTACATACGATCAAAATAAGTAATATGGAATATTGTACATTTTCATGAGTTTCAGAAACCGGGGGGGGGGGAAAGGTTGAAATTTTAAAAAAAAAAATCTCGAAGTAATGAAGACAGAGAGAGATAGAGAAGAAGGAAGACGAAGAAATAGTGGCGCCAAAGACTTAAGTGGGAAATAACTAACGCTACAAAGACAGAAATCGAATTTCGCTCTCAACAAAATCCATAGCCAAAATATTCTTAACATGCCAAAAGGGTGGTCTACTCAAATACGTAGACTCAAGGAACGCCCTGCTGCCAAGGATGCAAGTTCTGTGTCCATCAGATCCCAATCCCACAAGTATTTGGTTGTAAGATTGAAATCCGATCCCCGTATCCGGCCCAAACCAGCAGGTTCCCGGAAATCGTCCGGAAGGTTAGAGAAGGCGCTAATTTAGAATTTCAAGAAAAAAAAAAAATCATCCGACCTCTTGGAAACTAGAAGATTCCAGAATAGGGATGAAATTAGAGTAATAGCTAAGATATCCCTAATGAGAATTTGCCAAAATAATAAAAAATTATTAAATAAACTGAATTTTGGATCGGTGACTTCTATTGCCAAATTTCACCGATGGCTACCCAGCGCAGACATGCCACCGTCTGGGATGTCGTTAATTTCCCTCATCTAATTAAACTAAGAAAAGAAACGAAAATACTTAAAGGGACTAGGGGTCGACATCCGGGTACGCTATCCATGAATATTAATTTAGTAGCAGTTAATTTAATCGGATAGTCCGAACTGAGTTATATGAACACTGCACAATAAATAAATAAGGTAAGCAACAAAAAAAAAAAAAATCTCGGAGAGGCAATGAATGCTAAAGGTACAAATGACCGAAACCTGTACTTTTCGATGATCACAGGATATAGCAGTTGGTTTTCTTAATTATCATTTCTGTCAACCTTTAGAAGTAATTCCCACATGATGCTACTCTATCTATTGAAAGGCTTAAGATCTGGGGCTGTTGTTAGGAGGTACATAAATGCAAAGTAACACACAATTCCCAACTATAATTTACTATCCAAGTAGCAAACTCGGTTGGATGAATGCACTGGTGTGGAAGTCAAAACGCGAGAGATTTTTTTTTTCTCTTTCTTTCTTCGTAAACATATTCGTATTTTCACTATATAAAATTCACTAGGCCTATCCATTTAAATATAGGGGTCATCATTTCATTCATATTATATATCATATTATTAACATATCATTACATTCATTCATTATCTACTAATTTCCACACGAAGTAATATTTTATAAACACCCTATTTCGTACATTTTACACGCAGGCCATACACATATTTACATTACGCAGTAATAAATATATATATATATAACTATCACAATCTATCACGCTCAAACCACCACACGATCACATTCATCGAACCACGTACTCTTTATTTCGAAGCACCCAAATTGTATTTACCTTGCAGGTTTAAAAAAAAAAAATCATACATGTATTTACGGAAAGTTAAATTGTCAACGATTAATCTATTTCTGATTTGTTGATAAAACTGAAGCAACAATGGAATTTTCTACAGCTACGGGAAAAGAGAATTTAATACTACATTTTTAAACGAACAGTAACAGCATATGGACTTTACTTCTATTAAGAAAATAGGTGTTCTTTATTTCAGCGGATTATTCATTAACTACTGGACCTAGCAAGCTGAAATTTTCAGTACAGTAAGATCTCATGCTATTTTATACGAAGGTATACTCATCCGAACCGAAAACCATGTCCAATGAAAGTAATTTTTGAATAACTGTCCAAAATCAAACAATCTAAATCACTAAGTCATGCGATGTCGTACTGTCAACAAACAATTGACTACCGAAAACTGACGCTATAGCGCTGTAGTGGAGGCATAATTTACCGTGTACTGAAATGTATACTTGTACTCATTAATCAGAAATTTAATATTTACTCTGGTTTATTTATGTTAGCAAAATGGTACTAAATTAAAGCATATTTATACACTGTCCAAATCGAAAATTCACACACTCACACAAAACTACTAACTACATACACCACTGTTAGTACTATACATAAAGACAACTAACTAAACTAAACATGCACCATTTAGTTACATGCATGTTGACGAAAATAACCTAACACATTAAATTTAAAATACATTACTCCCTCGTCGATATATACAGTCGGCTCTATTTAAGTTAAAGGGGGGTCACAAATGAGAAAGGTAACACTAGGTCTAATTGACCTGACCAATTGTTTACATAATGATTGCCAAAAATTGATGCCCTGGGGGCACCTTAACGAGGTTTGTGGAGGGACCCTTCCCCTGAAAGGGGAAAAGGCCCTAAAACGAACAATAACTAACCCATTCCCCCGCTAGAACCGGTTCAATTTGGAAAAGGGGATAGGAGCCCTTTTAAGCTAACTTAAGCTGCCATTATGATTATTTACAGTACTATCAAACCTACTACATACATGCAATTACGAAATAAATAATGATAAATCACATTTACTGTATACACGACCAACATGCACTAATCAGGTCGTAATGTCCCTAATCCCTAATTGAATTTGGAATAACAAAAAAAATAAAGTCACTCTTTCACTTCTGCTATTATAGCTGGGCAGCAAACATGGCTTCCTAGAAAAACAGAACTGGATGCTTCACTAACTTATTGTTTCTTTACGGAAAATGTAGCTTTTTTCACTGTTTTGGGGGCTCCTACACAGCCTTCAGTGTTCAATTATGAAATTAAATCATATTTTTACCTGAATTCTATTAAAATCCTAGTCCTTTTAACGCAGATAGGTAGGCGAAAATATAAGCTGCGTCTCGTAAGGTGTCTTCTATTATTCTAATAACATTGCGCCGAAAAAGCCAGAGGTAGGAGAATTCTTCCAATCAGAAAGAAAACTTTAGCCGCGGAAATTACAAAGCGAATGGAAATTTGGTAAATCCAGATATAACCGGATCTGAAAGTGACTATGGACTACTGAGAGGGGGTGAGGGAAAAGGTTAGGTACCTGACTAAATTCTACATTGGTCTGAAATTAAGAAAATTTATATCCAATGACAGAACTATGTTTCGGTATGACGTCAGAATGGTAAACCTGGAAACTTTTCAACTTATATATCAGAAAATGGGATTTACACTTAATCAAAATGTAAATAAATATATTATACAGTGGGAATATGGTTACTAACGAAACCTTTGGGTTCATTATATTTAATTCGAAGTAGAGAGAGTAAATAAATTGTGTAGCTAAACCGAAATTGAATAAGAAAAAAATTACTAGGTACAGGGTGTGTAAAAAAAAAATTGCCATTACTTTCAACTGTAATGGTACATTACAGTTTTCCCCGGCCCATTAACAAAATTTTGTTAGAATAACAAAATTTTTGCTAATTGGGAATACTAACTAATGATGCTTGTTAAGTTAACACACTCATTCATCCCATTCAAACGTTACCAGTCACTCTAGGACAGTGTATTATATCTACTTGGGGTATTGCGCAAGTAGTTCACTACGTTTATCTTCTGTACAATTGAAAATCTTTAAATTGCGAAAATTGTGAGTTCCGATACTTTTTTTTTTTCAGTAGTGTTCATATAGCAATAGAGCGGACAGAAGTTCTAACTGAGAAATCGACAGAGACAATTCGTAAGGCTTTACCCGTCGACTAGCATATCAGATGACATTAGGCCGCAGTTTCCCGTCTATCACTGCCATTTAATATTGTTCTAGGCTCACCGTTACCACGCACTTGCGAATGGATTGAATTCTGGGGTCGATTTACATTATTGTTACTATTATTGCTATTATTATTGCCCTGACTATTACCGTTCTCCCTTCTTCCGTACATCCTGTTAAAATTCCTCCTGGTGTTATCGCCCCTATCCGGGTTCGATGCCATGTTGGTACGGTCATAGGGACGATAACTCCGGCGATTGTTGAACATGGGCCGATTCCTAAATAGTCGCCGGCCATTATTGTTGTTTTCTGAGCCATACCCACTAGGATAACGAGATCCAGCTTGGGTATAACTCAGGAAATCTGTCTGGCAACTTGCCGTTACCTTCGTCTTCGTCGGTTTTAGAATTTTTGCCTGTCGGGCGAAGTATCGTTTTGGTGGACCACCAACTTCCTTACCGCACAAGGCAGCTAAACGTGAGGTGACTTCTCGTACCGTTTGGCACAAGTGGGACGCTATGGCCCGGGACTCATCGGGTGGAAGAGCGTTAACTATAATATCTACAAGTTCAGCCTGAGAGGGATGTTCAGCTATCTGATAATATAGTTCGATAATTTTCCAAGCATAGTCCAAGAGGGACCCATACTTGGAGCGATCATACCGGAGTGATTGTAAGTTTCTCTTTTGGAGCCGTTCGATGTGCTCATTACAATATTCTTCTTTGAAAAGAATCAAAAAATCACTAAACGTCCGGATTTGGTATTTAACCGAAGCAAACCATGCGCCCGAAGCGGCGATCAAACATTTTTCAACTATCTGTAGGCGTTCCCCATCTGTAAGTTTGTACATGTCTAAATATTGCTGCAGTCTCCGCAGGAAAACTCGAGGTAACCCGTTAGTAATGTTCCCATCGAAAGTGGGAAAACGTTCAATATCCCGGAGGGAAACTTTAGAGCTCATACTATGCGGGGCAGGAAAAGAATCCAGTGGAATCAACGCGTTATCCTGAGCAGTTGGGGTTGTCACCGGATTTGCCACCGACGGAGTGGTCACTGAACTGAACGCTCCCATATGACCAAGAGAGGTTTTATAGTTAGTATTGACCATGTAAGGTTCGAACTTAGGACCCACCACGGCAGTAACCGACGGTCCGGCACATCTCCTTTCCCCTCCTGGCAGCACGCTGTAAGATTGTACCATTCCAAAAGTAGAGTGAGCATTTACGCTAGTGACTGTTGTAGTCACAACACTCGACTGCATCGGTACATCGAAATTACTCAACCATGATTTCGAGGTTGGCTGATGCGGGGGACAATACATGGTTGTGTCCCGTGCATCAGGCAACACTTGACTCTTTCCCGGGAGGACGTTACTCGTTTCTGGGAAATTTTTCCCTATAGAATCGCTATCAGGAAAAGGATAGGAGATGTCAGACTTGACGATTTCCAGTTTAGTAATCTTCCCCTTAATACTGTCTACCTCAGTTTGAATTCGACTAATTCTTTGATCAACCGACTCTAGTTTAGTTTCTATTGATAGGTCGGATATTACAACATTCAATTTGCTTATTTCAGCCTGCTGCTGTTCAACCTTTCGTTCGATGTCACCAAATCTTTTGTTTGTACCCTCAAACCTTACATCTATTTCGTTTAGTTTCTCATTTGTTTCGTCTCTGAGCTGCTCGGTAGACTGTTGGGCCCGGTATCTAACCTGCTCTAGTTCAGTAGACGTTTGCTCTTTCAATTTGCTCATCGAAGAAGCAAAGTCTAAACAAACCTGGTCAAATTTATTGTTTAATACCTCGAATCGAGCGTCGGTCTCTCGTTTCGAGGTATCAAACTTCTCATTTATCTCACGCCTTAAGTTTTCACTATTCTGGTCTAACTTTTCATTTATCTCACGCCTCATTTCTGCATTCTCACGTCTCAGATCTGCACCATTCTGTTCTATTTTAACTTCCATGTTAGTGAATTTTTCGTTCATATTAGAAAATTTTTCATGCATCATTTCCATCATCTGGCGAATTAATGCAGACGTGTCAGACCCTCCAGATGACATTCCTTCCTTCGGGTTTGCCGTCTGATCCCGAGAATCACTTTGATTTCCACTCTTTTCCTCATCGTCGAGGTCAGATATCTCCGCTGGAGATATTTGGCCTCGGTCCTTTTCACAGTCCTCACAATATTTTTCTATTTCGCCGGTTTGCACCTTTTCTGCATTTTCAGCAGTGTCATCTAAATTGGAACAAGCAAAGTGGATCCATTTTTGTCCACAACCAGTGCATCTAATTAATCTTCGCGGGGCGCGAGATCTTTTCTCTTTTTCATTTAATGTGCATTGAGTGCACGTGATTTCACACTCGCCCTGTGACACCACAACCTTTTTTGTTGCCATAGTTTTGAGACACTTTACACTTTACAAAAGACAAGATATATATAGCAAAAATACACATATACTATAAAATACTTATTTGCTATCCAGACAAGTATTATTCATGACTTAAAGGACTCCCATTCTCTTTCCTTCCTTGAAACCCTTCTAGCGTTTAGTTCTATTTTAGAAAAATTTTGACACTCCTTCTCTTTTTCCCCCTTAGAAAAGGAAACAAAAATGACAAAGTAGCCAACGACTCTACTTGTTTCACTTGACTATAAAATTTCTCGTATTAATTTCAATGTTGTAATCAATTCAACATGCCTTCAACCTCACTCTCTGACATTCTAAAAAAAATTTTCAAATCTATCGGTCGCCATTTAAACGGAGATCCGTTGCCATGGGAACAAACGTTGCCATGACAAACATTCTTGTCGCGGTTCACCAATTCAAACTAATTGGCATGATAACTGGTATTATTCAATAAGCATTTTCAGATCCGTTACCACAGTAAACATGGTTACCATGGCAACAATCTTGTCACGTGTCGCCACTCTAAAACTGAAAAAAAGGGGCCGTTGCCACAGCAACCACTGTCACTGCTCGTCAATCTAAAACTGATTGAGGGAAGAAAGAATCTGCAACAAATGTGATGCACGGAATAAGTCGTGAGTGGGAACCCTTCACCCCTGGTGGGGATATTCATGAAGCTATCAGCTTATGTCTAATTACATTGGAATATAATATCCATTTCTTAATTTCGAACATACTAGGTTCGATCGAAACGAGAAAACTTTTTATCGGACTTCTAAAGAAAATAAAATAAAATAAATAAATACATGACCGTGTTTATTACATATAGAATTCCCAGTCACGACCCCCTTTTCAGTTTTATTAAAAATAGAAGAAGAAGATGAAAAAAAAAAAGGAAAATAGAAGAGGAAAGAGGTAAAGTAAGAAGTTAATAAAATTAAACTGTTACTGCATATTTTGAAAAATATGGTAAAGAAAGTGAATAATTATCGAATTCCAATAGCTATTGGGTTAATATTTGGTATTCAGGTGATCAAGGGTAGACACATGTTAACCCATACATCCCCGATCTAGATCCATTTAACCCCAACTACCAAATTATCCCGATCTAGATCCGAGATAGATGAGAAAGTTTAAGTTTACAGTTTATTCAATATTTCCAGAAGTTCTAGACTAATATCCAATACTTGAAAAATAAAGGACGAAGTTGATGGCATGTTAGAATCGACCACAAAGAAAAAAAAAATCAGAGTATCACATATGTGTCGAAGATTTTGACTTTCACAGTTCTCTCATGATGATCATTCGTTCAGGCTACTTCAGTCCTTTTTACTTCCTTCATAGAGCCAACTTAAGTTAGTATTAACATTCAATGAGTTCAATTGATAACTACCAATAATTATAATAAATCACACATATATGTCAAAATAATGGATGCACTTAATACTAAACCTACATTTCACTCACACACACATTCATACAGGACAATGTATACTTCGGGTTGTATTTAGTTAAATTAAACTAACCTAACTACATTACTATATACATTTATTACATTTCAATAGAAGAAAAATTAGTTGGACATAACATGGAAAAATTTAATACATGGAAAGAATGTTTCATTAACATGCATAGAAATTCGCTAATCTTATCAAGACCAAATAACACATTTCTCTTCCTATATATATATTAAAAGTTGAATTACATAAAAGAGAATTTGACAAAAAAAAAAAAAAAATAAAAGACAAAAATAAAAAAATTCAAAGATCAATACATTTAGGATTCAATATAATGAATATATATATATCGTTGTGGAAAAGAAAGAAAAAAAATAAATATAATTGGTTAATCATCCTTAAAAAAAAAAAGAAAAAACACTTTAGTAACATTTTATTAGGTCTCTGTCCCAAGAGGAGACATTTCGACGATTTTATGAGTCTTTGTTCTCACATCGATAATAGCTCCTTTTTCCAACTCTCTTTTGCACTGTGGTTTGTGTCCATGAGAGTGTTTAATTGTTTTTGTTTTAGCTATAGACAAATAGTCGCTTCATATCACATATATATTTATATTTCTCATTTTGTCACTCGACGCACTCAATATAAAATTTCAAAGTTTATCAAGGTTAAAAAAAATTTTGAATCCAGTCACAGACATTGAGAACATATTTCCATATTCCGGTATTCACATTAAGTTATCAACTAAATTTCTCTTCATTAAATTTAAGACCAGTAATTTTCTTTATAGTATAGATCTTGTAGTCAAAAGATTCTAGACACTGAATAGTTAAATTTCTGATCGTAGGGGAAGGATTTGTTTCAGAGTCTACTGATAGAAGATTCGTTGGTGGGGCACACTGTTTCGTAGGTTATTAATTTCACTTTGATCTTGCGAATAAATTTGGATGAGGATTAGGGTTATTTTACTTATCTTACGACCTGCTACTCGTTTTACTTACATGCGGTATTTAACATTATATTCACCTTTAATAGTTACAGACATCAGTAATCACTCAACAAAATGTAATTTATTACAATATACGCGGTAACACTATATGTCACAAATAGTTGGTAAAGGTCGGGTGTCAAAAACCTATGGCAACCTAAACAAAACCAGGGTAAATACCGAGCCCATTACATACATACTCGTATATATATATATTCATATTATTCAGTACAATAAATTTCACTTTAATATCCATCGTAGTATTTTGTCGACGTTTAAATTCTACATAACCGTTCATATTCGACAAATATTCATATTTTATAAATATTTATATTTTATTGGCTCAAAGACAAAACAAAAACCCTGACTATCAAAAATTCACCTTTTTTCCCTCATAAGGTTGCAACATTGTAATTTATATGTATAAACCCGATAATCAATAATCATTTTCAACTTACTAAAGATCCGCGTAGATATATAAAAAATAGTTGGTGTTATTTAATGACATAAGAGGTGGAAATGCAACAAAATGAGCAGGCACGTAACTTTTAAAACTATGTAAGCACATATATAGATGTATATAAAAAAAATCAATGTTATTGGAAACTAGTGGGCCCAGACTACTAATACATACACACTATATGACCAATCAATAGAAATAAAAACCAGAAATCAGTAATCAATTGATATAAGTTGTATGATCAATGAATAACGAAGGTTTCTAGGAATCTGAAAGCATAGTGTACCTTCCCGTCAATTTCTCCAGTGGTGGATTGAATATCGCGAAAATGGTCCTGAGATGTGCTGCAATACCTCCACGAATTGCATCCCTCGATGTCTCAGTTAGTACATACGATCAAAATAAGTAATATGGAATATTGTACATTTTCATGAGTTTCAGAAACCGGGGGGGGGGGAAGGTTGAAATTTTTAAAAAAAAATCTCGAAGTAATGAAGACAGAGAGAGATAGAGAAGAAGGAAGACGAAGAAATAGTGGCGCCAAAGACTTAAGTGGGAAATAACTAACGCTACAAAGACAGAAATCGAATTTCGCTCTCAACAAAATCCATAGCCAAAATATTCTTAACATGCCAAAAGGGTGGTCTACTCAAATACGTAGACTCAAGGAACGCCCTGCTGCCAAGGATGCAAGTTCTGTGTCCATCAGATCCCAATCCCACAAGTATTTGGTTGTAAGATTGAAAT
This sequence comes from Thermobia domestica, assembly GCF_964235325.1. Classification (NCBI taxonomy): domain Eukaryota; kingdom Metazoa; phylum Arthropoda; class Insecta; order Zygentoma; family Lepismatidae; genus Thermobia; species Thermobia domestica. The sequence continues at coordinate 34,770,453 of NC_137465.1, forward strand.
CCGATCCCCGTATCCGGCCCAAACCAGCAGGTTCCCGGAAATCGTCCGGAAGGTTAGAGAAGGCGCTAATTTAGAATTTCAAGAAAAAAAAAAAATCATCCGACCTCTTGGAAACTAGAAGATTCCAGAATAGGGATGAAATTAGAGTAATAGCTAAGATATCCCTAATGAGAATTTGCCAAAATAATAAAAAATTATTAAATAAACTGAATTTTGGATCGGTGACTTCTATTGCCAAATTTCACCGATGGCTACCCAGCGCAGACATGCCACCGTCTGGGATGTCGTTAATTTCCCTCATCTAATTAAACTAAGAAAAGAAACGAAAATACTTAAAGGGACTAGGGGTCGACATCCGGGTACGCTATCCATGAATATTAATTTAGTAGCAGTTAATTTAATCGGATAGTCCGAACTGAGTTATATGAACACTGCACAATAAATAAATAAGGTAAGCAACAAAAAAAAAAAAAATCTCGGAGAGGCAATGAATGCTAAAGGTACAAATGACCGAAACCTGTACTTTTCGATGATCACAGGATATAGCAGTTGGTTTTCTTAATTATCATTTCTGTCAACCTTTAGAAGTAATTCCCACATGATGCTACTCTATCTATTGAAAGGCTTAAGATCTGGGGCTGTTGTTAGGAGGTACATAAATGCAAAGTAACACACAATTCCCAACTATAATTTACTATCCAAGTAGCAAACTCGGTTGGATGAATGCACTGGTGTGGAAGTCAAAACGCGAGAGATTTTTTTTTTTCTCTTTCTTTCTTCGTAAACATATTCGTATTTTCACTATATAAAATTCACTAGGCCTATCCATTTAAATATAGGGGTCATCATTTCATTCATATTATATATCATATTATTAACATATCATTACATTCATTCATTATCTACTAATTTCCACACGAAGTAATATTTTATAAACACCCTATTTCGTACATTTTACACGCAGGCCATACACATATTTACATTACGCAGTAATAAATATATATATATATAACTATCACAATCTATCACGCTCAAACCACCACACGATCACATTCATCGAACCACGTACTCTTTATTTCGAAGCACCCAAATTGTATTTACCTTGCAGGTTTAAAAAAAAAAAATCATACATGTATTTACGGAAAGTTAAATTGTCAACGATTAATCTATTTCTGATTTGTTGATAAAACTGAAGCAACAATGGAATTTTCTACAGCTACGGGAAAAGAGAATTTAATACTACATTTTTAAACGAACAGTAACAGCATATGGACTTTACTTCTATTAAGAAAATAGGTGTTCTTTATTTCAGCGGATTATTCATTAACTACTGGACCTAGCAAGCTGAAATTTTCAGTACAGTAAGATCTCATGCTATTTTATACGAAGGTATACTCATCCGAACCGAAAACCATGTCCAATGAAAGTAATTTTTGAATAACTGTCCAAAATCAAACAATCTAAATCACTAAGTCATGCGATGTCGTACTGTCAACAAACAATTGACTACCGAAAACTGACGCTATAGCGCTGTAGTGGAGGCATAATTTACCGTGTACTGAAATGTATACTTGTACTCATTAATCAGAAATTTAATATTTACTCTGGTTTATTTATGTTAGCAAAATGGTACTAAATTAAAGCATATTTATACACTGTCCAAATCGAAAATTCACACACTCACACAAAACTACTAACTACATACACCACTGTTAGTACTATACATAAAGACAACTAACTAAACTAAACATGCACCATTTAGTTACATGCATGTTGACGAAAATAACCTAACACATTAAATTTAAAATACATTACTCCCTCGTCGATATATACAGTCGGCTCTATTTAAGTTAAAGGGGGGTCACAAATGAGAAAGGTAACACTAGGTCTAATTGACCTGACCAATTGTTTACATAATGATTGCCAAAAATTGATGCCCTGGGGGCACCTTAACGAGGTTTGTGGAGGGACCCTTCCCCTGAAAGGGGAAAAGGCCCTAAAACGAACAATAACTAACCCATTCCCCCGCTAGAACCGGTTCAATTTGGAAAAGGGGATAGGAGCCCTTTTAAGCTAACTTAAGCTGCCATTATGATTATTTACAGTACTATCAAACCTACTACATACATGCAATTACGAAATAAATAATGATAAATCACATTTACTGTATACACGACCAACATGCACTAATCAGGTCGTAATGTCCCTAATCCCTAATTGAATTTGGAATAACAAAAAAAATAAAGTCACTCTTTCACTTCTGCTATTATAGCTGGGCAGCAAACATGGCTTCCTAGAAAAACAGAACTGGATGCTTCACTAACTTATTGTTTCTTTACGGAAAATGTAGCTTTTTCACTGTTTTGGGGGCTCCTACACAGCCTTCAGTGTTCAATTATGAAATTAAATCATATTTTTACCTGAATTCTATTAAAATCCTAGTCCTTTTAACGCAGATAGGTAGGCGAAAATATAAGCTGCGTCTCGTAAGGTGTCTTCTATTATTCTAATAACATTGCGCCGAAAAAGCCAGAGGTAGGAGAATTCTTCCAATCAGAAAGAAAACTTTAGCCGCGGAAATTACAAAGCGAATGGAAATTTGGTAAATCCAGATATAACCGGATCTGAAAGTGACTATGGACTACTGAGAGGGGGTGAGGGAAAAGGTTAGGTACCTGACTAAATTCTACATTGGTCTGAAATTAAGAAAATTTATATCCAATGACAGAACTATGTTTCGGTATGACGTCAGAATGGTAAACCTGGAAACTTTTCAACTTATATATCAGAAAATGGGATTTACACTTAATCAAAATGTAAATAAATATATTATACAGTGGGAATATGGTTACTAACGAAACCTTTGGGTTCATTATATTTAATTCGAAGTAGAGAGAGTAAATAAATTGTGTAGCTAAACCGAAATTGAATAAGAAAAAAATTACTAGGTACAGGGTGTGTAAAAAAAAATTGCCATTACTTTCAACTGTAATGGTACATTACAACCCTGTATGCGTACGTCAAATATGATACATGATTAGTCTTGGCCTTTGGGAAATAGTTCCTCCAAAACAATTTGTATTTTCGTAACATTGAATTTTTGATAACCACACTTATTTAAAGCAACTAGGAGATGCATATCACATACTATCGAAAAAAACGGTATATAACGATTCCATATTCGTTTTCAAACTATCATATTCATGAAATATACTAATAGTCAGGAGTAAAAGTGAGGGAGAACGTGGGGAACGCCTTTCCCCCGCTTCCAGAAAAAATATATGGCGTTCTTCCACTTTCTAAACTTACAATAAGCAAAAATAGCCATGAGGTACGGCCTGACGTCATGCGTCCCTCTACCTTTCCAGATCCACTTTTACCCCTACTAGTAGTAATTAACTTTATACTCAGTTGTGAGCTTATAAATTCATTAGACCCTATTTGATTTTCCCTTATCTGGTGAGCTATTGGAGCTTTATCCAACAGAACGACGATTTCGACGCTCCACCCGACCAACTCTCCGTTTCTAATCTTTTAGACTTTCTCAACTTATGCTATGCTCAAATATGGAAAACCTTATTGAACGACTTTGGCCGTCCGTCCGTTTGTCTGTCGGGCAGTCGTTCTTTCAGAAAAAGTGTTCCGGAGGGGCAAACATAGTATTCCGGAGGGCACTGCTGGTACTATTTTCTTTATTATTATATTATAGACGTATTATTTTTGTCTCGTCCGTGATGGCACCCTCAGAGCTCCGGGGGGCAGTGCCCCCAAAAAAACGTGTCTAGAAGAAACACTGCTGTCGGCAGAAATCAAAGCAAAAACGTAAGCTATAGCTGTATCGGAGCAGCTTCCTTTGGAAGTAATTCAACGTTCCAATAATACATTCCATCTCCCCCCCCCGCTCCCCCTTATCCCTTTGCTCAAAGTGGATGTGGTAGAAATCCACTATCACTTTCCGGTTTCAATATTGATATCCAGAAAAAAAAAACAAGTTAATAGACAGCTTTTCAGTATGGGACCAGCGTTCCGAGAAAAAGCTTGACCTTGACTTTTATCTTTCTATTCAAACCGGAAGTAGTAAAATTCAAAGATTTCCGGTTTTAACATTGATTGGTATAATTGAAAAGGTAATAGATAGCAAGCAATTATTTTTTACTTCTTTAAAAATTTAGATTCATCAGCTTAGCACGAGAATAGTTTGCATTTGGGACTTCATTCTTCTATTAGCAACCGGAAGTGTTACAAATCTACTATTACTTCCGGTTTTAATATTGATTCACACAGAGCGAAAACGGTAAATGGAGGAGACAAATAGTATTCTGACACGAATTCAGAGTTCCAAAAAATGAACTCACCTCAGCTTTATTTTTCTATTGAAACCGGAAGTAGTTGGAACTACTATAACTTCCGGTTTTAGTATTAATTCCTATATGGTAATAACTGTAACAGATAGTGAGAAAACCTTTTTAAATATGGATTCAGCTTACAAAGAGAGAGCTCCTCCGTGGCTAAGCGGTCAGCATACGCGCCTTTGGCGTGGGAGACCCGGGTTCGCTTCCCGGCGGGAGCTCATGTGGTTCGGATTCCACCTTAATCAGTAGGTTCACGTCTCATATAGCCTCGCTGCTGAACGGGACACTAAACTCAAAATCAACTCAACTCAACTCAGCTTACAAAGAACAGATTCCATATCTGACTTCATCCTTCTATTGCAACCAGATGTTATATGTCTACTACTTCCGGTTTTAGTATTGAACTCGTATAACTTGGAAACTTACTGTGGTTTTATACTATGGAACAAAATTTACTTGTAACTGATGATGAGAATACTATGCACCTAATACAAAACGAAATTAGTACAGTTCCTGTAATTTTAAACCTCTACTTTCAACCCTACAGTATCGATCTATTAAAATGCTACATTTATATGTTTGTCCCCAATCCTTCCGACAATAAGATCTCGAAAACCTCAAGTGCTAGAAACATGACATTTTCACTGGTCGATTTCAAATTTTGTGTAGATTGTCCAGTTCTAATTGATTAAAAAAAAAAAAAAAACATGGCTGTTATTTCTTTATTAAATTTTTAGGGGCACACGAAGTGTTGAAATTAAAAATAAAAACATCTTATCCTGCGAGTTATACATTCTAACACCACATAGTTATATATAGGGGTTGCATATTTCGCAGGCGTTTGTTTCATGGCCAAATTATAATGGAAAACGAAGGATAACCATTTCTCCAGTCTAACTGTAAACTGAATCTATATATATTATTTGGAATGAACACCATCTATCACCACGTATGTGATGCATTTGCTTATTACATACTGCATGCAACAAGGAAGAAAACACTGATCATACATGAATTAGAAACTCCAACAGGAAGTAGGCTCAAACCTTGCAAACGGTGCGAGATATCGATGGTTCCCCTTGCTGATTTTTATCAAGACGTCTTTCACTTGTGTCTATAAAGGGACATGTGCAGATGTGAAGAATGACAAGGAGAACAATGTTGATACGTGAATGATGCGCTGTGTAGAGAGCGCAGGTTCAGCTACTTGGTTTATAAAATTTTGCAGAAATTTAAAATTAAACGAATGTTTTCCTCTAGAGCAGTTAATCTAGTACAGTACATACAATGATAGTTAAATAGACCAAAGTTATTTATATATGTATTGAAAATAAAGAATACACATTCAGGCAACAAGTTAGTGTATGTATATTTGGCTTTAACGTGGTAAATGTAATTATGAGTGACTGGTACAAGTACAACAGTTTATAGCAGTCAAGAAGAATTTCCTTTGTGTTTGAATATGTGTGTTTGTACGGTGGTAACTAGAGAGAAAAAAGTTCGGAGAAGGTTGAAGGCCACTGATTTCAATGTGTGGTCGGCATCACTGCATATATATATATATATATATATATATATATATATATATATATATATATATATATATATATATATATATATATATTGCTGAGGGGGAGGGACAGGGAAGTAGCCTTCATAAGTAAAGCCCGATCTACTCATGCGAGAGTTCTCCTTGGATAAACACTCGCTCCGCGTTTCATTTTCTCGTTTCTCCGTCCGCTCTCATCTTACGCTTGGACACTCACCCTACCCCCTTTTCTCCCACCCCAACTTATACTGTCTCTATCTCTTACTAGCAACCCTCCTCTCCACCCACTATCTCGTTTTATATATATATCCAACCCATTCTCTGTGTTTGGCATTTTCTCTACCTACAGTCAACATAAGTAGATACAGTCGGCTGCCCAAAGGTAATAACATTACTGTCGTTTCTCTAACTGCGTGTTATACTAGGGGGAAACTGGAGGCTTTTTGCTCATGATTTTAGCAGCAGCGTCAGCACCATCTAGTGAGCTTAGGAGTAAACCGTTGATTCACAGAGGCACACACACACACACACACACACACACACATTCATATACACACATAAAGATGGTTGATGTGGAGGGGGTATAAATATAGAATGGAAAAGCAAATCCTTCTTCATGTGCAATGATAAAACACGGAGAACAATGGAACAACGAAGATAAACCATGGTCAATATGAGAATGTGAACAGTGATTGTGTACCGAAACAGAGAGGGGGGGGGGGATAAAAAGGAGTAATTACAGTAATTGACAAGAAGCTTTGGTTTACTTTCTTATTCAGCAAGGGTACTCACTACAGAGCTAGGTTGCTATTATTAGATGAATGGTAATTCTAAGCAGTTAACAAACATCATTTCTCCTTGTTTGAATTTCGACGTAACGAATATGAATGGCCATTGTCATTTTAGATATGATCCGTAACATAACCATAATTAAGAGCTAATGATTAAGCAATCGATTTTCAACTGAATATCCCAGAAATTGTAGGGAAATAATAAACAATGCATTCCTAAATTCCATATTAATAAGTGGAAGAATGTCGTATGTGAAGGTAAGGATTGTTTGATGAGAAACAGCTGTAATTAGTCTGTTTGACATGGAAAAATGAACAACTGAACAATTTTCCAAAAGAAAACTTACACACACACACACACACGTATATATATATATATATATATATATATATATATATATATATATATATATATATATATATATATATATAGATAGATAGATAGATAGATAGATAGATAGATAGATAGATAGATACAGGGTTTTAATGAACTAGACCGACAAACTGAAACAGGTGATTCTTCACATCAAAATAAGGAAAAAGTTAATATGGACCCGTGGTCAAAAGTGCATACTTTCAGGGTTAGGATTGCCCAAAACTGTAGGAAAGTAAAATTTGGGAGCGAATATCTCCAAAACTATTAGCTATTGAGCTGAAGCGGCATGTTTTTCTCTTAGACTTGTAATCTACACAGTAAAAAATGTTGTGTTAATTCAACTCAATTTTAACACAGGGCAGTGGTTCCAGGGCGACTACCACTATACGGTGTTACTTCAACACAGAGCCCGCGGTGTTGGCTTTTAGCACAGTGTGTGTGTGTGTTACTTCAACATCATTTTCTTATTATTTCAACACACAATCTGTGTCATAATTCAAGGTCAAAGTCGTGTAAGTAACACCGTTTCTGTGTTAATTCAACACTTCCTGTGTTAAAATGCAAGGTCAGAGCACCAGATTAACACCATTTTTGGTGTTAGTTCGACTCCACTACTGTGTTACTGCTACACCTATTTCGGTGTTGAAATAACTCCGTGTGTGGTGTTGATGTAACCATTTTTCTGTGTTGGAAAACCATGTGGTCTGCACGCTTACACTTACCGAAGATTCTAATTTTAAAATAAGAATAGTAAACTATAGAACACTTCATATAGAAAATATTCATAAATTTTTTTGTCGTCCTCCCCAACATTTATTGTGAAGTATTTCTTGATGGTGCGAAACACAACCTTCACCAACATCTTGTTCAAGAATGATAGGAATCTCTTACCTATATCCTTATAATATGTTTGCCTCTTAATCGTGATTCTACTTGTTTTCCGCCATTTTTGAAGCACAGTCCCCGATGTTGATTGGTGCGCTCTAGTGCAGTGTAGAAGTGACACAGTAATACGATAGTGTTTCTCGCTGTTGGCATATTTCTTCAGAAGCATTATGTAAAACAATTGAAAACACATCGCGCGATTTGCATGTTGAAATTTTGCGTATGCCTGAATTTGTTTAAGTATTTCTTTCTACTGTGTTTGTCTGTAGCTTCAATTCATAAGCCTTTATAATTAGATGTCCAACATATTTGGCAATCACGCAGAAAACAACACCGAAGATTCTACACTTGTGTTAATTTAGCGCTCAGGCTGTATGCCATTTCAACTACCGGCATTTGACACACAACTCCAAATGAAGAGTGAGTTGTTCTAACCACCTGTTTGTGTTATATTTTAACACAATCGTGTTAACACATAGGCATGTCGTTGAAATAACACAACGATTTTTTTACAGTGTACTCTATCCAAAAATACATGATTCTGAATTATTCAGTGACTGCGCAAGGGAGTCCCCTACAGGAAGTGGGGCGTCCCGGATGTTCCGTTAGAACAAATATGTTCGATTCATGACAAATGGAACAACTTCCCATCAAGTAACAAAAAGTCATTAACAGACAATCAATATTTTGAGCAGAATCAAGATGGAGAAGGATTTATGATGTGTTGTACGTGGCTGCATGACTACAGTAGGGACTGAATGTAGTGGATAAAAGGAAATAAAATAAAAATCATTATATCTGCATATTGATGGCCCACAATCATGGCCTGTATACTAAAGGAGACACACATTAATAGTAGGTAATGATTTTGGAAGAATTGATCCAATGAGGATTTGCGAGAAAATGGGAGTATCCTCGCAAAAATAATAATAATAATAATAATAATAAATAAAATAAAAATAAACGAAAATAAGAAAAATAGATACAATGTTCTTCATCACAAACTCACTTGATCGCAGATCTAAAGTGTGACCTCTTGCCATAAGGTGCACACTACCACTGAGTTACCAGCTACTATTTTTGCCCCTCTCATGTAACAAACAACAGATCGTTTACAACGTATGGGAGCTGATGACACATAAAAGCAACAATACTGGTTATGTAACAGAGGGAAAAATCCTCCGAGATTTGTTTGAAACAAATTAATATTTCACAGTATTATCCACTAGATTAGTGTTAGGTACACATAGTCCCAGGTTCGATTCCCGGTGGGAGAACATTGGACGCACTTTCCCTTTTCAAAACATGTGGATCTATATATTCTCCAGTTTCATTGTCTTCTTAAAAATTGCGAATCGTTGCAGTCACTTTGGTAAGATTGAAACCCTGATTGAAGGTAAATAGCAAGAAATGTAGGAAATGTACTTATTTTGTTCATTTGACATCTCATTTTGAGACTCTGAAGACAAGTCAAGAATGATGATCAATATAATTTAATTTAATAATAGGCTATCTTTTTTCTGACGGAAGCCTCAAAGAGGTGATTATGCATATTGTTGCCATATTTAAAAAAATGTACCACTCATCCTCACTGTTGTAGCTAGAAGACTGTCGTGTGCTTTTGGTGCACGAAGTTCAGGGTTCGATTCCGTGTGGAAGAGCATCAAATCCACACTACAATACGTGGTTCAAATCTGATTTCAAACTGTAGGATCCGTTTTATATGGCCTCGTCATTGAAAGAGGACGAAAATACAAATCAATTCTATTAAAATAAAAATTAAGAAAAAAACATCTACAAATATATGTTACAACCCAAGATAGCAAGAGTCATAGTGTCAATGAATTATTATTATTTGTGTATAAAATCCTCTGTAGTGACACCGACTCTGGGAGCAATTCATCACATTTCTAGCAGTGAAAGAAGGGACGTATATAGCCCTAGTTGGGAATTGTCTGCTACGAAATACCAACCAGAAAGGCAATTAAGCACGTATGGAGCAGCGACAGACACCGAGGTTTAATTTAATGCTCTCCCTCTGTGGTGATCCCTACTAGCAGATACAACGAATCTCGATAATGGAAGGCTTCTGCTTCCAATATAGGTGTTAACTAAGTGTTCGTGACTGTATCTAGATTGGGAAACAGATGTTCCTCACTGATTCACAAAGTACGTTTCATATAAATTGAGTTACTATAACTTATTCATGTACTTGACACAGGTTGTCTATTTAAAGTGGACTAAAGTAACTTAGACTCTCTGACTTTATTGATCTGGTAGGACTATGGCTAGCCATATGGCTTTTAGTTGGATGATGTGTGTGTGTTAGCAATCAATTCCAATCGGTATAGTTTTTGACTTTGGTGCATGAGTTTGCTAGCAGCTTCTCAATTCAAAATACCTTATCGAATAATTTTAAGATCGATATCGGACTTTTATAAGGGAGAGAAACAGCTCTAATTCGAGGGTTTGGATACAACGAACTCATCCCGAATTTGTTTTAATAAGAGAAGACAGTTGTCGTCATTAAGGACTTCAGGAAGGCAATTGCCATCTTCTCGAATTACAGAATAAAAAACGCGAAATTTTAAGTATGTCGGAGAGTCTGGCCCCCACCCCCAAACAATTCCTGTAATGACGCTGTTGAGAGGAATTTCTATGTCCATATACTCATTGGATACATCTGAAGGTACATTTTGAAAACTCTTAGTGCAGTTCTTATTAACTACTGTCAGGAGACATTCTAGACACTCGGTAATGACTAAGATGTCCTAACACTATTTAAAAATTGTTTTTGTGCCCATATATTCACTGGATATATCTTAAGTTCAGGTACATTTTGAACGCACTAAGGGCTGTTCCTATTAACCACTGTCAGAGACAGTCTAGACACTAAACAATGTGTAAAGTATCCTAACACTATTTAAAAATCGATTCTGCGCCCATATACTCATTGGACACATCAAAACTTCAGGTACGATTTAAACACTCTAAGGAGAGGTTCTGTTAACTACCGTTAGGAGACATTATTGACACTAAGAAACAGATGGGGGGGGGGATATATCCTATATCCTATACCTAGGTATATCAAGAACGTTCCAATCTTCGTTCCAAATACCTCTTTTCATATACTGTATGTATCATTAGACTTTCCATGATAAATTGTCCTTATCAAATAGAGCTGAAACTTGTTAAATAGATAAGGGTTAGTATTAGCAATTAGATTTCTGGGCTTTTTGGCAGTTAGGGAGTAGACATGTTAACCCGCCACGTGTGAAGAATGACGTTCCTCAGTGATCACACTCAGTAGTCGAAGTAAAGGGGTATGCGGTGGTACGCCATTACAACTCTGTTTTTTTAGTGATGACGGCATACCATCTCGGTTTTATCGATGATACCGTCATTGGAATATAGATGCTAAAAAAACCTTTAAAAAAATTATTTTTATACACAGTAATTGACGAATAACTTTGCACATAAAAATTTTTATTTCTTCCGTAGAAATAATTTCTAAGTTCACAACATCGGCATTTTTTAAAATATTTTTCCTTCCTTTTGTTTTTAAAATGAAGTGTCTTCAAAGAAGTTCACCTAGTTTATATTTTGATTTAACATATTGAATTGTTTCTTTGTTATGTATGTGTGCATGTCTCCTAAGCTTAATGCATATAAATGCCGTGTTTTGAGCATGGTCGGATTTAGGGGTTATCTGCTGTGGGGGAAAGACCTTCTGGCGTTTGGAATATTCCACAGTCGAGTGAAGAGCTTGTAGTTTTCACGCAGGAAATAGTTAATATCCTCATTCGGTTTTTGAGCATTTTCGTGTATAATTCTATACAATACAACATAGGGGGATATTTTTTTTTTAATTTTCAGGAAGTTGTAGGCAAAGGATCTAAGTCTCCCCCTCCTGTTACTACAGAGAAGCTCTCCAATAGTTTTCAGTCATTATGTAAATAGAAATGCAATCTTTTAGGCAACATACCCTCATTGCATTTCAACATTTACATAGCAGATATGTCGAGTCAAAATCGTAATAAAACATACCGCCTCTGCCTTTTTCACACTTCGAACACTGATCACACTACCTGGGGAAGTTGGGAGAATGAATGGAGTGGGAAAGGAAGGAGACAGTTTGGGATCATTATGTTAGGTATCATCCAGGCATTTGCCTGGTATGAATGACGAAAACCTCATTCAGGATTGCTGGTCTGGGAAAGCTTTTTACATTCTTTTGTCCAAGTGACTCTACCGGAATTCGAACCCAGGACTGCTCACACCAAAGGCCACTTGTTAAATAGATAAATATACCTTCAAACGATAAGAATTCTGATAAATTAGTAAACTCTATGATGCTAGTTATACGAAGATATTATTACTGCTATATGCAGAGGATAATAGATCTAATAGCCAGTGGCGTACGAAGAATTTCTTCAAGGAGGGTTCAAACACTCAATTTCATTTCCTCTTGGGATAAGCATTATATATATATATATAATGCGTCCCAAAAGGAAATGACATTGAGTGCTTATTACCGTATATAGTAAATGTTTATTTTACCCTAATGTCTTGTTGAAGGAGGGTTAAATCTCTAAATCCCTTGTATAGGCCTACGTCACTGCTAACAACTCACCTCAATAAGCCAATCACTACCACTTACTTACACGTTACTATTTGGGACTAAGAGTAATTTTTTTCATACTCTTATTAAAGTGAATAGAGCTAAGGGCTTCCTTTTCTTACACATAACGAGAAGAAAGGATAATTTTGTTTCGTCGATCATTTGTTTTACTGTTCTAGCTGTCAGAATAAGGAGAGAATACAGCAAGGATAAGAAGATAAACAAGAAAGTGATAGCAAGAGAATGAGTGCCCTTGGAGAGTGTCAGAGGGCGAGAGAACAAAGCCTCCCAACAGATAAAAAGGAGTTGGGGAGAAAAGGAGGTACAAGTGAGTGGGTGAACAGAAAACAAACAACAATGTTTCTAAAAACGAACGAACAGTAAAGAGAGAGAGAGAGAGAAAATAGGATAGATAGATAGATAGATGGATTGGTGAAATAGATTGAGAATGCTTACAACGTGGAATCCATCTATTCCAGCCTCATTCTTTGTTATGTACTCTCAGAGGACTACCAAGTGCAAAATTCCATTAACAGCCCATGTTGGGAGACAGACGACCATTTATCATTTGCTCTAAGAGATCAGCATTTCGAGCAACAGCAACATGAGGACGGAAGGGAGGGAGGGGGTTACGAGGGGGGCGGACAGAAGCAAAGAAAAGAAAGGACACACAGCATCACACAAACTTTGTTTCCTTTTTTTCCCTCTCTTTCTGCAAAAGACATTCCCCTCCCCTCGTTCTTTCAGTCTATCTTTGAGAAATGAACTTGTGTGGTGATTGTGAATGAGATGCTGGAGGACTTAGATTTCCTTTTGACCTATCTCTCGAAAGTTTTGCCTCTTCAAGTTCTTTTGATTTACATATTTATACTGCTTTCTGTTTAAGAGCCCTGTCTCTTTCTGTCAGTAGGTAAGTTGATAAGCTCACTAAGCATATATAGAAAAAAAAAAGAAGAGACGAGTTTCCTTGTCCTTTTTAAATTCCACTGCAAAACCCTTTGAGAACTACCAAAACTAACAATATTTAGAGCACGATGGAAATTCTTAATCTCAAACTAAAATTAACTGAAATGTAACATACATACTTTTGTCTTGATCGTAAAATAATTACTATAAATGTTTCTATTGTTGTTTAGAGGAGCTCGATGGCTCAGTAGTAGACCATTTATCTTTGATGTGTGAGGTCGCTGGTTCGATCTCCGGCCAAATAAGTTTATGGGGGACAGTTTCGTGCCCATATGATTTCTTGGGGATACTCCCGTTTCTTCCGAATTTCTCACTCCACTAATTCTTCCAATATCATTCATCTGCGTTAATCATCGTCTCCCTGAGCCTAACAATTCGGTGAGAGCGGTTCCGGGTTCGATTCCTGGTGGGGGCACTCAGTCGAAAAAGTGTAAACCGCTTTTTCAGGCCAGTCACCCTGAATGAGGTTTTCTTGGGTTTTTCCTCATGGCAAATGCCGAGATAGTACCTATCTTGCAGATCCCAGACTTATTCCTTTCTTTCTTTCCTTTATCCGGATTGTGTGCTCGGCGAGGGACCTCATCCGTCAAACGTGACGGATAAATGGACATAGATGCCGAAAACCCAGAAATCTAAATCCTAAACCCCTTAGCATAAATTGCATAATCGTGGAACGTTGAGTTGAGTTGAGTTGAGTTGATTTTGGGTTTAACGTCCCGTTCAGCAGCGAGGCTATATGAGACGTGGACCTACTGATTAACGTGGAATCCGAACTACATGAGCTCCCACCGGGAATCGAACCCGGGTTTCCCACGCAAAAGGCGTGTACGCTAACCGCTTAGCCACGAAGGAGCTCCGTGGAACGTTGAATTGAAAGATTATTTTATTTCTATCGTTGTTTGTTTCTTCACTTAAAATCTCACGGATTAAGCGAATTGAGAAGTTTCTTCAAATGCTGATACCTTTTCCAATTAACAGTCTCCTGATTCCTAGGGGTCCGTGGTACAAATTTAGGGGTCCATGCCATTATTTAGATCTCATAATTTATAAAATATATAAATATTGCCACGAACTCCTTGTATGTTGTACCCTTAGTATGTAAATAAAGTTCGGTAATTTCATTGTTAATATTACTATTTACCTCTCAACTACTACTACTACTTCTGCTACTATGGAGGTACCAAAATTTGAAGGTGTGGGGTGCGTATGTTGCGTTTAAAAGAAGAGGACCACAATACTGAAGTGATTAGGAAACACTGTCCTGCCCGAAGTTTAAACCCACTGCTTACGTATCTTGAGATAATTTATCTAGAGCAGGAATAGCTAGGTTTGAAGAAATCTAGCTGTGTGGGTTGTACACCGGAATGAACATGCCGTAACACTATAATAAAAAAAAGAAGAAGAAGAAGAAGATAAATTTAAAAAAAAAACGGTGGCAATCTGTTTGTTAAGCCTCTATGTAAGTCAATTTACACCTATAAAGTAAAATTACTAATATGAAATGGTGTAAAATTACATTTTTATCAATAAAAAGATCATTAATTTTCTTATAAATTTACTGTAAATTTGTAAAAGAACAGGAAATTTTGTAATTTAATTTAAGGAAATGTATACCAACTTACAAAATAAAGGGTAGATGATTTTACATTGATATGTGGTAATTTAAACTACAGAGATTTTTTTTCTAGTGAAGGCCGTAGAACAAATGCAAGGTAACTAGATTCTGTTGCTAACTATCATAACGAAAGCATACTAGATCACGAAGAGTGCTGCACATAGCTTAATTGGAGCTTAGGAAATTGTTTCATTTTTGTAATATTAAAGTTTGCAATTATATTTCTTTAATAATAGTTTCTGATACTTTCCTGCAATTTGTAAGTGGAAAATATAATTAATTACAGTAAAATCATACAATTCACTCTGATTGAACTACGCTAGAAACATCACAAGCATCTAATTTACAACACTGGATTAGTTAGGTTGCTTGCGTGCACACTTCCTGGTCTGGCACCTTGCTAGAGCAAATTTACTCACTCCATTGTCCAAGACTCCCTACACTCAAACAATGACAATGCGTAGGTATTGTCTGTTCCGGAGGTGTTTTTCTTGCCTAATGTTCTTGGAAATATATATATATATATAAAACATATTTTAAATATTTTGTCTACGTGATTCTTTGGTAGACAGAATACAAAAAAATAGACTGGTGATTTCCAGTTGCTCTCCTCGGGTATATTTTCAGTATAAGAGTACAAGGTGGGGAGGGACGGAAGAAAACCGACGCATATGGCATTTGACAACCACAAAGCTTACTTGGTTCAAACTGAGATCGAACCGAATCGTTATTATTATTATTATTATTATTATTATTATTATTATTATTATTATTATTATTATTATTATTATTATTAGTAGTAGTAGTAGTAGTAGTAGTAGTAGTAGTAGCAGTGGTGGTGGTAGTAGTAAGGGGTCGCGATAGCTCAGTAGTAGAGTGTTCATCTCTGGTGCTTGAGTTCCTTGGTTCGATCCCAGCTCGCACCAAGTGAATTTTTTGGTGGACAAACACCGTCTGCGTGGGTTTCCTCGGGGTTCTCCCGTTTCCACCCACTTTTTTCATTCCACCATTTCATTCATTTCGCATCATCACCATCTCCTTTAATCTAACCGGCATAACCGTCGGACGTAAAATTCAAAGATGTCATTTCGTAGTAGTAGGAGTAAACACTTCCATACTTTTGTTCAGAATAAAGATAACTCGCAATTCCTCTTCAGTTACTCGTAAAGGAACAACTTAATTTGGTGTCAACTTTATAATAGCTACTGTATGTAATAGGTTTCTATATCATCACATAAATACATGTATATAATTCATATATAAAATATTATTGGAGAAACTCAATTCGAACGTGATTGTTGATTGGCTATTAGCTGTCTGGTTTCCAACATGTAAAAGAGAGAGAGAGAGAGAGAGAACGAACCTTCATATAATATTTTTTCCCATCATAATTACCGCTCTCTAACGACCCATAATTATTTATATGTGACATATATATTACACAGAACGAACAGGAATAAAAGGTATTAATGTTATTTTTCGACCTCCCCGAGCGTCACGTATTTATTAATCTCTATTTTTTCATACCATGATGATGGCTGAAACAGAAGGTAGATATATATATATTGTATATATATGTATACCAGTATATGTATATACACCAATAACATCAAAAACGCTTTCAGCTTGACAATATCAATTCGAAATGCACTCTTGTGTTAATAACACATGTCGAGGTTTTCAAAATTGATTTGTAGCTTGCAATGTCACATAAAAAGCTTCAAGAAGGCCCATAACTACAGGGGAATAGAAAAACATTATAACAGGTGGACTTAGGCGCATACATCTTCCTCATTGGTTGAGAGACTGTTATACACTACCAAAAGCAATCGAATGTCATATGAACTTGGTTGTGCCATAATTGAAAATATAAAAGGCATCTCGTAAGTGGACAATAAGACATTTGCTATGACATTCATCGCTTCATAGGCCCCACTGTTTTATCTTGATTTATTGTTGTAATATCTTTGTTGTCACCCCCTTTTTTATTGTTGTTGCCCCCTCAGACTATATGAACACCCCTTCTATGTTCGTGGTAGTATGGATGGTGGTGATGTTATATCTCGTATACTATTAACTCTCTTTCCCTTTCCCCTCCATTCTGTATACACAAAACAATCGTCTGATGCAGTGTAAGATTACGTTTCGTGTAACAGCTGCTGTCTTCGAAGTGCTATTTTGAATGATGGATGCCCTGTGTGGCCTTACAGCGTGTTAGGACGAAGAAGAATCGCTGAATGTATTTTCTGGAACAGGAATGGGATTTGATTCAATAGCTCCACGTCACTATACACTAGAGAACCAGTTCCAAATGATATCGGTCGCACACAAAAGTGGAACTCTTTCAAAAAAAAAATTAAAAAGTTACGATTTTTGTGTGCAAACCATATACTAACCATACGATCTATGCATTCCAAAGTTTTAAACTTCCAGACTGTGCTATGAATTTACTTTGAGCATCTTCGTGGCTAAGCGGTTAACGTACGCGTCTTTGGCGTGGGAGCCCCGGATTCGATTCCCGGCGGGAGCTCATGTGGTTCGGATTCCAGGTTCCGTCTCATATAGCCTCGCTGCTGAAAGGGACGTTAAACTCAAAATCAACTCAACTTATAGTAATTCACTTTGTCCTGTATTTTTGTTCTGTACAGTCGTCCATCTACCTATCAGCAAGTAGAGGAAGTTCGGGTATTATGGAATACCTCTTTGATTCGCTAGTAACTCAGTTAATAACTGTATATTGAAACAAAAAGAAAAACAAGTATGAGCCTTACATTTTTGGCTTTATTTATGGTTATCTTGATAGAGAAGTTTCGTTACAGGGGTGGGCAAAATTTATAATCTGTAAAGAAACCACTTTGGAGGGTAGTTGGGTAATATGGAATACAAATGCTAGACTATATAGAAAAGAAATGAGTTTTCTGTTGAACATACAATGAATGCAGTGACAATATATGAAACTTCTGAATGCCAAGCCATAACTGAACGTGATTACTTGCAAGTCATAAATATAAAACTCTCCTTCTGGATCGGCACACTCATTGTGTGTTCACATTAAACATGATGAACACTGGACTGAAAGCTCACCCCTTGTATCATCAGAAAATTTGCTGTAACAAAAAATACACTTAGCATTATAGTCACCATAAATGTATGTTTAATTGCCCAATCTCCGATGGATATTTTTGTAATCGGAATACCATACGGAATACGGAATACCATGCTTTTCATGCGGGTATTCCATATTGCCCTCCATGCCGCCTTGGAAATGAAAGAGCTGTTAAACGCATTCGAAGGCGTATAGGATAATGGTGCTTATCAGACTATCATTCTGTATATCCAACGTCATAGTAAACAAAGAATTATTGTTCTATTATATTTCATTAGGAAAATACAGGTTGTAAAACACTTACGTGTAAAAGTTTTCGCGAATAAGAAATCAGATTTTCACGTTTACCAACGCAACGAATGTCACAATCATAAGGAGACTGACTGTAGAGCATCATGGGAACGTGAGGTACTAGTTTCTTTGCTCTCCGCTTGGAAGCAACACATCACAGGCGAGATAACGAGGTATTCCATATTATCCGACTATTCCATAATACCCGAACTTCCTCTATCAGAGCAAATACGACACGATTTGAGTTTAGCGTTCCTTTCAGCAGTGAGGCTGTATGAGACGTGTGTGTATAACTTAACTTGGGCTCCGAACCACATGAACTCCCTCCGGGAATCGAACCTGGGTCTCCCATGCCAAAGGAATATATACTAACCACCAACAGCGCAAATCTGTCTTTAACATTGGAGGGAACGAGTAAGATAGTTTCCAGAATTATTTTTTAAGCGATGTTCAAAATATTTATGAAGTTGAAAAACAATACTACGGAGGATCAAGGGAGCAGAGTTGTCTTTAACATTGAAAAGGGGTAGAGGCTTATTCTGGGGGACATCAGTTTCATCTCACTTTCCTTTGTGTGAATCGGATACAAATCATCACATTTCTCCGCGAAAAACAAATTTCAGATCGGGTTATTGGGGGGCACAGTCACCCTCAGTTCTAAGATTGGAGGGGACATGTCCCCCTTATCCCGCGGGAGTGCTCACCACTTAGCCACGAAGGAGCTCGAAAAACACGACACGAGAATGTGATAATCTTTTAGCGGAAATGGTGGAAATCTAATTACTAATACTGTATTTCATAGAGGGCGAAATCAATAGGCTAACGAAGAAAAAAACATTTTTCCTTGCATGTGGGTGTGCAGATTGAGAATAGTCGTCAAATTTAGAAATAATTTTTCTTTCACTTTTCTGGCCTTCAATGATTTTCTAAGATATTTTGCACTGTTATTTTCTTGGCACGTGCACAAAAAATTGGATACAGATTAATAATATAAGTTCAAACTGATGTGCTATGTAAACGATTACTCGTGCAAAAACACGCACCAAAGTATACTATAGGTAGATTAGGTTAGGGTAGGTAGGATAACTTATGCTAGTTCATGTTAATAGAATAGGGTAGATTAGTCTAGTACTTGTATGTTCCATTTACAAATGCATTATTGTGGGTTTCGCAATAATATGAGTTTCTATAGCAATTGTAATGGTTTGAGAATTGTAATGGTACAGTTACAATAATAAAATATAGCTTCTCTATATTGTACATAAATATTCCCATGGCGGAAGATAATAATCTAACAGAGTGCTCTTTCATATGCATTCACTCATTTTAACTGTCGTATATAACTTAATGGTTTCAGATTAGTAATCCTATACAGTAGAGCGTCGATTATCCGAACGTCGGTCAACCGAACGACCGCTTAACCGAACTGTGTACTCGCTCGCACCTGTTACTCTTCCACCCTACCGTCCATCATCCCCCTCACTCCCAAACCAAGTTTCCCCCACAGTAGTCGCCGCACTGAGCCACCGCTGGCGGAACATTGCTTCTAATGGGGCCTTCATAAGGCGCTGCTGACCGGCCAAGCCGCCAGTCGCTGTGTTTCAACAATCACCACACTTCTGTCGGTTTGGCACTGGCTGTAGAAGTAGCGGCAGTATCAAAGCTGTTCACAGCAACAGCTGCGCCAGCTTAGAGTTGAGGCGTGCCGCTCCGCGCATGGCAAATAAACATGTACAGTTCGATTATCCAAACAAACCAGTTTTCCGAACACCCATGTCCCCCAATTACTTCGGATAATCGACGCTCTACTGTATTTGTAAACATAAACGAAAAGTTGTACTACACTGCGCAAAAATACTCTGTCTGTGGAAATTAATATCTAATACAGTCCTCTTTCATATGCAGTTACTCAATTTAACTGTAAAATAACCGGTTTTTTTTGTTTTCTTTTTTTTGGCGACATATTTTCAACTGAACGCATGTGGATCAAGTATCGCAAGAATATATTTCCTTTCAGCCTTTATTTTTACATTGAAACAGGAAGTTGTAGATTTACCCACTTCCGGATTCAATACTGATCCTTATTGAAACCGGAAGTGATATTCTATCACATCCTGCTTCAATATTGGATCTCTACAGTTTAGAAATGTACCATCCTCACACCATGAAAAATTACTGTAAAATGCTTTTTTTTTTGAAAAAAAAAAAAACATTAATATCTATTGATATTTGAATTAGTGTATTTGTTAAATTGTCACATTTTGGGATTTCAAATAAATCATTGGCCTTTGCTAATGCTGAACATCAATCAGAAAATAAAACACACACTCATATATCTATATTTATATTCAAGGCACTCTAAAGGCTGATTCACACATACAGGGTGTCCATGTTCATACCGTTTAACTGCCATGTTCCGTCCCTGCCACGGACACGTCTATTCACATATACCAATGCTTTGACACTGCAGCTTTCTACACCATTTCTCTAGGAGGAAAACTTCGTGTCGCTTCGTGTATTCCGAAAAAGGTCGAAGGATCATTATTCAAGGCGACCTGTCGGAGTACGGCATGGCAACGGCACTCTATATGTGAATTAACCTTTATAATTACAAAACAAAACACACGGTATGCGAATATTGCCATTCAGAAAAGATGTCTCCTGTAAACACTCAAAACAGGAAATAAAATCTGCTTAAAAAGTAAAGATTACGAAAAAATTACATTTTACGAATGAATCTATGTTGGCAGTAGAAGTGGCCAGGATTATACACCCTCTTATATCCCAAGTATACAAGGTTTAAACTTTTTTTTTTTTTTTTTTTTGTATTTCACCAGAAAATCTTATATTTGAGATTAACCTAAAACCAAACAACAACAACACTCTAGGCTGTAAATAGTGCAATATCTCCTCTTATTAGGAGCATTCCGTCGTGCTTCGGCACAAGCACCAGCAAGCTGCTGACGTATCTGCAACGGCCAGGGGATATTAATCTTATCTCAGAGCTGCAACGAGCAAAAGCTATTCTTACCTATCTCGGAGCTGCAACGGGCAGGAGATATTAACCCTACATCTGAGCTGCAACTGGGAGAATTATTCTTAACCAGCAAACCTCAAACCTCCAAGCTGCAACGGGCAGGAGGTCCAATTGTAGAGGAAAGAACTTTTAGAGACTTACTTATCCGTAAGCTTGTGTACAAACTGTATAAACAATTTTGTAATAAAAAAAAAAAGAAAGAAAAAAATGAGGGAAAAATCTGTATACCGTTAGTCTACCGAATATTACAATACTCCAAGTTAAAACCTAAACCTTACTAATATGGGTAGTCTCTGTTATCACTGAAGCAGTGGCGTACGCAAGGAGTTTTTCCGGTGTTTAAATTCCCCGTTGAGTAAGATATTATGGAAAAACGAACATTTACTATATATATATATATATATATATATATATATATATATATATATATATATATATATATATATATATATAAAAATGACGCTTGTCCTAAAAGGATATGAGATTGAGTATTTGAACTCCGATTGACGTAATTCTGCGTACGGCCCACTCTGAAGCAAGATTCACCCAGATTACTTTGTGTGCACTATGTTTCAAATCCAAGACACAATGATAAAATTATAAACTTTGTTTTTCGTTGAACTCAGTAGCATTTATCTTTGGATACAACCTAGTCTCAATACAACTATCAGTGGCGCATACAAGGAGGTTTCGGAGGTTTAACAACTTTGAACAAAATCTCCAAAAATAAGAATTTACTATGTATAGACATGAATACAGACAACTGAAATTAAATGAACATAAGAGCTGAAACCTCTTCCCTGGCGAATTTCTGCGTACGCTACTGTATACTGTAACTTTTGAAAGGGCTCGTTTGTTATCGTGAATAACATAATCCAGTTTTCAATCAATGTAATAGCTGCCTGGCACCAGTATTATTTTTTTTAAATTTCCTTTTATTTAAATATATTTAATTTGCATTGACTGGCACTGACCGTGTACTTTATCTGGGGATGCGGCACAGGATCGACACGGCACAGGATCGACACGGCATACGACCGACAATTCAGCTCAGAAACCTGTTTCGGTCCTGTGCCGTGTCGATCCTGTGCCGTTTCGGTCCTATGCCGTGTCGATCCTATGCCGTGTCGATCCTGTGCCGTTTTGCTCTCACGCCGCTGCTCTGAAATAATTTAACTTTTAATCATGTGCCTAAAAAAATAATATTTTTATTATCTGTTTAATCTTTGCTCTTACAAATTATAAACTCCTGTCGATTCTATGCCTGTGCAAGTTATATGCATAGAATACGTACGATCGAAACGGCATAGAGCCGACACGGCATAGGAACGAAACGGCACAGGATCGACACGGCACAGGATCGACACGGCACAGGATCGACACGGCATAGGAACGAAACGGCACAGGATCGACACGGCACAGGATCGACACGGCACAGGATCGACACGGCATAGGACCGAAACGACGCACGATCATCCCCACTGCGTAGTATCTATAAAACCAAATATTTATTTCTCATAAAAGCATCAGAGACCTGTCAATTGATTTTAAAATATAAGAATTATAAGATATTTACTATATGAATATTAATAATTGTGAGTGACAAAAGAATGATAGTGCTAAATGGACAAAATATAATTTCTTGTGTGCTTGGTCAAAAGCATTTCTATATGTATGGAATACTTATATTTATTATTATTATTATTATTATTATTATTATTATTATTATTATTATTATTATTATTATTATTATTATTATTATTATTATTATTATTATTATTATTACGTTTTAACTCGTTTTGAAATCATGGCCTGATTCCACTAGAAAGCGAAAGCCATGAGAAATGTAAGCTAAGTAGTAATATGGAATACTTTTAATGTTGCTCACTAGAGGAAACATGCTCGCATGTCTTCTCGTCTCGATATCGAGACCACAAGAGACTTTTTTAATAAGAAGCTCAGTTGGGAAGTAATAACTGAGCCGATGGCTCGAGCCGGTTCGCTTGGGGTGAACCATCGGCTCGAGCTGGCTTGGTTGGATGAACCATCTGCTCGGTTCGGCTCATCTGGGCCGAAGGCTCTTGCTGACACGGTTCGGTGAGCTGTTGGCTCGGCTCACTTCTCGGTTCGGGTCCATAGTGAGTGAGCTGTGAGCCCAGCTGCTCAAGTTGTTTACAATTGTAAACCCGGGCCGAACAGTTTTGAAGATATTTGGCCAGTGCCCTATAACTTTTAACAATGTTTGGCTCGAGCCCGAATACTCAACCTAAACCCTCAACCCAAATTCACAAGCTCGTGAACAATATCCTTGACTCCTAGAATTCACGACTACCGAGGTTAGCAATCAACTAGTTTTTTAGTATTCAAACACAGACCGCGTTTCTTTCATGTTTAAACACAGTGTTGTTATAATTATAATTATTATTTATTATTATTAATAATAATAATAAAAGTTGTACTAGTAGTAGTACTAGTATCATTGATAACCTATATTGTCTATGCAAGATACTTGAAGAGAATACTCGAAACTACAAACCAGATTTGGTTCGACTCGACCCGAATTCGAGTCGAGTTGGAGGAAATTTTTCGAATCGCGTTCAAAGATGTCTGTTTTTAGTCGAATCGAGTTTCAAAGAATACTCGCTCGTACTCACTCGTGCCCATCGTAGGATGACCACATTCTAACAATCGAAAAGTAGGACACAAGTATAATAGTACTGTATATGATATCTTACTGCGTCGGCAATACGCATATCATTATTTCAATTAATGTTAACCTTAAGTTAATGAACATTTTTGTTAAGAAGAAGCACTGAACAAAATTATTAAAGGAATTAAACACAACTCCAAATGCTTTGAAGAATAACAAATTGGTTTATTTTATGAACGTACAGTCAAAGTTCGTGTTGGGCTAAATAATAATAATAACAATAATAATAATAAATTTCGAAGCGTGGTATTATTTTAAGAAATGAAAGAAAATTTAGACCGGCACAAAGGAACTTCTATTTAACTTGGTTAGCATGACTGTCATAAGTTCAATAAGAAACCTTTCCTACTTTACCGATATCTCAACAAGGCCTTCTCAGTAAAAGCGATGTATTGTAAAAAATGGTTTGTTGATTGTTCTCCATCCCTAGTCTTCTGAGGAGTGTTAGAAAACATAGCGGTTCATCATTCAGGAAAAGAGTGTGTTTGATTCAAAATATTGTGAATAAAGAATGAAACATTAAGATATTGCAAATAAATTAACTCTGGACATTTCGCAGGACATTTTAAAGAAGAAGGATATTTCTCGATTTCCTAGACATCTTCGCAACACGCAGGACAGCTCTTTGAAAAACAGTACTGTACTGCGAAAATCAGTACGTCTGGTTACCCTAGCCCATCCGTACGAGTAACGCAGTATGGCATTTTAGCCAATGTTACCTTATATGAAAATATTCATAACTTATAGCTGTCAAGTAAAAATGTGTCCTTGCATTTACATAAAGCAGTTCAGAAAGGGCAATAATAATAATAATAATAATAATAATAATAATAATAATAATAATAATAATAATAATAATAATAATAATAATAAAAGCGATAGTAATAGTAGTACAGAAAATTGAAGTGATAACATTTGTTCACATATTCTAAGTTTCAGACCTAAAAGTAACGCGTTACTTTCGAAGTAAAGTAACAGTTACTTTTTGGGGGCAAGTAACGCGTTACATTTTAGGAAAAAGTAAAGTAACTTGTAACGCGTTACATTTTTACATGTAACTTACCCAAAACTGTCCATGGGAAAATTGTTCACTGCTCGGGCCAAGATTGTTTCTGACTGTCGACAGATGGATGCCGTTTATGGCAGACCTTTGCCTGAAGTACTGCCCAAAGTTTGTAGTCCAACGGGTTAAGATCCGGGCTGCTAGAAGGCCAATCAATGGTAGAAATGAAGTGAGGGACGTTCCGCGCCAGCCAGTCCTAAGTTGGTTTCGCTGTGTGGCCTGGAGCGGAATCCTGTTGGAAGGTCCACCTTTCTCCAGGGAACATGGTAGCAGATAGTGGTTACACTACAGGTGTTAGCACTGTGTTCTGGTATACCTTGGCAGATGTTTTAACACATTGTTCGCAAAAATACAGCTGGGTTGTGCTTGAGTAGCTCACTCCCCACCAAACCATCACTGAGGCAGCATGATGTGTTGGGTGTCATCCAGAAGTCCTAAACGGCAGAACTTCTAAAAATATAGGCACTAGACCTGAATTTTAGTACTTCTGCAGTTTAGGACTTGTGGCACGGTATGATTTTTAGGATTTCTGCCGTTTAGGACTTGTGCCGCGATATGATTGTTAGGACTTCTGGCGTTTAGGACTTCTGCCTTTTAGGACTTGTGCCGTTTAGGTCTTGTGCCTTTTTCATTCACTTGCTTTAGTTCTGAAATTCGCCACCACCCCACGAAATTGCGACGATGCAGCAACTAGTTGGCAATAATGTCACGAACGTAGCTAATTCCAACAATAACAACTATATTTGTACTACTAAGATTATTATTATCACTATCTGTTCTGCACTTATACGTGAATTACATAATACAACTTATTTCATTCTAAGAATTAATTACATAATTAGTTAAGAAATTCGTTTCTTTCGAATGGAGATACGAGAATCCCAAGACAAATTCCTAAAACAAAAATAAATAAATAAAAAATTGAAAAAATGTTTAAAAAGCATATTTTACCAGACTTCTGAAAGCAAGAAAACATTCAGAATTTCAATATATACTGTGTGGAGCGAATTTTATTAAGAGTAAGACAAAAATCCACCAAAGTTTACTTAATTAAGACAAAAGCTCACTAGACATTTCACGAGTGAACATTAAATACCAACGGTATACATAAAGAACGCAGTAAATTTAAAATTGAACAAAGAACATTTACTATGCAATACATTGGGTGACATTCATAAGTTCTAAACGGCACAAGTCCTAAAAATATAGACACTAGACCTAAATTTTAGGTCGTGTTCCATTTTTGCAGAAATTACTACATAGTCATTTAGGGGTGTAGCCTGCAATTTTTTCTAGGGGAGCTTGATTTTTATATATTAAAAGCAAATCAAAAGTTTATTTTCAGATTACAAAAGCTTCAATAAGACAATAAATTTATACATGTTACACATGTACATAAATACATAATATTATTGTATTTCCAGTTACTTCCTTTTTGAAACCTGGACCTTGACAGAGCGTAAATTTAAAACCACAGCTTGTGGGAAATGTACGAATAAGTTAGTTATAAGAAATCGGAAACTGTTCATGGAAGTCCATTTGTTTGACTGTATTTATCTTCTGTACTCTTATATAAAAGAGTAAAGATGAGTGATTTTTGGGCATACTACTACAAGTAGAGTCGATAAATTTTAGTTATAAAATATAATTTTCTTATGAAAGCAGTACATAAGAAAGAATTTTTGGAAATAAGTATCGTAAAAAGGGTGGGGTAAGATTTTTTAAAAGGGTAGTGTATCTCGCAAGTTTCTAAAGCTAGTAAAATAAAACTTGGCATATAAGCTTTCCTATTAAAAAGAAAAAAACTGAAAATTGAAAATTGAAAATTGAACACATAAAAGGGAAAGAGCAAAGGGAGCACATTTTTTTATGTTCGATTTCCCCATTACTTACTCAGAAAATATGTAAATAAATTAAGGAAGGATTTGTTTAAGCTAGATGCGTGAAACTCGGCATTTGAACTTTTAACTAAAAGTAATAAAATACTATATGTTTCAGCGTCTTGAAAATTACACTTCTAAGCGAAAGGAGGGTCAGTTTCTATAATATTAAAATATCCCACTGCTTATGAGATTTGGGCAGAAAACTCTTTTTCCTTTAGGCCTCGGTTCATCCAGTTAAGCAAACGAGAGTACAAAGTGGCTGATGAATTAGGTTCTTTTAATTATTTTAACATGTTGACGTAGTTTAATTCTTTTAAAACTGTATTCTTTCACATTCTATTATAAACATATTTCATTTGCTGTAATTATTAAACACGTTTAATAAACATAAAACAGACTAACCTCCGGTCCCGGCCAGAATATGTTTTTGGTGTTAAGCCATCATTTGCCGTCCGTAACATAACCTTTGATTTAAACTTCACGTACTATCAAGACTCAAGTCTCAGAAATGTAGCATATATGAAATATACTACTTCTACTACTACTACTATACTACTACTACTACTACTACTACTACTACTAAATATTAATAATAATAATAATAATAATAATATAATAATAATAATAATAATAATAATAATAATAATAATAATAATAATAATAATAATAATAATAATAATAATAATAATAATAATAATATGTACTTCTGAAATACATATGTATCTATGTGTTATTAATTCTTTCATAATCTTGAAAGAAACTTTTGATTTGTTTTTAGTTTGTAAAAATGAAGGCCCTCTAGAAAAACTTGCTGGCTATACCCTGAATG
Organism: Thermobia domestica; assembly: GCF_964235325.1. NCBI lineage: Eukaryota > Metazoa > Arthropoda > Insecta > Zygentoma > Lepismatidae > Thermobia > Thermobia domestica. The sequence continues at coordinate 34,798,527 of NC_137465.1, forward strand.
ACTATGTATTGGTTTCTGTACACGTATTGTGTTATCACTTACTAGTCTAGTGTTATTTTTAGAACAAGACAATGGTTCTTGTCTTGGAATATTACTAGTTTGGTTTGGTAGTACAGTGATAGAGTGTGACCTATGATTTTATTTCCCTGTAGGGTATGCTATCTGCAATGCAATAAACTGTATATGCTTCTTCTTCCTAACAAGGCTGGGCGATAAGCCCCTGCAATTCCATTACAAATAAGGACGATATTATTTTATAAACTACTTGGTGAACCTTTGTTAATATAACGCTATTAGTTCTTACAACCTTTTGTTAATCTTATTTAACAATTGCAAAATGGAATAATTGAGAAAATATATAATGATGATGATAGTTTATTTACATAAGGTATACATACAACAAAAGGGAATCTGTTGGTCACTACTGTGTATCTGCTAAACCAGGGTCAAACTCTGTGTGTCACAAAGGTTAGTTTAACAGAGTTTAAAATAATAATAGATATTTTGTTTGACTTACAAAGATTATCATGTTAGCAAAATGATTTGAAATAACACGCCAGACATAGGATAAGTCTTGGGCTATATCGCTTAGAATTGTTTTAAGAGTAAATATATCATTTATGCATTAAATTTCATTACTGGCTACTTACACGTTTCGGCCTCGTGTTGGAAGTCAGCTTCTCGTGTTCTTTTCATATTCCACGATAACTGTTTTAATTGCACACTCCGCCAAATTACCTTTCCGACCTTACAATACTTTCTTGGAAAACTTCGGCTAACATATATCACCAGACGTTTGGAAAACCGACATCCTTTACTTCAGGATACAATGCGTTATTTAGCATTTCACCCAACACCTCACCGTTACTATCATTCTCCACTTTCGCTCCTATAATCTACCACCGTTAGATCCCTCTTTACTTATCATCGCCGATTACGTCATTCATGAACATCTTCCTCTCATTCACCCTTCATTTCCAGCACAGTGATTACCATTATTTACTAACATGGGACTCATTCATTTTCATCATTGAATAGAGCAGCCTCTAGGCTAAAGATAAGCTCATTTGTCTAACTAATATCACCCACGTGTTGTCCTGTGTATGCATCTCGCCACATCATTCACGCCCATTACTATATCATACGTATCGTGCATTCTATACCTAATCCTTCGTTATGATCATTAATGTTCTTTCCTTATAATATACTGCCTGATTATTTTCTTATTTATCTTCTTACTAATAACAATCATATATATGTAAAGTAACTTGGCTTCAGTTATCGCATCCTTATTGGTATGCAACCGTGCACATCACATGGCATCAGTTTGAGGGAATATTATTGATGAATTGGCAATGGCTTTCATGTTCTTGACGCTAATCCTTACATTTCCGACGATTTGAACTCACGTTTACTGAGTATGAGTGCATTCTGGGGATTTTTCGTAAAGTGTTTCCACACATTTGAATCACCCTGTTTCACTGTTATGCTCTACCGACATTGCAGATGTCTTTCTAGAGCATTTGAGTACAAATTCGCTATACTTAATACTCAGAACATCACTGTTGTCCGGCATCCATACCTGGCGATTATGCAACCACACACAACGGGCATGGTGTCCGCCATTTCATATTTGTTCCAGATATCGACTTAATACAAACGAATTATTGTTACCTGGTACAAGCTTATCAATTCATATCTATTTAGACCAAGTTTCACTTGGAAGATTATCCGGGACTCCCTACGTTCCTTTGGGGAACCCTTGCGCGTGCATGGTAGGATTGTGAAACATGCAAAATTCAATGGAGCAGGTATGACTTCTTCAGTGAATTTTTTACCCGCCCTCTTTATGTTGGTTAGTTTCCGAACTATTGGCGTCCGAAACTCATTTTTCCACGCTTTGTAGATCCGAAACTATGTCCGATAGCCGAAAGTTCAAGAGAACTTTTTTTCTTGTCTCAGTGGCAGGAGTCACCTCTCAAGAGTTGTAACACTTATTTTGCAACACTCGATATCTATCTATCTATCTATCTATCTATCTATCTATCTATCTATCTATCTATCTATCTATCTATATATATATATATATATATATATATATATAGTAAGTAAAGATCTAAGGGTTTACTTGTCCCTACCATAAATCCTTCATTGTAACCAGATTCCGGCGTTGCCGCTCTAACTCAGGTAGAACTGTATAAAGCTCTCAGTATGGCTAGCCCCATTACGGTTATCATAGTAGCCCGAGCCCGTGCAGACCTATAAACACATTACCCCACAGAAATGAGTGCCATAAGTCCATGCCTTCTAAAGGCTGTTGCGCCATGAATTTAGTTATCATTATTATTATTGCTAATATTAATATGTAATATTAGTAATAGGCTTAATAAAGATTCTCTGTATCTCTCTCACCCTATCAATTGAGTCAAGCGCTGCTAAGCGGAGGAATTCGTAACTATTACAGAAGCTGACCAGTTGCGGGAGAAAATGCAATCGCAAGAGAGCAATACGGGAAGATAGGAGCGATGCAAGAATAAATCCAGTTCTCCATGTTAAGAAATAGGAGCTCGCTGCCATATGCTCAATGTTACTGCTTCCAGTGACAATGTTGGCTGCCACTGGAAATGTAAATCATCTCTTTCTTTCCGTTTTTTAATTGACTTTTTTCAGAAATGCATCAATACTGTTTTGCGCTCAAGATCAAAGGTTTATTTTTCACTGATACACTACTTTAATACTTAAAAATATTTTAAGTATTAAAAAAATGTCCGGTTGCACAACCATGCAACATTAGTACCAGCCGCCGCTGCTATTTGGTATTCTATCTTACATGTTATATGCTTAATACTTATATAGAATGGGTCTGCGTCATTTATATGTATATTGAGAGATCGGATTTTGTCTGCACGTGCACGAAAAGAAAAGCAAATTTCTACATTTTGTGACTGAATTTTTTTTAATTTCTCCGGGGGGGATGAATTTTCTTCGGGGGGAGATTCCCCCGGGCCACCCCCTGAATTCACCCCTGCCTGGCTATATGTCCTGCCCACCTAAGCCTCCTAGAGTTAATGATCCTAACAATGTTTGGTAAGCCGTATAATTTATGTAGTTCCTCGTTATGAAGTTTCCGCCATTCCTCTTGGGTCCGAATATTCGTCTGAGCATCTTGTTCTCAAATACTTTCAGTCTATGTTCTTCCCTCAGAGTAAGCGACCATGTTTCGAAACCATACAGAACAACAGGTATGATTACTGTTTTATATATTTTAAGCCTCAAACTCCTCGACTGAATTCGCGACGACAAGAGATTTTGAACTGAATAATAACACGAATTCCCTGTTTTAGTTGACATTTAATTTCTTCGTGAAAATGATTTTCGTTATCCTAGATATTTGAAAGTATCCACTTTATCAGAAGTATTATTTAATATTTTAACGCATTCATAATTGGCCGTATTACGTTCCCAACTCACTTCCATGTATTTAGTTTTCTCTGCATTTACTTCTAAACCCTTGTCCTGCAAGCGTTTAATAAGACCTTTGCATTTCTTTCTATTGTTCTCCCATCATCCCCTATTAAATTTACATCATCAGCGTACGCATAACCTGGTACCATTTCTTTCTTTACTATACCTAGTGCTCTCAACGGGTCGGGTCGGGTTCAAGACCGACCCGACCCGACCCGTGACTAGAATTGACTGACCCGACCCGACCCGAGTGACCCGACCAGTGATCCGATCCGATTGACCTGACCCGACAACCCGACCCGAGCTGACCCGATTGACCCGACTCTACAACTCGACCCGACTAACCCGACCCGACAACCCGACCCGAGCTGACCCTATTGACCAGACCCGATAACCCGACCCGATTGGCCTGACCCGACAACCCGACCCGAGCTGACACGATTGACCCGACCCGACAAACCGACCCGAGCTGACCCGATTGACCCCGATCCGACAACCCGACCCGAGCTGACCCGACACGACAACCCGACTTGAGCTGACCCGACTGACCCGACACGACAACCCGACGCGAGTTGACCCGACCCGACCTGACCCATTTGAGAGCACTAACTACTCCTTACATATATGTAATAACAATAAGTAAGATGTAGTACCCAAATAGTATAACAGTTGAAGTACAATGACATTATATTTCTGTTCCCATGTTACCTGCTATTTAGTGGGGAGGAAAGCTTTTATATATAAATATTTCGATGGGGTAACTTGCAACATCTGTTGCAACATGCCGCATGCCATTGAAATAGAAATTTTTGCGGTTAAGCATTGTTATATGAACAATTGTTGTTGGTAATAAAACTAAGAGTATTATTATTATTCCATTATTATTATTATTATTATTATTATTATTATTATTATTATTATTATTATTATTATTATTATTATTATTATAGGACAACAGTGATGGCTTATTGCTTGCAGTGCCTAGTAGTAGTTGTTTCCTTTCATCTTCTCAGTTAGAACTTCAGACTGCAGGTCAAAGTGAGCTTCATGGATCACCTGCAAATGCATCTAAGAAGATAGTGTAGAATCCTTCAGATGATCTCCTGAACATGTATGGTTCTATCCAAAATCTGGAACTAGAAAACTGACAGCTCGGAAAAGGAAGAGATGTGCTATTCTTACAAACACTCTAGAAAAAAGTACTTTCGAAATGAAAAAGAAGCATCTAAAAGCAACCGAAAACGTAAAATCATCAGCTGAGAAGAATTTATTCTCAAGTCGTCTGTTTGGTTTCTGAAGAACCGTACGAAGAACAGGATACAGAAGAAGACTGGGTACAGTGTTTATGTTGTGAGAAGTGGTCTCATTGGTCGTGTTCCGAGAGAAATCCGTACTACATCTGTATAGATTCTAGACATTGACTGCCACAGTGAAAATGAGTGAAGCGATGTTCAAGCTGTAGATTTGATAGCATTAAATTTCTGAATCAAGTCCGATTGTTGCAACTTACCCCAGATGATGTTGCAATTTACCCCATGGGTGGGGCAAGTGTCAACAGTCGGACTTAGTTCAAAAAGTGGATGCTATCAAAACTGCCGTTCGATGTTTTGCACTTCTCTTTTTTTGGTATGTAGTTAAGGCATGTACCTTTTAGTACACTCAATATAGTTTTTATATCTATAATAATTTTCGAGTAAAAAAACAGACCTGAAAATTGTTGCAACTAGCCCCATCTTCCCCTACAATCACTTTTTCAAAAAAAAAAAAAATGTATAAAGCCAGTAAAGCAATTAACATGTAAGTCTATTTTCGAAGATAATATAGGAATTTTTCGTGCTGCTAATTATTTATTTTTAAAAAATCAGATGCTGAAACCAATCGATATAGCGCAGTTTAAGCAATTCAGTTTGTTTTATTTAAAAAGAAAACTCTCTATTTACAAATTTGATTGTTCCTATGTATTAGAGCAGTCTTCGAAAAATCAGTGCCTATTGTATTTCTAAAATATAGCTGGAGCCGCGGTGGGTCAGTGGTAGAGCGTTCACCCCTGGTGCATGGGGTCTCGGGTTCAAACCCTGCTCCCGCCAAGTGAACTTTGTGGTCGATAAACGCCGTGTGCGTGGATATTCTCGGGGTTCTCCCGTTTCCTCCCACTTTCTTCATTCCACCATTTCATTCATTTCTCATAATCACCGTCTCCTTCAGCCTAACCGGCATAAGCGTGGGACGTAAAACTCAAAGATTTCATTTCATTTTCTAAAATATAGCTGTATTGATTTATTGGTATATATTTACCTTCAGTTTGTTTGAGAGAAAATTATTACAAGAACTAAAAAGTGTTTCTCTAGTAAATACGTTTTCATAGTTTAGCTATTTACGTTAATTAAATGTCGACTAAAAGCAGGGAATTCGTGTTACTATTCGGTTCAAAATCTCTTGTCGTCGCGAATTCTGTCGAGGAATTTGAAGCTTAAAATATATAAAACGATAATCATGCCTGTTGTTCTGTATGGTTGCGAAACATGGTCGGTTACTCTGAGGGAAGAACATAGACTGAAAGTATTTGAAAACAGGATCCTGAGAAGAATATTCGGACCCAAGAGGAACGAGAATGGGGAATGGCGGAAGCTTCATAACGAGGAACTACATAGTTTATACGATTTACCCAACATTGTTAGGGTCGTCAAGTCTAGGAGGCTTAGGTGGGCAGGTCATGTAGCTAGAATGGAAGAAAGAAGAAACGCTTTCAAAGTCTTGACTGGTAGACCCATAGGAAAACGACCATTAGGAAGACCTAGGCGCAGATGGGAGGATAATATTAAGATGGATCTCGCAGAGATAGGAATACAAAGTAGAAACTGGATCCAATTAGCTAAGGATAGAAGTCAGTGGAGAGCTTTTGTGAACGCGGCACTGAACCTCCGGGTTCCATAGGCCATAGAGTTAGTTAGTTAGTTTTTTTTAGCTATTTACGTTACTAAACAAATTTGTTTTTTTTAATACATAAAATGGCGCCCGTATATATATAGGGTGTAACTTAATTAATATAACAAACGTCGTTAGGTGATTCCTGACACCGAAATAAAACAAAAACTATACAACAACCTGGGTGTAACACCCGAAAATTTGTCGGAAAAATGTATAAACCGCCATAACTCATGAACAAAACGTCGGATTGAAGTCGGGCAGAAGAATGTCCATTGTTTTTAGTCGTAGATTCGATTAGTGTACAGTGACGATGCAAGGATGACTTCCAAAGAAACTGGAGTATTCCTTTGAGTATTTTATCAAACGTTGAATGAAGAAATGATCAATCAAGTACAAGATTTAACATTAAAAAATAATAGTGCATCGTTCAAGTTAGAAGAACACTCAGAATTCGAAAGAAAGAGAGATACACATGTGTGATTCATCTATTTTGTCTCAGTACATAATGACGTCTCGGAAGAAGATTTTAAATGGAACGAAGTCTTTAACGTATCACACTTATATCTTCTAGGCTAATGGTAACGGATGATAAATGAACGGCTTCCTGTCCAAGAGTGTGTGGAAAAGGAAAAATAACTTTGATCCAGATTAGGTTTAAAACGACTGTGCATAGGACAGTCAGGCGGCATGTAAATAAATATAACATCGAAAAATGCAAAGATCATATGTGATGAACGAGTGTACAAGGAATTCTCCACATGACCCAGGGATTCCAAATATTGTGTGAATAGATATGGGGCAAAAGTAAGCTGCATTAAACGGTTTCTTCCTCGTAATATGTAATTCCGTGGAATATGGTACTTCTGTGCACAGAAGCAACAAAAGTGGGGAAACAAGGGATGTTGTACACGTTGCATAACGATACCAAGAAGTGCGCTGGAATAGTATACTTGATTTATCCGTTAGATGAATCTTCTCCCAGGAATACTTTTGATGGCGTTTTCCCCTTCCTTCGAGTTGGCAAACCTCAACTTTTCCCTGAGCTATGAAAAACTTCATTGCTATTGTGAATATACCAAAATACTATCCTAGTGTAGACCACTTACATTTTGATTTTATCATTGCCGGAGAAATTTTCTCAAAGGAAGCTCGTTGAAAGTACATTTTAAAAAAAGGATAGTCTTTTTTCGACATTCTAATGTACATACCTTAGAGCTGTATGGAATACCTACACGGAGGAATACCTACGGAACTATCGTCCCTTGTGTGCCAATTGCGAGTGGCTTACAGAAGGCTGTCTTGAAGTTTTATTGTGGAATGGCTTCAGTTAGCATAGCTGAGTTGTAATAAGCATCTACGCAACTTGTGAGTGATATACATAGTCAGATGCTCTACTGTTACACGTGTAATTGCTGTATAACAGGATGGGAAATGTTGTGTTCAACGGTAGAGGGTTGTGTCCAGGTATTTAAGGTCGTGTAAAAGTGTAGACGTTGGTGTTTAAGTAAAATTGATTGTGTTAACCTGTACACGCCTGCGCGATGGAAGATTACCCTGTCCACGAGCTGGCAGATATGCAACTCATTTATGGAGTAGCAAAGGGCAATATCCCAGAAGTGAGGCGTTTACATCGTGACCGTCGCCCTCAAAAGAGAGTAACTTTCCTTGTATTTTTCCACGCCTCCATATTCGACTTCGAGAGAGGGGTCCCTTCGGTTTCTCGTACGTGAAATCGGAGGAAATAGCCCCATATGGACAGCTGAACTTGAAGACAGCGTACGTCGAATGATCAAAACCGTCTTGAAACTATCATGTGTATGGCGTAAAAACCCACATGCAACTCTAGTAAACGATCAGCAGCAGAAATTTGGTGTGGTGTGGTGGATAATTTTGTGGTAGGATCTTATTTATTATCGGTCTGCCTGTGTGGGAGTACGTATCTTTTATTTTTACGTAATTGTCTCCCAAAATTGATAGAACATGTGCCCTTGAACATAAGACAGCAGATGTGATTTCAGTATGATAGTACACCTGCACATTTTGACAGGAATATGCAGACTTACCTAAATGAAACATTCCCAGATTGGGAGAGAAAAACCTGTGTTATGACAACCTCGTTCATTCTACCTCACGCTGCTTGATTTTTTATTTCGGGGATACGTATGAAACTCCGGCCACGACAGTCGAAGAACTTGTAGCTCGATGTAATATAGCTGCGGCAATCATCTACGAAATTTCAGATGTGCTTGATCACAGGCGGAAAAATTTGCTTCGCCGATGTCATCTTTGCAATGCGGTCAACGGTCGACAATATCAGACTGTGAACTGTTATTCTTCATAGCTGTCTCGTGTACACATACTGCATTGCGCAAATACTGTACAAGGTACCTCTGAGTATTTCACAGTTATCCTACCTTGTACGAAACAGAATAAATCGATAATTTGAAATTGTATTTCTTTCTTTCCTTGTGCAACACGCGCAACACCTTGAGTATCGTCGAATTTCATTCCTTCTGTACTCGTAGTTATTATCTTCCACGGATTTACGCATTACGGGGAGGAAATCTTTTAATCTAGCTTACTTTGGCTCAAATTATATTCACATAATTTGTGGGAATCACTGTTGTTATGTGAAGAATCCCTTATACTCTAGTTCATCGTACATGATCTTTTGCCCCTGACTGTCTTATGCACAGTCGTTCTCTGGATCAAAGTTATTTTTTTCTCATTTTTACACACTCTTAAGTTGAACAGGAAGCCGTTGATTGATCATCCGTTACCATTGGCATAGAAGTTATAATTATGATAAGCTAAAGACTTCGTTTCATTTAAATTCTTCTTCCGAGTCCAGGAATCACCTCCAGACGTTCATTACATTAATGAAGTTACACACTATATATATAATGATAAAAAATAATACCGATATTAGTGTCGATGAAATAGTATTTGGAGTCACTCAGACGAACAGTAACACTCCCGATGCAGTTTAAATCCATACTCAGATTCCATTGCCCTTTATGCTCAAAATGAAACTATTCTCCCCGTGCGAAGAACGGGTATTCCGTTAATAATTTATTATTAAACATCACACCATAAAATACAAAGTGTATCACGTAATGTACACGTTATACTGTTACTTGCTTAATGTATAAATGGAGGATGAAGGACTATTATTGGATCAAAAGATCCAATATATTTCAGACAATAAATTTCTTGTAGGCTTTATATCTGGAGAACAACATATAGTGTACCCAAACCTAAACTATGACTGAACTCAGTATGATGTGCTTAGTGCCTGAATAAAACGAAAGCTCGATTTAGGGGCCATTCAAAAATTCTGTTGCCCTTGATCCAAAAAATCTAATATATTTCATTCAATAAAAAAAAAAATCTTGTACGTCTTATATCTGAAGAACTACATATAGTGCAGCCAAACCAAAACTATCACTTAACTCAGCATGATGTGCTTATTCCGAAAGTAATACGAAACCTGGATTTAGGGACCGTCCAAACGTTTGTAGCCCCTGATCCAAAAAGTCCAATATATTTCATTCAATCAATAATTTTATTGTATGTCTTATATATGGAGAACTACATATAGTGTAACCCAACCCAAGATATCACTTAACTCAGTGTGATATGCTTATTGCGTAAAAAATATGAAAAGTCGATTTAGGGACCGTCCAAAAATTTTGTGGCCCGTTATAAAAAAAAAAATCCAAAATATTTAATTAATCGAAATTTTTCTTTTACTCCTTATACCTGGAGAACTACATATCTGGAGAAAACTCGATTTAGAGACCGTTCGAATATTTTATGGTAACTGATCCAAAAATTAATATTAGCCAAGATCATAATACTTTGATCCATTTTTTAGATCATTCCTAAAATTCTTGTTTTTATCCAATCTTTCTTTTAAACAGTATCACTCTCTTTGTTCTCAATTTGAAATTTATCAAGCAATTATAAAGCATTGCTTATTATCCAATTTGTATTCGGTGTAGAGCTTCAATTTTCTCAAAGTTTCAAATAAGATAATAAAATATGATTTACTATCGGAATTCGTGTCAGGTATTATTATTACTTTTATTGGTGTTTTCCTTTCTTTCAATTGTTAAAACAAGAAACTACCTTGCACTGTCATAAAATATGTGCTCTTTTCCAATAGCATAATAAGTGCTCATATAATTTTGAACTTTAAAATTAAGGATTGAAGTACAAGAAGTACAATTTGGATAACGAATGACTTATAATTGATGTTTAGTGGCGTACTGAAGTAAAGGGATTAAGGACTTTGAAACCCCCCTTGAGCAAGGTATTATGCAAAATTAAGCACGTTTATCATATTAGCACGTTTATATATATAAACACTTGATATTATATAAACTTGTGTTCCTAAAGCCCCTGAACCCCCTAAACATTTGCGTAGAGTACTGATTGTGTTTCTCTTATTATTTGAACCGTTTTATGCTTTGAACGAAATTTGAAGTGCAGGAACCCTGTGAAGGTGACCACCTTTACTATAAAAATTTCTTTAATGGTTCTTAGTTTTTCTTCAAAACAATCAATAACGAACGAAAAATAAATGATTGAGTTTGATTTTAAATCGAAATTTGAAATACCACCAAAAAGTTGGCCCACCCAACCTTATTTTGTAAATGACTCTTAATAATTTTCAAAACAAACTATTTCCTCTTCAAACCAATCAATAAGAAGGGAAAACATGTTATTAGCTTGAGTATTGAATCGATATTTAAAAGCAGAAAAAACAGCATGAAGTTGAACACCAAATGTATCCTGGAAATAGATATATTTTACTGGTTGTTTTGAAACAAGTGATTTTTTCTTCAAAATAAGCAAACCGCCCCGAAACAAATCACCTTCATCAACATTATTTCTTAATTATATTCTTATGTTTTTCGAATCAAATTACTTTTCTTCCAAACAAGCAACAACAAATCCATATCAAACGATTGATTTTGGTCTTGAATCGAAATTTGTAAGTAAAGGAATCAGATTGAATTTGATCACATTCTAAATTTATTTTGTAAATCTCTTTCTCTATTTTTTCGAAACAAGCGATTTGCTCTTAAAAACAACCAATAAGAAACGCTTGGCTTCGGTTTTGATTCGAGACTTTAAAGTGGAGCCAATATGAAATTCCATCACCCATTTCTCTTGAAAAGACTCTTTATGTTTTTCGAAACAGACTATTCTTTTTCAAAATAATTAGTAGCATACGCATATCAAACAATTGATTTTGATTTTCAATCAAAATTTTAAGTGGAGGAACAAGGGTAAATTTGGCCATATACCAACTTTATTTTGTAAACATCTCTTTATGTTTTAAGAAAGATACGATTTTTACTATTTTTCTTCAAAAAAGTCAATAACAAACGAAAAACAAACGATTGGCTTCCGATTTCAATTCGAAATTTGAAAGGAGGCAACTTAACATAGGTGCATTGCTTCGCTTAAAAAAAAAAAAAATCCAAACGCAAATTCTAAGCCTACAGTTTTAAAATTGCAGTTACATGTACATACTTCAACTTAGTATACATAAAAAATTACAGCATTATAAAAATATCAGACAAATAATATTATTTATTCGGTATTGAAAACCTCGAATCAACTATTGGAGTTATTTAGCGTATTTTTTTTAATATCACAAAATTAAAGGTGTATTTATTACGGCATGGATATATTACGCACAATATTTTTATACAATTTGTATATATATATATATATATAATTTTTTTTAAAATAGACCATTTAGAATTATTTATTCTTACAATTTTTTATATCCACAAATTCAAGGTGAGGGATATGCGATATTGATATTTTCAGAAAGTGTTGACCACCCTACAGAATGTCGATCCTGTGCCGTGTCGATCCTGTGCCGTGTCGATCCTATGCCGTTTCGGTCCTGTGCCGTGTCGATCCTGTGCCGTGTCGATCCTGTGCCGTGTCGGCCCTGTGCCGTTTCGGTCCTATGCCGTGTCGATCCTACGCCGTTTCGTTCCTATGCCGTTTCGATCGTATGACGGTTCTCTCCTATATATCCTTGAGAAAATAATTGTTACTTAATATTGCGTAATTATAAAATAATGTATTTTTTATTATTTCGATCGTATGAAAGTTCTGCTGTCGATCCTATGCCGTGTCGATCCTGTGCCGTTTCGGTTCTGTGCCGTGTCGATCCTATGCCGTGTCGATCCTACGCCGTGTCGATCCTATGCCGTGTCGATCCTACGCCGTGTCGATCCTATGCCGTGTCGATCCTACGCCGTGTCGGTCCTGTGCATGTAACCCCTTTATCTTTCCCATAAGAAAAAAAAAATGTACATTTTGATGATTATTGTGGAGAATCATATTCTATTCGTGACAGTCAAACAAATGCAAGTATGAGAAAACTCGCATCTTGTACGACAATATAGAGGATAATTTACAATTGTTTGTGCATGCTCAAAATGGGAGGAAAAATTATTAGTCTCCTCTCTCTCTCTCTCTCTCTCTCTCTCTCTCAATCTCTCTCCAAATATTAGTATATATAAACTTGTTTCAAAGCATGAGATCTTCAAACATAAAACAATGTCACGCTTTCCGTCTTTACTATAAAATATTCTCCTTGTCGTGTACACGAATAGGGATGCGCTCGAGACAAGATTTGAGGCTGTCTCGTCTCGAAAATATGCTGTGAAAGTGATGTCTCGACTCGAAAAATGTATGTTTCTCTATTGGAAGAGCTGTCTCTCGGCCCGAATTTTGTCAGGAAAATTCTGTCTCGTCTAGTCTCGTGCGCATCTCTATATAACACGAAGGGCGGCAACTAGCAGGTGTGCAGCCAGAATTTTTTTGTTTGGAGGGCTTCAAACTTTGGGGCACGGGGTGAGTCCAGTACTACAGGCCACTACGTGTATGTAGTATTGAATGATTATTATTCTGAATCCGAGAAGACAATAAGTAATTGTAAAATACTTCCACCTATATTATGAAGATTGTTTCTATAATAGCAAGAATATCGATGATTTGTAAGGTAACTTTTCATACTTCATCAATCATTTTCATGTTATACAAGTATAGTTTTATTGAGAAAGTGTACAAAAGGGAGTAGAGGATAAATATAAAAGCCCTCTTTTTGCACTTGTATATAAAAAGCCGCTTTTAAATTTATGCGCAATACCCTCTTGGTTGTTACAGTGTCTAATGAAGCCAACATGTTCAGTTAGTTGGCGAAACTGTTACACATTTATTATTTTAGTGTCTGATAAAGCCAATATGTTCAGTTCGTTGGCGAAACTGTTACACATTTATTATTTTAGTGTCTGATAAAGCCAATATGTTCAGTTAGTTGGCGAAACTGTTACACATTTATTATTTTAGTGTCTGATAAAGCCAATATGTTCAGTTAGTTGGCGAAACTGTTACACATTTATTGTTTTTTAACTAAACGTTTCTTTGCTTAGCAATGTGTATTTCTAGTCTGTCAATATATCAGTTTGCAATTCCAGTACAACTAGCTCTTTTCATGTTTATTTCTTGATTTTCCTTCTACATCTGTTAAAAAAAAAACGAAACAATAAAAAAAAACTTGTTTCCACTTTCAATGATATGGAACTTGTTTGTGACAAAGACACGACTAGTTTCCAAAACAAAACTGTGATAACTCACTATAGTCCGCGTCACACGAATTGGCGTGTGGCATCAGCCAATAAGCTCGCAGTGCACTGTTACTAAATCTTCAGGGAGGAATCCAATCTTTTATAATTGATTTTGTTCGTTTTTGTGGAAAATTATGAATGATTGGATTCCTCTCTGAAGGTTTAGTAACAGCGCACTGCAGCTTTATTGGCTGATGCCACACGCTAATTCGTGTGACGCGGACTATAAATATAACTATTCGAGAACTGAGTTCCTGTATTTGACAACAATCAAACAATTCATGCTGTGATTTGTTTGCTTTAGCACTGTTCATGTGAAGTTTAACTATAGCGACTTAAACATGATTTACGAATGCTGTATTCAAATAGAAGGTCAGCTTAGGAAAGTTAACTATCCATCTTGAAGTATGTTTCCAACAAGAAATATTTATTTTGAATAATATAGTTATGACACATTTTTCCACCCCTCGAAACTTCCCGGCCCGTGCAAATGCACCTGTTGAACATACATGATAGAGAAGACCCTGGCCAATACTGAAGGTATATGAAATAAGAATATTTATTGTTTACGATTGAGAATCTGAATCAACATTCTGGTTTTACCCAAGAGTTATACATCCACTGAGGATTGAACCTTCGAATACACGTGCAAGAAGCACAAGCTTTAAGGTGCTTGGCTATAAATAGGTTCGCGACTCACAACAATTTCTCCAATCAAGAAAGAACAGAAAAAATTAAAAGAGCAAATGGCATTCTGTAGGATGATAGTACTTTGACATTTTTAATTTCACACAATTTATATCGAGACTATCGAGAAATCGAGACTCGACCTACCAGACTGAGACAAGCCTTTGTAGAGTGAGACGAGTCCGAGACGGCAAGTTTTGACTCGAGACAAGACTGTTATTTGTCAAGCGAGGCGAGATGGAAACTGTACGAAATGTCGTCCTAATACTATCCCTAGCTAAAACACAAAATTGTTTTATGTATGTTTAATCGAATACCACCTTTTAAAAAGAAGTGAAAGACTTTTTTTTTTAAATATTCATTACAACGCATATTGCTACATCCATCTAGTAAACTAGTACTTTTAGTTATTCACTTAACAATTTACAAAGTATTGCTTCTCCGTTCCAAAAAAAAAATGAAATCTTTGAGCTTTACGTTCCACGGTTATGCCGGTTAGGCTAAAGGAGACGGTGATGATGAGAAATGAATGAAATGGTGGAATGAAGAAAGTGGGAGAAAACGGGAGAACCCCGAGAAAACCCACGCACACGGTGTTTGTCCACCACAAAGATCACTTGGCGGGGGCTGGGATCGAACCCGGGACCCCAAGAACCAGAGGTGAACCACTGAGCCACCGCGGCCCCCCTTTTCCGTTCAATGTTCATTGTAAATATTTCACTCGTTATAAAATTTTTCACACATGAGAAAATCAGCAGTGTGTGTACAGAACATCATGATGTGTGGGCAAGGGCGCCCATGTTGTGATTTTCAAGGGGGGGGGGCAAGTATAAGGGACATTTCAAACATAGTTTCAAATTTTGCTATAACTATTCTAAACATTCTGTTGGGTTTTCGATATTACGAAGTAAAATTTCCTTTAAGGGGGGCGACCGCTCTACCTTGCCCCCTAATGGGCGCCCTTATGTGTGGGGAATGGTTTATTCATAAATTAATGTAGTGAATTCATATATTTTCACAATGTCTTGTAAGAATGTTAAAATCCGGTAAACCTCCTTTGCATACGCCACTGAAAAAAATAATCGAACCTGCATAGAATATCCGCTTAAATGTAAATGGAAGACCAATTTATGCTCCATATACAATATAGTAAGAATGAACGAGAGGTACAGAGATTCTGTAATTGTCTACTGCGCTAATACTTGCTACGTAGTACATAGTCACTTATGCAGCCGACCCGTACTAAATTATTTTTTAAAAAAATCTTTTTTACAACGCAAGGTTCAAGTCAGTATATTTTGGGTGCAAGTTATTGTTGTATCGCATCTAACAGATTTAATAGGGCATTCTGTTGTACCAGAGAAAAGAAGTTCAAATTCCGGAGTCTCTCTCTCGAGTGAGAGAGAGAGAAAAAAATGTGAGCACGGACCCTATAAGTTGATCCCGAGCAAGACCCCGTTATGAGCGAGCTCGAACCCCGAGCATAGCGAACTTACGCGCTCAATCAGTGCGAGTGCCATGAGCAGGGTAAAAGTGGATCTGAAAAGGTAGAGGGAAATATTACGTCACGTCATCCCTCGTGCCTATCTTTACGTATTGTATTTTTAGGAAGTGGAGAGACGCAATAGATATTATTTAGAAGTGGGGGAATGTCGTTCCCCTTCACTTTTACCCCTGGCCATGAGTAATCAGTGCGAGTCATGTTGAGAACAGTCAGCCTGAGCTCCAGTAAATGCTAGTCTGTGTTATCGTAGGCCTGATCAGTGTTGCTACAGTCCTTGCTCTGGAGTGGGCTGAAAAATAGTACTAAATTGAAACAAAAAGGGCTGAATTCATTATTTTATACCGGTGTAATACATGTCTCTATAATACGAAACTAAAGGAGGTAGAGTTGTAGAACGCCTCCTCCCTCCTCCAAGAGTCCAAATGAAGAAAATACTCTTTTCAAAAATTATTTTTTTAAAAACACCCAAATAGGAGGGCCCCGAATAACCGTGGAAGTAAATGAAACTTTTCTCGCACTTAGGAAGTATAACAGAGGATACAAATTAAAACGGAAAACGGTTATCATCTTCAGTATGTATTGTAAGGAAACCAAACGCGCCTTTAAAGTAACCAGTAAATCAAAATGGTATTATGGCTATATATATATATATATATATATATATATATATATATATATATATATATATATATATATATATATATATATAACGAGGAATAAATGAATCATCTCCGAGTTCGTGTGTAAACAGTACGTTATAATAAAATATTAAAATATAAATTATTGTCCCTTATTCTCACTTATTTCACGACCGAAGGAGGATAATAGACCGTAAGAAGAAGAATATAAGGTAAATAAACTGACATTTGTAAAAAAAAAATAATAATAAAAATAAAAAAAATGTAAAACCAGTCCAGAGTCCTAGAACCTTCCCTGAAAGACAAACGTGACAAGTATTTGTTAAATGGTGCTGAATTGGGTACAATTGTACCATTTTTTTCACAAAAGGGGCTGAAAATGCCAGCGTAGTATCAACGGGCCGATGAATGACAAAAAGGGCCGAATTTGGTACAATTGTACCAAGTGTAGCAACACTGGGCCTAATTGAGATTAGTGTTCATCTCTACTATGTACTTAACAGACTTCTTTCTTCCATTTTCTCCAAACGATTCCGTCATGTCCCGTGGCTAAACGTCGCCAGCCCTTATTCCTTGAATAAATAATTATATATCTCTTACTATATTTGGAAGTTTTGTTAAAACACGCAATGCGAGCATCTCTAAAATTTAGTGTACGAAATATAAGGTAATCCTATTTACACAAAATATTTTATGTAAGAAAGTAAAAAATATATATTTACAAGAAACAGGCGAGAATTTCATATCTGTCTGCTATTTTTTTTAAAAGAGTACAGTTTGCCATCTAATGACAGTTTATCTCATTCATAGCAGCATAAATTCGATTTCTTTCGACCTAGTTTAACTGGGAATGGAAGGTTGCAAGGCGAAACAGAACATGCATACGCCATCTTCTCTTCACGCAGCACATAGTAACAGTAGGTAGGGAAACAGCTAAAGAGAGGATAGTTGAGATTTGCAACAAAAAATTGGACCTAGACCTAAAACTTCGTGTCCTGCGTGTATATAAGCTAAGCCCTCCCTGTCGTCTAGTGAACCACTCGTGCACCTTTAGTTCACGTGGTCCCGAGTTCGAGTCCCGTTGAGAGAGCACACAAAAAATGTAATTTCAAAAATTTTCTCTAATTATCCGTGTTCTTTATCCTAAAGGGGCGTTAAACTAAAATTTTATGTCTTGCGTATATAGAAGCTAAGCAGGAGCTCAGTGTTACTTTTAAAAACTTGAAGCATATAGTTTCATTTTTAATGCTTTCTATTCTAATCCGCAGATAGTAAATTTTGACGCATATGCTACAGAGAAAGAGTTGAAGAAGATGAAGAATACATCATATAACTTGTTTCCTGATATTTTATGAATGATTAAATATAGAACTTCTGGAAGGTAAGTTTAATTTTAACATGACTGTACAATGTTTTTTTTTGTGTGTGTGTGTGTGACAAATTATAAAAAATAGTCATCGAAATCACATTTGATTATACTCCATGCAAGCACTATCCATTTTCAACATCGCGGCACTAAGGAAGGCCTTGAACCGGATCAGCCCCGTTCTCTGGCTACCTTATCGAAAGAGAGATAACATGATTATCATTTACTGCTCATTGGTTGATTTTGGGGTTTGACGTCCCTTTACTAATATTTGAAAGTTGCTGTTGGTTTGAAGTTCAACGTCTCTTTCCGAGGTTATGTGAGACGTTGACCTACAAGTTAACAGAAGATCCGAACCAGATGAGTTCCCATCGGGAATCGAACGGGGGGTCTCTTTTCAATATTAAACACTTTTCTCCTCTTACAATTAATTATAATTTAAAGTCAGCTCACCGATAGAAACATAAGTACCAGTGCTTGTTTGTTACTTCAATGAGAAAACCTTATTGAAAATCAACTAATTAGTTTTCAGTTAGGGAAGGAATTTTTGAAAATCACCTCTGGAACTGAAACTGTGACGTACAGTAACGGTTCCGAAACGGGAACGGCTACTATCATCATTCCAATTTCATTTTGTTCACGAGAGCTGGTAGACGAGAGGAAGAGAACAGAATTTCTCTCATATATTTCTCTGTGTAGGTCTCTCTCCTGGTCGTTCGCTATATCACTTCCATCCAATGACAGCCTCGGTGCTTCTGTGGTTCGCTAATGCGGAAATCCCGTCCCAGTCACCCACTGTGCCAATCCACCTACATGACAAACTGAATGAAGGTCGCGTTCGCACTGATAAGAGCAATCAAGGATTTGCCCACACAGATTGCACCACACATGCGCCCTCTTTTGTTACATTTCGCTGTTATACGAGCAGTCTAAATGAACCAGAAATTATGGGGCTTTGGTCAGCGCACAAAAGAAGGTCTCTTGTAGCTACGGAATGAAAAAAATTAATTTGAATACATATACTGTGTGTACCTACTGTTATAACAAGACGTGGCTAAACAACGGAATAGAGGAACACGCATGCAATCACGTTATTGTCAAAGAAATTTTATTGCCTAAAACAAGCATCAACATGTACTTTTCTCAAAAGGCAGTAGGTCAAATCTCATTTACTGCCTGACCCAATTGTTTTACAGGAAGTGCTACCAGATTTAAAGAAATTCGTGGGTTATTACCGAAGAAATGGTAGCTTGTCAACAGAGTTTGTCCAGTGTTTTGACAATTCAATCAGGATCATTGATTACAAGCAGTGTTCGTACTTTTCCTTGAGGAAATTTCCCTCGACTGACACAAACTTTTCCCTTTTCTTATCAAATTTTAGCTAATTTCTTGAGTATCCAATTCCTGTGACAGAAATTATGTGATAAGATTAATTTAGCTACACTAAACGAATTGTCAACCACATTTATTTTGTTCATATGTTTTCTGCTTCTATTTTTTCTTACTAATTCCTTCATTTGTTATTTTTACAAACAATACACTGCCAATACACACACTACTACTACTACTACTACTATTGTATTGGTTTATTTCTGAAGGACAAAAAAAAAAAAAAAAAAAAAAAACAATTAGTTTGGTTAATCAGTTAGTGCAAGAACTTCCCTAGATTTTCACGTTTTATCAAAAAAATCTCTTGTCCCATTTTTGCTAAATTTGCCTACGAAATTTCCCTTGATCAGGGAAATTTCTCTCAAACTAAGAACACTGATTACAAGCAGTGTCATCGTAAATTTTGCTTTGGGGGAGCGAGGAAGAGGACCAAGACCCTGCTATGTACGTAATATTCACGTTTGTCATTGATATTATTTTCTTGATCAAAAAATATATAGGCTAGACCCTAAATCTCAAGCTCAGGGGAGTAACGTCTCTAGAGCCCTAAATGTTAATTACGTGTAGTATATACACCCAGAAACACCAACAGGATTATTTTTTCCCAAGGATAGGGGTGAGCACAAGAGACTGAATGTCGGAATGTACCTTGATGTCCATACTACTATATGAAAAACAATTATTATTGGTGAACATTGCATAACTTAATTGAGTACAGAAAAATATATTAAAACACCATAGACGATGAGTAAGCAAATCTAATATATTTTGACATCTATTCCAAAGAACCGAGCCTGTTTCGAAAATCCGAGGGTAGCCACCCCATCTTTCCCCCCGCTGCATGTGCCAACGTGTACGGCACTGTTACAGAACAAACAACAATAGACGAAATGTAATATTTAATTGCTGAGCTAAACGCAGTGTAACAATGAATTACACCTTGCGAATTCCAAGACACAGAAGACTACGTTCATCAGTCGTCGTCCAGTGGCAGATCTTACCCAGGGCCGGGGGACGTAGGACCCCAATTTTTTTGAGTGACAAAAATAATTTAAATTATTACTTATATATTTTTGAAAATACTCGAAAAGAAGTGGGAATACAATACCCTGGTACATCAACTATTTATTGATTTTAGAAAGGCTTACGACTCGGTTAGGAGAGAAACATTATACAACGTTCTTACAGAGCTTGGAATACCGAGAAAGCTAATTAGATTAATTAAGATATGTTTAAGTGAATCCCAAAGTAAAGTGCGGGTAGGAAAATTTTTGTCCACGAGCTTCCACGTCGAAAATGGCCTGAAACAAGGAGATGCGTTGTCGCCATTATTATTTAACTTTGTGCTGGAATACGCCGTAAGGAAAATCAAAGATAGCAACCAGGGCCTAGAGTTGAACGGCATTCACCAGGTTATGGCATATGCTGATGATGTAAATTTAATAGGGGATGATAGGAGAACAGTAGAAATAAATGCAGAGATATTATTAAACGCTTGCAGGGACATGGGTTTAGAAGTAAATGCAGAGAAAACTAAATACATGGAAGTGCGTCGGGACTGTAATACGGCAAATTGTGGAGGCGTTAAAATATTAAATAATACTTTTGATAAAGTGGATACTTTCAAATATTTAGGATCAATATTAACAGACGAAAATCATATTCACGAAGAAATTAAATGTCGACTAAAAGCAGGGAATTCGTGTTACTATTCGGTTCAAAATCTCTTGTCGTCGCGAATTCTGTCGAGGAATTTGAAGCTTAAAATATATAAAACGATAATCATGCCTGTTGTTTTGTATGGTTGCGAAACATGGTCGCTTACTCTGAGGGAAGAACATAGACTGAAAGTATTTGAGAACAGGATCCTGAGAAGAATATTCGGACCCAAGAGGAACGAGAATGGGGAATGGCGGAAGCTTCATAACGAGGAACTACATAGTTTATACGGTTTACCCAACATTGTTAGGGTCGTCAAGTCTAGGAGGCTTAGGTGGGCAGGTCATGTAGCTAGAATGGAAGAAAGTAGAAACGCTTTCAAAGTCTTGAATGGTAGACCCATAGGAAAACGACCATTAGGAAGACCTAGGCGCAGATGGGAGGATAATATTAAGATGGATCTCGCAGAGATAGGAATACAAAGTAGAAACTGGATCCAATTAGCTAAGGATAGAAGTCAGTGGAGAGCTTTTGTGAACGCGGCATTGAACCTCCGGGTTCCATAGGCCATAGAGTTAGTTAGTTATACTTTTGAAAGTTTATACTAAACTCATGTTATACCTATCAGTCTCGGTTCTAGGCTCTCCCCCCCCCCGCCCATTTTTACCTTCTAGATCCGCCGCTGTCGTCGCCATCTTTACAACTAGCGCTGTGTTACGGCGGAATTACGAAACACCATTTCCAAAATAGAAAAAGACACTTTGAGGTTCCATTCCTTTTAAGATAGGTTTCATTACGGATTGTATATAAAAGAGAATACACACATAACTAAAACGCCGATAAATCATTACATATAAGATGTAAAGGAGGAAAAAAAATTCTTTGAAAGAAACATGAAAATGTTTTCTTTGCAGAATACAAATTACTTTCAGTAGCAAGCATACAAAGTTGTCCTCGGTTTTGACTCTAACACTACCTTCTAATACCCTGAAGTCCACAGAATATATCTCTCTGTGCTTAAACCCGAATGTGTGTTTGTGTGTTTTAACGGTGTATCTATATTTGTCTCAATCGTCCCTTTCTTCTTTTTCTTCTTCCCTTCCTCCTTTGTCTTGAACCTGTGTTTTCTGTTATGACCAAGCATCCCAACGTTTTCTTCATTGGTCCCTGGAGGACGCTACTCCAGTCGACTGGAATCCATAAACGTAACGGCATGGAACACATATAAACTTCACATCTAGAGTTTCCACTATTGTGCACAGGATGTTTTTGCATTATTTGAACTGGACTTCTCATGAATATCTTCTATCTGCTTCTCAAACACAAATACACATATACACAAACACATTATACAATATATACAGGGTGAAGCAGATAATTCGTACGGGCTGTTAATTGGACTCGTATTGTATGTAAAGCCTTAGAACGAAAATATGACATAAATTGCAAATATGATTTTAAAGGCATTATGACTGGTTCAAGAATTACGTATTTCCACCAGTAGCCCGGCATCATAAATTGTTTTCGGTATATATATATATATATATATATATATATATATATATATATATATATATATATATATATATATATATATATATATATACAGGGTGTTAATGAACTATACCGACAAACTTTAAGAGGTGATTCCTCACAGAGGACATATGGCGAACAGTTCATAGTTTCAGAGCTAGGACTGTCCAAAATCGCGAAAAAGCCAAATTTGAACAGGCCTTATTTCGAATTCGAGAAACTGTGGATTTTGATCCTTATCAGCGTAAAGGAAGTCATGCATACGCAATCTAAAAATGCATATTTCATTAGTTTTCAGTGGGTGTACAGAGTATTCCATACAGGGTGAAATTCCCAGACATGACATCAACCGAATTTTGAGATATGCTCTGATTTTGTGATTGGTCCGAAGTAGATAAATGATACGCTTTGATAGCAGTGAACACAGAATCCTTTGGCGCGATGTCGGAAGTGTTAAGGATCGTCAGCGGCACAGTTTCTCGTACTCGGGAAAACACATGCTGCAATGTTTTCTTTCAAGCTTATAAGTGAAGAAATTGTGAAATATACCGTGACGAAGTACATATCATCACACGTTATTCCGAACACAAGGAAAAATGAAGCTGCCGGTTCCTAACACTTCCGACTTTCCTCCGAAGCACTGGATGTCCATTGTTGTCAAGGCTTACTTCCTGCCCCCTTTGGACTCTTCTTGAAATCAGTGTATATCTGAAAACTCTATTGAAAACATATCTGAGAATTAGACCCTGTAGAGAATACCCTCTATACCTATTGACAATTGATGAAATATGCACTTTTGGATTGTGTATGCGTGGCTTCTTTTAAGCTAAGAACCACCACCCACAGTCTCTCGAATTCGAAACAGGGCCTCTTGAAGTTTGGCTTTTTCGCGATTTTGGACAGCCCTAGCTCTGAAACTATGCACTTTTCCCCATAGGTCCATATGAACTTTTTCTCTTATTTTGATGTGAGGAATCACCTCTTACAGTTTGTCGGTATAGTTCATTAACACCTTGTATATGCTATATATGGAGCTTACAATGAATGGGTTAAGTATGACGTATATCTGCCAGTACTTCCGTCATTTATTCCTGATGGATTTCAAAGAAATGTGAACATATTGAACTTGTAAGGATGAGTGAATATAACATACTTTTGACACCATTTGTTTTTGGTGAGTTCCAAAGAAATGTGCTACATATGGAATCTACAATGAATGGGTCAAGCATGACGTACTTCCGCCATTACTACTGACAACATTTGTTTCCAGTAAGTTCCAAAGAAATGTGCTACATATGGAACTTACAATGAATGGGTCAAGTATGACGTATATCTGCCAGTACTTCCGTCATTTATTTCTGATGAATTCCAAACAAATATAAACATATGGAACTTACAAAGATGGGTGAAATATAACGTACTTCGGACATCATTTGTTTCCAATAGATTCCGAAGACATATAAAGATATGGAACTTTAAAAGAGGGGGTGAAGTATAACGTACTTTCGACGCTATTTGTTTCCATCAGGTTCTAAAAAATGTGCAAAATGCGAAATATGGTTATTTTCTGCATTGATCCATAAAGATAGAAATATGCAAGAGAAAATTGTAAGTTTCGCCGAAATTTCTCAAACAAGATACTTAAAGAATGAACATTAGGCATACCAGGAATTAAAGTTCATATAAGGAGACTGATACGAATATTGCCACAATTGTCGAAATTGTAAACAATTCATTCATTTTCTAAAACAAAGATAAAGTAAGTAATACATCGACTACTCGAGGACGTTGTGTTAAAATGACCCCCAGTTGAACGTTATATATTAGAAACTAACTACAGTTTATTAATGATTTTGTTACAAAAGGTAAAACGGAGATATTGCAAGTATCTGACGGTAATATCGCCACTTACAAATCCTAGGATTTACAAAATAGAAACATAAAAAATCATTAAAAAAAAAGATATTCATCGTCTACCAGCGCACAGATATCTTGAAACTCCTGGCGGAGTCCATTTACTGACACAGTTTTAATAAAATCATATCTTGCATTCCACACAATCAATCCATGGTGTTTTCTCATGTATTTGCTAATAAACTTGCCCAAAGTCACAACAAAAACTGTTACTGATGATGCTTCTTCTTTATAATGGACTGATTTTCACTCACACGCAATTTCGGTTAACGAAACGACTCTTTCGAGTTGTCCGGTTAGTCCAACTTTATTTAATTCCATTTTGTTCTGATTTTGTTTAAACCTTGTGATTTATCTTTGGAAGGTTCTTCAAATTCTAGCAGTAATTTCCGTTTGAGAACAACCACTTTGATGTTAAATTATATTTTGCAAGCCTTTTGACGCTTAATCTTTGTGTTGATAAAATCTCAGTCATACCCCTTTATGACTGAGTATGAGAAGTCATCCTTGCTACTTTGTAGTGATGAGTGGAAATATGTCTGTAGTTCGATGTCTATATTGAACTCTAGGTGTAGTCCTTTGAAGCTGACAGACCATTTAGAATATTATTAGCGTGAATCAATCTCATACTTGCATGTAAGTCAGAAATGATCACAAATACACACTTCTAGGTGATGAAAAGGAAACCTACAACACGGAAAAGCTTAGGTTAACATTAACTGAAATGAAAGAATACGTAAAACTAGAAAACACAAGAGAACAGAACAATCGTACTTATCAACACAACGGAAGAATCTTATTTCAATACGTTTTCCATCTTATAACTATCAAGAATATAAATAAAATTGTCACTATTTTGTGGTAATTCTATTTCATGTGTTAAAGTTACTAGATCATGAATCATCTTTCAAATTAATCTATACCATTTGTAGAAATTCTGAGTACATGCAAGTAGAAATAGGAATATTAATAGCAAATTTTTAATGCAACTACAACGAAGACAATATCGCAAGAGGCGATATTGCTAACGAGCGTGTATATGGTGGTACTGTTTGCATTACACTATTTTAGTTATACATTACTGTATTCCAAGCTAATAAAAGGAAATATATTTTTCTTTATCGCTTGCAATGAGCTAAAATCTTATGACATTAACATATATTGGAGATTTATGTGTGTAAAATAAAGATAACAGTAGTATACCCACCGAAACATCTCTTTAAAAATTGACGATGTCTTTGTTGTTTCAAAGCACACATCATATCTTCTTCCACAAGGAGAAATTTCCGAAAGCACGTCAGAGCGCTCGCAAACAACTAACAAATATGATCACAAAGAAAGAGCTCTTCAACACTGTAGGTAACTTCTCAAACTAAAATTATGCGCTTCAGCGGTGATATTGCCAACATGGCAATATTCGCATCACTTACCCTATGACTTTAATCATATGTCAATATGATTTACTTTTGGCTTACCACCCCTACTTTATAGTTTTAAATATGAGAGAAGCTGAAGCAAAACATCTATGCCCAACAACATGCCTCTAGCAGCACTTCTGGACCACATATAACGATATTAACAATAACTTCCGTAATTAAATCCTAGGTGAGAATATAACTTTGAAATATCAAACAATCAATTTTTGTTTGCACTTGCTGCAGTGTGTTGGATCGTAGTAGTAGGGTTATTGGTCGACTTAATTTCGGTATACCAGGAAATCATCTGCTCAGTTACAAATATTTAGGTATTAATAAGTTTGTATCTAAGAGCGGAAGCTCCGAAAGTGAATACTCAATTTTATTGGAGGCCGTACAACAAAACTATAATACAAGAATAATAAGTAACCTATGAAATAACCAGGTTCATTTATAATTTCAATAGAATAAAAACGTTATTTGGAAGAAAAAAGAAAATTATCATAATGGATTACTAATGAGTTTTATATGAACACACACTACGTTTTATTATTGTTTTTCAGCTTGATTGACGTTAATAATTAGCAAAGAATCCTTTGAAACGAGAACGAAATTTAGTATATATATCCACATAAATGAATGGTACGAGTATTTAAAATGGCATCTAAACAAAAGTCAAATAAATGATATAGCAACGTTGGTTCAAAATAACTTCAAACAGAGAGAAAGGGGGAAATGTGTGACAGGGGCAGGGGAAATTTCATTTATTGTTTCTGTAATGAGATTTTTGAAGATAATAGTAATTAATCAAATGGGAATAATGAACAGTTTACATATTTAAATATTTAGCTTGGTAAAATATTAAAGATATATTGGTATATATATGATAGCTTGGTATTTAAAAAATACACTATTGAAAGAAATAAAATCTACTGACTGATCCTTAGCAGGGCGGTCGGTCACAGAAGAAGAATAACATTCTATTTTTTTTCCTAATTCGTAAGGGCAAAAAAATCAGGTCTGGTCATTAACATATGGTAGTTTCCGTGCATCTGGTTCCAGATTCTATCCTATTGTAGGGATTAAACTATTGTGGCGATTTAATTGCAACTTAAAAACTATTGTGACGATTTAATTGCAGCTTAAAAGCTATTTTGGTGATTTAATTGTAGCTTAAAAATTATTATGGTGAATTATTTGCAACTAAAAAACTGTTGTGACGATGTAATTGCAATATTTTGACAATTTAATTGCAACTTAAAAACTGTTGTGATGATTTAATTGCAACTTAAAACAGTATTGTCAATTTAATTACTATGAAACAAAATGTTAAATGTGACCGTGTAGAGCTTTTAATTAAGTTTGAATTAACCGTTAACGCACAGCGATCCGGTTTCCAGAACCGGTTCCGGACCTGTATCCGAAAACCCGGTTCCAGAACCGGATCTTAGGAACCGGTTCCAGACCTGGATCCGAAAAAAACGGTTCCGGAACCGGATCCGTTGAGACCCTAAAACCGGTTCCACCAGGAACCGGTTCTGGTCATCCCTAATTCGTATCAGTATTATTGCGAACCAAAGAGACATCTAAAGGAAAAAGTCAGATTTTCGAGAGGAGAATTAGATTAAGTATAAGCGAGCTAAAAAGAGAACTATTCTATCATGAAGAAAAAACTGTTATTGATTGTGTTAGGTAATCAGTAACTGAACTGTGCCAATGAAGATTTATGATGTGTTAGGCATAACTAGCATTACTTATTTAACCATATGTATTTACCTAAAATATAATATAGAAACAAAATATAATATAAATTATATATAAAATGTTACGTATTCTTGTCAAAATATATTTCTTGGACTTTAAAAGTTAAAACCGTATAAAAATAAACGAATACATATAAATTATATAAAAGCTCATTCTAGCCCAAGATGTAACCACAGTGTCTTTTTCTTTAACTTCTTCTTCTAATCTTAATCATCATAGACATGGTCCTTACTTATGAAACGTTTCTGATCAACAAACTATTTATTGCTTTTCATCCTAACAGATGGTATGTCGCCAAAATGGCTCAATTCGGAAATAAATTATGATCATATGTAGATGCAGCGTAAAATGCGAAGCGACTTTACGTTTGCATCGCATTTCTGTGAGTTTGTGTAACAAATTACTATGCGATACTCTTTAAGTAAAATGCTGATATACAGAATATACAAGGGTTTCCCAAACGTAATGGTAAAAAATGAAACGACAGATTTCAGGCATCCAAATAAGAAAAAAAAAAATGTTTATTTGACATAATGTGGAGAGAAAGGAACTTCACACTTGCCAGCGGATTAATGATAAGTGCTAGGGAGGGGGTTCAGAAAGACATAAAAATTATATCGGTTTGACATGTTAAACGCACGTTACATAACTGCGCCAGAGATACTCCAAATGTCACTTAGGGATTCACCGAATGTCTGTACGTCAGTTGTAATGAAACGGTGCAGTAAAGATAGAAACCATATAGAAAATAGTTGTTATCCATAGCACGATTGCACGCTCATGTACTGTACAATGGGAGTCAAAGTGAAGACCACTGAGTATGGTTACATAATCTCTGGGATTAATGAAGAATAGTATACCAGATAGAAACTTGCAGAGCGAGGGTAGAAATAAAAACAAGTGAAAAAGTGGTGTAATGTAATGAAATAACTTGCAGAATATACAACGACGTACTGTATTTGTAACGTAGTATGTAATACAGAGTACCACTACAAACTACAAGGTCGTACGTGCTAACAAGAAACGTACCTACAGAAGATGTTCAAAAGTGCTGTCCTCCCACATCTATGCAACGTGCTAATCGTGAGTTTCGAATGTATTCCATCATTCCCTGTGTGTTGTGTAACTGTTCACACGTATCTTCAATGCGGTTTCGTTAAGTCGGCAAATTCCTTTCCCTAAGTGTGAAGTTCCTTTCCCACAACATTCCAAGCTGTCTAGCTCCGTCCTTGTTCACTTCCGGACTATAGGTCATATAAACTTTTTTTTTTATTTTGGTTCCGGGAATCTGTGGTTTCATATTTTACCAGTACTTTTGGGACACACTATATATATTAAGGTTTTCTGGTATCAGGGGCTCACCCACGCTGGATTCCCCCACACAAAACTTCCTAACTCAACATACATTTGTTCACTTTCTCAATAAAACTATAATTGTATAAGAGAGAAATTATTGATTTAGCATGAAAATTTTATCTTACAAAACACTTCATCTGTGTTCTTTCTCTTATAAACACATTCTAGTTCTATCATTTTTATTTCCTAAAAGTATAGATCGAAGTATTTTACAAGGACTTGTCGCTTTTTCGGGTGCAGAATAACACGCTTTCAATATTACATAAACATAGTGGTTTGTAGTATTGGTCACTTCCGCTAAAGCCTGGAACTCCGAACAAAAATTTCTGGGTGCGCGCCTGTCTAAATATGTAACACTAACAAAAATTTCTGGGTGCGCGCCTGTCTGAATATGTAACACTAACAAAAATTTCTGTGTGCGCGCCTGTCTAAATATGTAACACTAACAAAAATTTCTGGGTGCGCGCCTGTCTGATTATGTAACACTAACAACAATTTCTGGGTGCGGGCCTGTCTGAATATGTAACACTAACAAAAGTAACTTAAAGTTTGAAATATTTTGTCAGTACTACTAATTTTGATTTCTGAATTTCAATTTTTTTTTAAAAAATAATAATACATCTACTTGTTTAAAAAAAATACTACAGAAGACGATGGAATAGGTGGAATGAAAATGATAGTAATGGGATGAAACAGATATAATAATAAAGTACTTTGAAAAGAATAAGAAAAGAAATACACTTTGTAAAAAAAACTAAGAAGAGTATTAATAAAACACATTCACTGTATACTTCAGAATTTAATATTTTTGTTATTAAAAAATTGTGTTACAAAATGCTTTCTTATTGTAAAAACGTATATTAATTCAGAATATAGATATTGAGAAAAAGAAACGAATACGTAAAAAAGCATTACAAAACAAAATTAGCGATGAAAAGTCTGTAATACTATTTGAATAGTTTTTTACAGAAATATCTTTTTTTTCTTTTTTCAAATAAATATAAGGAAAAGCAGAAGAGGAAAAAAAAACTATGAAGCAGAGATTAGAGATGAAAATTATATGTATAGAAAAAAAAGGAATATTAAATAAATGGATGTGAAGAAAAATTAACTGACAAGGGTAGAAAGAAGGAATGAATGAATGAAAAGAAAATGAAAATTGAATTGTAAGCAGTGCTTTCTCTCTCTCTCTCCAAGGAAAACATTAAATCGCAAAAGATTTTAATCTTTTTCTCGTTAAGCGTCTCTGAAAATTGGAATATCTCGAATTAATTACAACATTAACGTTTCTTCTAACGGGGGTCTTAAGTCGTAAAAATGCTACAGAAGGAAACAAAAGAAATGTGTTGGAAAAAAAAGTCACACAGTAACGAGAAGAAAAGTTCAATGGAAACACGGTTCAAGAAGTACAAAAAAAAAAAAAGGAAAAAAGGAAGTGAAAAAAAAAGAGAAGAGATCAAGAATTGTTGAAAGTACAAGTGGAGCATTGGGATAAAACAACAGCAGTTGTGCTGCCATCTATGATTCGATTTCTAGATTTTTTTGATGTAATAGTTGTAAGCGAGATGACCAATTTTGTGGTTTTTCCGCACTCATATTACTTTTGTTGTGTATCAAACTTGTTCAAATATCTATTATCCACAACTTCGAAGGGAATCATGTCAATAAAATAGGTGTTAAAGTTCTGTTTGCACGAAGGCAAGTCAA
This sequence comes from Thermobia domestica, assembly GCF_964235325.1. Taxonomy (NCBI): domain Eukaryota; kingdom Metazoa; phylum Arthropoda; class Insecta; order Zygentoma; family Lepismatidae; genus Thermobia; species Thermobia domestica. Next base: position 34,829,513 of record NC_137465.1, read on the forward strand.
AAATTATTCGAAATGTAGCTATAATTTTGCTTAGATTGTCCATACTGACCTCTGTCCTCGTTTATTTTATTGTTATGCTGTTGTGGTCATGCTATGACAAGTTTGATTTCAATTCCTCAATTTGTCTTCCTTTTATTGCAAATAGATCATGGCCGCTATACGAGAAGTTTGCACCAATGAGGAACAAGAAGCAGCCATCACGCTTTTGTAGTCGGAAGGTGTATCAGAGACCAGAATCCATCAAAGACTTTCGGTACAATACGGGAACACTGTCTACGAACGGATTGAAAAAATTCAAAAATGGTCACACAAATGTCACGCACGAGGAAGGGGGCAGAGAACCATCTACATTTACAAATGTCAGCATTGACCGTGCACGTGACATGGTTCTGGTTAGAGAAACGAGTGATTATTGATGAAATGGCACATCGTCTGGAAATTAGTCATAGTTCTGCGTACGATATCGTCCACAACAGACTTGGGTTTCATAAAGTCACGTTCTTCTTCGGTGTAAACTTCTAAGGGAGCGGCCATGATCTGTCTGGAACAAAAGGAAGACAAATGGACGAATTAGGATCAAACTTTCATAGCATGACCACAACAGCATAACAATAAAATAAACGAGGACAGAGGTCAGCATGAACGATGTAAGAGAAGTTACGGCTACATTGCGGATAATTTTTGACTTACCCTCGATTTTTTTTTACAATACTCCTAATAGATTACTATTCTATTTGTTTACTTTTTAAGAGTCTAATTTTGTAACTTAAATTTCCGCTCTTCCATATCAACTAGACCTTTTCTATTTCAAGTGTGCCCCAGCTGGCGCTGCTGTCGAAGTTTTTTCTTTTCCGTACCTCCCTCGAGAGAGGAGGGACAAGTTGTTGTCGGCGAGACCTTTCAATAGTTGGGTGCAGACAGGACTGTCACATTGAATTAATTCACGGGTTTTGCTGTGCACTGACTTGTTAGCCATTTTAAGAAGCCAGCGATCTTCACTCGTCAAGACCACACGACTAAATGAGAAATTGGCAACCGCGAGAGCCGAGATCATTCACTTGTTTCCTCCAGTGCCGGACTTACGTGTAAGTCTTAGGCTATTTGAGAAAGCGTTACCCCCTGTAGCGAACGCGGCCAAAGTGGCTATTCAGTAATTTTACTTTCACCAGATGTGTAAATCATACTGTGAGCCAATCAGGGTTTACAGGTCTTTTTGCCAGGTCCAGATGTGTAATAGCAGAGTTCCAATACTCTGCACAAACCATCTTCCAAGCAGCTGTTTCTTGGTACAATCCCTTTGCCTGGCAACACGTCTTTCCTTTTTTTCCTTCCTTTTGAAATCTTTTAAACAGCAGGCGGTCTATTGTTCAAACCCGCACCAAATACGCTCGAGCTGACGTTTTCTCAGCGATTTTATTACTTTCGCGTTTATGATTAGCCATCTACATTTAAATACATGGTCAGTGTATTCCAAGAGTACGCATGAGCAATAAATACGCTTTGCGATCGCCTCAAATAGCCGGGTACTAAGCTAAACAAGCTATAGGTTAGGGTCCCACTCTCTTGGGAGCCCCAAAAGGTAAAGGAAACAACTGGATGTACGTTTTCAAAATACTAGAAAAACAATAAATCAAATAAAATCTACACATAGCAACAATGCTTCGTGTTGTGTAGACTCCTATGATGTAAGTAATGGGGTCCCCTTCTGCTAGCCTGCTTCGTAAAATATCGCTAGTTTCTTCATTTCTGTATATAGGGTGCCTACGTTCATCTTGATACTTAAAGGACCCCAATACCTTCAATAGCTTAGGGCCCCACCAAACATAAATCCGACACTGCTTTCCTCAAAGCAAAGAGGATAGCGGGGTTGGTGCCTATGAATGTTTCACATATTTTCCGAAGGCGCACTTGAAATAGAGCTATCTGGTATTTTCCATGGATACATAAAGGTCATGACAATATAATATTTTCTCATAAATTCCATTATAACTTATTGTTTTATTGTAAAATTTCTCAAAATTTATGTTTTTAACTGTTAGGAGTATGTGTCACTGTGTTGAGAGTGTGTTTCCGTAAGAAAAACACACAATGTAACATAGAACAGACAGTGACGGATCTAGAAGGTAAAAACTGGGGAGGGGGGGACAGCCAGAACCCAGACTATGATAAGTACATTATGAATTTACTATGAACTTTCAAAAATATATAAACAGCAGCTTGAATTATTATTGTCACTCAGAAAACTGGGAGCCCTAAGCCCGCGGCCCCGGGTTTGATCCGCCACTGAGAATAGAGTATTTCTTCTTTGATTTATACAGTGCTTAAATGCTTATATAAACAATCTGTTTCAGCAGAATTATCTATTATTGGGAATTAACGACGACACGCTTTTTTGCGTCATAAAATTTATTTTTTTCTCGAGTTTCTCAAAAATTGCGCATCAGAATTTACCCTTATGAAGGTAATTTTTTCACGTTTCATACAAATTGTTGACTGACATATGATTTATTTCTGGATAATATTTTAGTTAAGTAAACATATGGAAAATGTTAATCATAATACTGTCTTCATACAACTGCCATATTGAAGACCTTTAAGAGGATGTATATCAATAGATCAATTTTGCGTTAAGAGATGACGTTGTGATCATATAGCAACAATTTTTTCAGTTTACAAAATAATTCGGTTTTCTCAAGTTTTCTCAAAAAAGTACATATGAGTTTTTATACTGATGGATATCTTTTTGTCTTATTCAGTGACCTATCAACTGTATACGTTTCATTTTTGGAAACTTCCTTCCGTTAAACGATAATAAACATTCTACAAATTACAACAAAATGTGTTTAGATTGTTTGTGTAGGTAGGCCTATATTGTCAGTTAATTAAACATCACTTCAATAGATGACAGACTGATTTCAATGCTTGTTCAAGACCTTTACGTAGCGCTCTTAACGGAAAAGTTAGGAACAATCGTCTTCCGCAAGTGTTCTTAGTCCATATATCCTTCTAAGAAAAAAATGTTATAAATCCTGTAAAATACTTCTAGACAAGAATTTTAGGAATTATCAAAAAATGCATCAAAAGATTGCGATTTTGCCCAATAATTAGATTTTGGATCAGAAACCACAATATTTTTGAACGGCCCCTATAATCGAGTTTTTGTATTTTTTACGGAATAATAGTAGATTGGGGGCATCTAGTACACTAACCTTGAATTTGCTTTGTGTACTTTTCTGACATTTTAGCAGTTCCTAAAAATGGATACACCCTTTTACGCATACTAATGACACATAATGTATGCAGGTGCGGCCGGAGGTAACATGACACATAATAAATTGCTTTCCGGTGAAAAAGAAATGTTAATTGGACAAGCAGAATATAGAAAAAACCTTTTCGGAAATAAAATATGCAGATCACACACGTAGAACAAGGTAATTCATTAATATTCAGCACATGTAACGCGACAGCTGCTGCTGGAGAACATTCTAGAAATTTGGATCGTTGGTATGAGTGAAAGAAAGCACTAGAAGCTTCCAGATCTTTTTAATTTATTATTGTTGGAATAGGGGAAAGAACACACTCGAACCTTCTGGAAAGATTTAAGGGCATATAAATACTGATGCATTTGCATGATGTGTACATTTAGAAAGAAGAGAGCACCAAGAACATCAAGTGTTAACTTTGCGAAGAAGATATTTTACTACTAGGAGAGATTGGAAGATTGGTAAGTAATAACGTTGTAGTTTTCTTGTATTATACTTGTTCATTTTTATATGGGAAAGGGACATATTGTAATTGTTTGGAGTATAAGGGGGACGGAACTGTTTGGTTTTATCGGGAATTCATTGCGGATTTTCCGGCATTGAAAAATGATATGACTCGGTGTACTTTTATGGAATTATAACTTGACTAAGATATAGTATAATGTAATATGAAGGGAATCAAAATTAATGATTGCACCGGGAATCGAATGAGTATTCTCCCACGTGGAGAACCGTACGCTAAATTTTATGCTTGAAGTGTGAACTTATTACTTATACATAACTATGAATTGTGTAAGATATAACACGAAGTCAACAGAATGCGCTCCCGGAACTCGAACCAAGACTGTCCCACGTGGAGAACCGTACGACAAACATTTTGCTTAGCAGATATTGTTACTTATATGTAGCTATGAATTGTGTAAGACGTATAACTGGTATTTAGAAAGTATATGGGAAATTTTATTGAGTAGGGAGTTATGACACTGCCGGAACTCGAACCAAGACTGTCCCACGTGGAGAACCGTACGCTTGCTTGCACTGTAGACCTTTCTCAGTTATAAATGCTATATTTTTGTAATTTGAAAAGTCGTAATAGGGTAACTAATTACAGTTTTTTCTTTTCTGTTTTAGGTGCTGAAGCAAATAAGTGATAGAATCGAGAAAAAGCAGAGAGCACGAAAGACGTGGATTTGAATTGGATTATCACTTAAACAGAGATAAACTAATATTCGGTAAGTATTATTATTATTATTATTATTATTATTATTATTATTATTATTATTATTATTTTCAAAATTTTGTTTGTTTTCAGGTTTTTTAGTCATTGTATACATATATTGATTGCACTTTTTGTCTTGTATTTTACAGAAAAAATGGAGTTTTACGTCGAGGAATTTAACGTGATTGATGAAACCATTTTCCAGGGAAGACTGAGAGGCTTGGATACTGCTGAACGTGTTTTACATACGTGGCAACAAGTAGTGGACCTGCAAGCAGCAGGGTATGTTGGATCGTCTGAAATTGTAAGTGATCTACTATCGCTTTTGTACCTATATTATAAAAATAATCAATATATCATTCTGAATAATGTTCGCTCAGCAGCGGATATTATAGAGCTTTTTGACCACGGATTTTTCCGTGAAGATCGACTGTATGATGCGGCATTTATGTCATATTTAAATTATACGGCTTCTGAGAAGGGGCAGTTAGAGCGAGTGAGTGACAAAAGTGTATCCGCGTTATTTTCATTTACGGGAAATCGAGAAAATGTTCATTCAGAACATAATGATGATGATGATGATGACTCATTACATATTGATTGGGCACTATTAAATGAAATTAATTTGGATGAACCAGTAGAAATTCAAAATTCCGAAACTGACTTTACAGAGATGTTGTGGCAAAAATTACAAGAAATTGAGGAAGAAAATGCGCGTGTTGATCGTCTGAATAATGCACATTATTCAGAAGATATGCGACCCACAACTTCTCAGCACCCTCCATTGCGAGGATATGGAGGGAATGAAAGAGAGTGTAATATGTTTGAAATTGTGGGGAGAAATGTGAGAGAGTACCCGCGTTTCAATATGAAAGGGGTGGAAATTATTGTAAAACCAACGGTGCAACATATAATTACAAATCCCATGGATTATATTACATCCATGATGGATTATGCGCTTTCTACCGTTCTGAGGGATACACGACCCCACGATTTTGTTGGTTTAAGAATAAATTCCGACCGAGATCTCCTGAATAAAGAAGTGTTTGTTCCATGGCGAAAACGTCAAAATTTGAATACTGATGTGGTTCTTAGAACGGTGGAGAACGTACTAAATAGCAATGAATCATTTCTTTTAGGAAATCAATTAGAATTCCGGTTTGACATCGTTGATGGATTACACGGACAGGGTATACCTAAACGCGCAGCGGTAAGAAAATATGCAGAAATGAGTATGTTTTTCAAGGATCATGTGGTGGCCACAAAGGCTAGTGATTTTCTTTGTCTGCCAAAATCCATAGTATATTGGATTACAAAGCATGAAGAGAGTAAGCAGGCTTTATACAATATGACCATGCCTACACGCAAAACTTGGGAAAATAAAGCACAAAAATTGTGTAACGATGCAAAAATGTACGTTGAACGGAAACAGGGATTTGATTTGGAAGATGTAGTTGCCTTTCAAAATTATTTAGTGAAAAAGAATTATCAAATTGTAGTATATGAATTACCGGAAGATTCCAGAACACCTGTGGTACGCTACCCAGGAATAAATGCTGAGAAAAAGATATTTATTCTGTATCAGAGAGGGGATACTGTGGGCCATTTCCAGCCCATTAAGAATATTAATTCATTTATGGGTAAGAGGAATTTCTGCTTTTCATGCTTGGAAGGATTTAGATCAGATAAAAGTGCTCACCAATGTCAGATGAGATGTTCGTACTGTGAACATTTTCATAGTAAAGAAACTAACGCGAAATTGGTACATTGTACACAATGTAATAGAAACTTTCCTGAAGGCATTTGCTTTACTAACCATTTAACACTAAATAAAGTAAAGAAATCCACATGTGATTACGTGAAATTGTGTAACGCATGTGGTGTAATTTATGATGTGAGAAAAAGAAAATCAGCTCATGTATGCGGCGACTACTATTGTAGTCTTTGTAAAGTGCACGTAACTGTTGGCCATCGATGTTTCGTTCAAAAGTGTAAACTAAAACGCACTGAACGGTTTTTGTACATTATATTTGATGTGGAAACCATGCTATTAGCACCAAATGAGAAAGGTGAACGGGAACATGCCGTAAATTTATGTTGTTGTTTGAATGTATGTTTCCACTGCATAAACACTGGAGTAGATAGTTTATGTTTCAAGTGCGGAGATAAAATATCCGGGAACCGTATGTTTTCTTTCACAACCATGGAGGCGTTTATTGAACATGTGCTTATGGAAAGGCCAGAGTATCAGATTATTGTGGCACTTGCTCACAATAATTCGCGATATGATGGCCTATTTTGTGTGCGGACACTTATTGAGAAACAAAAAATAACTCCACATGTTCTTATGCACGGTCAAAAGATATTTCAAATTAGTATTAGTAATCGTTTTTATTTCCGGGACACTTTTCTCTATCTTGGTGTAAAATTATCCAAATTACCGAAAACCTTAGGATTGAATGTGGAATTGAAAAAAGGAGATTTTCCATATCTCTTTAATACAGAGGAACATCAAAATTATGTTGGAGAATGGCCGGCATTGTATTATTATGACCCAGACTCACGTAGTACGGCAGACCGGGCAGAACTTATGCTGTGGCATGAAGAGCGAGTACGGAATGGTGATATTTTTGATTTTCAGAAAGAATTGATGGAGTACTGCCGGAACGATGTGCGTATATTGGCGGAGGCAGTAATTAAATTTACCTCCATGATTGAAGAGAAAACAAATGGTATTCAATGTTTTATTTCCAGCACAACAATCGCTAGTCTAGCAATGTTGACATACCGGTGTCATCACTTGATTGAAAACACAATTCCAGTTATTCCTCCAAACGGGTTCCAACTTACTCAACAACAGAGTATTAAAGCATTAAAATGGTTGAAGTATATGGAACATGTAACAAAGAGATCTATTGTTACTTCGAATAATGCGTTGGAGGAACGGTTTGGCAGATATAAAGTCGATGGTTTTGACGCTAAAACAAACACTATATATCAGTTCATGGGATGTTACTGGCATTCCTGTAAAAGCTGTTATAAAGATAATAGAAATAGCATTTTATGCAAAGAAAATGGTGCGTACAACACTTTTGAAAAGAGATACGAACAAACAGTGCACTGCCGCAACTATCTGAAAAAATTAGGCTATAATTTAATAGAAATTTGGGAATGTGAATGGGATGCAATGGTAAAACGTGATAAACATATACAGAAGATCCTCGAACAACGGTGCAAACATATTCATGATCCTCTCATTCCGAAATCTGCCTATCAAGGAGGTAGAACAGAAAATTTTAAGTTATATGTAGACTGTGCAGAGGACGAATACGTAGTTTACGTAGATGTCACTTCGCTTTATCCCGCAACAATGTGTAAACGAGGCATGCCTGTGAATGTACCTAAAGTACACAATGGTCCCAATTTCCCCAATGTGCGAAACATTCATGCACTTGTAAAATGCAGTGTTCTTCCACCCTCCGATTTATATTTTCCAATCCTCCCTTATGTTACGGGAGGAAGATTAATCTTTGGATTGTGTAAATCGTGCATGGATGAACAAAATGATGATGAATGTACGCACATAGATCTTGAACGTATCATTACCGGTACGTTTTGTACCCCCGAACTGCACAAAGCATTAGACAATGGGTATGAGCTAATTGAAATTCATGAAATATGGGAGTTTGATTTATTAGTCCCGGAAAAAGATGTTTGTGAAGGATTATTTGGGTCATGTGTGAAATCCTTTTTACAAATGAAACAAGAAGCTTCAGGCTTTCCTGCAGAATGCAGTACAAAAGAAGAGCAGGAAAAGTACATTCAAGAATATTTCAGGCATGAGGGGATACAGTTAAATTATGAGAACATAGAATATAATCCAGGCCTGCGCAGTACAGCGAAACTGTTTTTGAATTCGCTGTACGGGAAATGGGGACAAAGAACAGACCTTTCACAGTGCACAATGGTTGATACAGCAGAGGATTTTTTAAAAATTTTAACAGATCCTAAATATGAAATTCAAGCTGTAACACCAGTTGGTGAAACTCATTTAATTGTTCAATATAAAGACTGTGAGAGTGAAAATATCCCATTAGCATTTTCAAATGTTGTGCTGGCAGCATTTATAACCTCATGGGCACGATTGTGGCTGTATGATCTACTAACAAGTGTTGGAGAACAGAATGTAATCTATTGCGATACGGACAGTATCATGTTTATACAAAGAAAAGATGAGCAACTCCCATTAAAATTAAGTTCATATTTGGGTGGGTTAACAAATGAAGTTCCCGAAGGTTGGGAAATACGTAAAGTAATAGCATTAGGTGCAAAGAATTACGCCTACGCTTTACGCAATGCTAGTGGGGAAATGAAATATGTCTATAAAATACGTGGAATAACATTAAATCACAGAACAAGTGATAAAATTAATTTTGATAGTTTTTATGATTTAGTGACGGGGAATCGGGAGGCAACTGTAATCGAAATGCCATCCAAAATTGTTCGGAAACCAGATTTGCGCATCTTTTCTCGAAGAGAACTAAAGACACATCAAATGGTGACCAGTAAACGCAGACGAATAGACGCTGACATTGTGACTGACGTACCAAGAAGTGTTACTGTTCCGTATGGCTATAGATCTCATAAATGATTGGCCAGAGACTCGTTTTTTGGGGGATAAAAAGCAGAGTTTCTATCACATTGTGTCATTTGCAACGAAGATGTTACGTTTTAAACATCCGTGCACTATTCTCATAGCCGGCCCTTCCCGTGCTGGTAAAACTCACTTTGTGAATCGATTAATCAAAGAAAGAAATGATATGTTTAATGTTTCCTTTAAAGAAATTGTATGGTGTTATGGCGCAGTTATACCAAACTTGGACGTTGATGCAAAAATACGTTTTCTGGAAGGAATCCCCGATATAAATACTTTTGATATAAGTGAAAATTCATTACTCATATTAGATGATTTAATGTCAGAAACAAATGACGATGTGGCCAAATTATTTACCAAGTACGCTCACCACAAGAAATTAACCGTAATATTTATTGTTCAAAATTTATTTCCAAAAAACCGGCATGCTCGAGATATTAGTTTAAATGCACATAATATAGTGGTATTTAAGAATCCACGTGATAAGTTACAAATTGAATATTTAGCAAGACAAATTATGCCTCGTGAAAGCAAACAACTCGTGAATGTCTTTGAGGAAATTACACAAAAACCACACACGTATTTATTGTTTGACCTTACACAACAAACACATGATGCCCTACGACTGAGAACAAATATATTTCCCGGAGAAATAATGCATGTGTACAGTAGTGTTAAAAACGCGGCCACACCGTTTTATGTTTAGTTAGCATCAAGATGTTGAAGGTAAAACATCATTATAATACGCTCTGCACGCTTGCGAAATGCAAGCCATCCGATCGGAAAGTTATTCTTCAAAACGCACCGAGTGATTTGATTCGTACCATATCACAAGTAGCAAAAAATACTATAAAAGGAAATATCCCCATATCATTAATTCAGAAGCAAAGGCTCCGTAGACATAAGAAGATCTTACGTGCTCTCTCCTCAAAACTTTCTCTTAAAAAGAAAAAGAAATTATTACTACAGAAAGGTGGTGCATTACTTCCATTAATTCTCGGGCCACTCATTGGTGCCTTAGCCTCAACAATTTTTGGAAGATAACATGTCGGAATTACGTAAAATGCTATTAGTTCCAGAAAATGCACTTCATAGAATACAATCTAATTTAAAGACGCATGAAGCACATCAATCAAGACTAGATAAAGATATGAGCGAAATCTTACATCGTACAGATTTGAGTAGAGAACAAAAATGGAAATTGTATCAGCAAGTATTACATCAATATTTACATTATAAATCGAGTCCCACACCGGAAAATCCTATTACCCTACCCATTGTTGACTCAGAAAATGCAAGTAGTCGTACAGATAGTGGTATTTTAACTCTTGTACCCGATATATTACAATCAGTACCAAAAACACTTCGAAGGAAAACGGATTTATTACTTAAACAACTCATTAATTCACAGAAAATCTCGTGGGATCAAACAGGTACAGTAGCTATCGATGGAAATATCATTCCCGGTTCCAATATTATCGATTTAGTAAATGATGTCGTTCGTACACGAAAATATTCAACACAACCAGTAGGATTACAGCCATTTAAAACGTTATTGGATGATATTAATGTTCCTCGGGAATTTATTAGTTCACGTACACCAGGACCGCCTTCACCTGCTTTTACAACCCCGAAAGTGACTGGCAGTAAAATTCGAAAACGGCATTCTTCTTCGACTGCAGTATCCCCCGCAATTGCAGCTAACGTATTTCGGTATTGGAAAGAATATAAAATGTAAATAAGAAATGACAAAATTATCAAAAATCTATTACAAGTATTCAGATCCTGCATCTTTATCCAGTGTTAGTACATTAGAACGTAAAACAAAATTATCCCGAGAGAAAATTAAAAAATGGTTAGCATCACAAGATGCATATACAATGCACGCTCCAATACGAAAAACATTTCCACGGAAACAATATTATGTTAGTGGTCCTAATGAAACATTACAATGCGATTTGGCGGACATGCAAAATATTGCAAAGTATAATGACGGATATCGCTATATTTTATGTGCAATTGACATTTTTTCGCGGTACTTGTATTGCATTCCTGTGAAAACAAAGAAAGGGCCTGAAATGGCTAATGCAATAACTTCAATTTTAAATCAAGTGCCATTACTGGTTCACGTTCAAACTGACTTAGGGTCAGAATTTTATAATCGCCATGTAAAGAAAGTGTTTAAAGATTTTGGGATTAATCATTATAGTGTACATTCGGAAATGAAATGTGCGTTAGTAGAAAGAGTAATTCGTACCATTAAAAGTAAAATATATCGTTATTTTACTGCAGAAAATACGTATCGGTACATTGATGTGTTGGATCAAATTGTACACAATTATAATCATAGTTATCATTCAACTATTAAAATGGCACCCGCAGAAGTAAATGATTCAAATATCAATCAAGTGTGGAATACGCTGTACGGAAAGACTGTACATAAGAAGAAATTAACTTGTAAATTTCAAGCAGGAGATTATGTTCGTATTACTAAATATAAACATAAGCTTGAAAAAGGATATTTGCCCAATTGGTCTCGAGAAATATTTCTTGTTGATAAATGTATAAAATCAAATCCTGTAACTTATAAATTAAAAGACTGGAATGGTGATGAAATTAAAGGAATATTTTATGCTGAAGAATTACAAAAAATATTTCTAAGCTCAAACAAGACCTATTTAATTGAAAAAGTTCTTCAACGTAAGAAGGGGTGGGTTTTCGTAAAATGGTTAGGCTACCCAGAAAGTATGAATTCGTGGATTCGAGTATCTAGTATTCAGTCTGCATAATGAATTCGTCATTGAAACACGGTTTTTACGTGACGTTACCTTCCAATGCAAGTAGTACACTTTTTGATAATACAACATCCTCATTTCGAGTAAAACTTGCAAGGGCCATAGATTTAACGGACGGAGAGTGGGTTGTGGGCTTAACACAAATTAATATACCGTGGAGTTTTTATAATGTTGGTCCGGGTGAACAAATTACAATCGATACATTTATTGATGGTGAATATATTCGATATCCTGTTAAAGTAACAGAGGGATATTATGCATCCATTAAAGCCATCTTAAATCTAATTCCCGAGAAAGTACGTATAATAAAATATAATTATTTTAAGAATCAAGTGTATATTCAACATTCCTTCCGGTCACGTGATCGGTGTATTCTAGACATAACAAAAGGTTTACAACATATACTCGGTTTTATGAATGAAAATTCAAATTTTTATAATTCAGTGGTGTATATAAAAGATCAACATAGGGAACAATTTCTGGCTCCTCAGGGAAAATATCCCTGTAACCTTGATTATAATATTCCAACAGAAGTTAACGTATGTGTGGATATTGTAAAACAACAAGAAGAAATTGGACCTTTACTTCGTAAAATTAGTATATTTTACGAGCGGTATGGACGAATCAAAAATATTTTATTTCATAACCCGCAGTACGTGAAAGTTGAAAAGAAATATTTTGATACGATAGAAGTAAACTTAAAAGATGAACTCGGTATAAACTTACCATTTCGTTTTGGAACTTCGAACTTGACACTTCACTTTAAACGAAAATGATTTCTGAAAGCATCGAAGACAGTTTCTACATTACACTGGTTTCAAATGCAAGTACAGACGTTTATCCTAAAAATAGTCCAACCCATTTCATTAATAATTTGAAAAATACTGTACGTTTAACAGATACGGATTGGTGTGTCGGATTAAGTGAAATACATATTCCTTTAACGTGTCATAATGTCACCGAAGATGAAAATATCGTTTGGTACAAATTAGAAGGTCATGAAATTATGAAAAGTAAAATTACTCCTGGATATTATGCAAACATTGAACACATACTGGAAGAATTAAATAAAGCTTCAGAATTTATACGATTTAACGCTTCCAATATTATTCATGTTACTTCTGAACCAAACGTTGAATTTATAACACTTTCACCTATTTTGGCTATACAACTAGGTTTTCATGAAAAAAATGACCTCGTTATTCAAAAACAGGGATTTAAACAACCATACTTAGATATTGGATATCCTTTTCAAATTTTTGTGTATACTGATCTTATTGAATATCAATTGGTGGGAGATACGCAAGCTCCCTTACTACGTATTGCAACTGTTGGCAATATGACTTATGGAAAAGTTCAAACGTTACGATATCAAGATATTCACTATATACCACTCTCTAAATTTTGCTTTAACAGTGTTGAAATACTACTAAAGGACCACGCAGGACGAAATTTACCATTTCGTTCCGGGACATTGACAGTGACACTTCATTTTAAACGTTCTCCTGGAAAATGAAAAAGCAACATACGTATTATCAGCGGGGACGTGGCCTTCCCTTCTTTTCAGGTCCAGTTTATCAACGGGGTCATGGGATTGGTAGTTTCTTTAAAGGTTTATTTCGTTTTGCATTGCCTTTATTAAAACAAGGTGCCAAAGCTGTAGGCCGGCAAGCGTTACAAACAGGAATACAAGTTGCAGGTGATGTACTAGAAGACCGTCCATTTAAAGAATCCGTTCGTGCTCGCGTAGAAGAAGCTGGAAAAACATTAAAAACTAAAGCTGCAAATAAACTTAGTCAGTTGTTAACCGGTAGTGGTAAGAGACGTCCACGAAAACGTAAGGCTCCTGCTATTGTACAATTCGGTCCTCCGGTCAAACGTAATCGAAAATATTCCGGTGATATATTTAGTTAATCATGGCTTTACTCAGTGGAAGTAGTCCTGAATGTTGTACAAGTGAACTTGATTTGTTTACTATTCCAATGACTCAAACTGCTATTGAGTCATCTTCCACTGTTGAATATCGTCCGGTTTCTACTTTATCGTCAGAAGGACCAATTGAATTTGTTGTACCTGGTGAAACTGGTGATTTTATTCACACTGCATACTTGTATCTCCATGTAAAATGTAAAATTACAAAAAACGATAATACAAATTTAGTTGCGGCGGATATTGTTGCACCTGTAAATAATTTTCTTCATTCGTTATTTAGTCAAGTTGATGTTTTATTAAACGATAAATTAATTAGTTCATCATCTGGTTCATATCCGTACCGTGCATATATCGAAACATTATTAAATTATGGTAGTGATGCCGCTCGAACCCATTTAACTGGGGGATTATGGTATAAAGATACTGCAAACCAATTTAATGTATTAGGTAATGCAAATACTGGATTTACAAATCGTGCCCAGTATGTTAGAAATAGTGCATCATTTGATATGTATGGCCGTATCCATGCTGATATTGCCGGTGTGGGATGTATGCTTCCTAATAAAGTAAGCTTACGTGTAAAATTACATCGTACAAAAGATACGTTTTGTTTAATGTCTGCTGAAAATACAGCATATAAAGTCAAACTTGAAGACGTAACACTTCACGTGCGGCGTCTAGATATTGCTGCCGACTTAGCTATGCAAATCAATGCTGGCATGGAACACATTCCGGCCAGCATACCTCTTACTCGTGTTGAAACTCGTACCTATACCATTCCCGCAGAAGTAAGTTCATATAATCTCGATAATTTATTTTTGGGTAAAGTACCAAAAGGTGTTGTTATAGGTTTTGTATCAAACGCTGCATTTAATGGTCAACCACATGTAAATCCTTTTGAATTTCAACATTTTAACGTTAACAAACTGCAATTACAAGTTGGTTCAAAATCATTTCCACCGACACCCCTCACTCCTAATTTTGAAAATGGATTATATGTTCAAACATATTCCACTCTGTTTTCCGGTACCGGTATATATTATCAAGATCATTCACATACAATTTCCCGTGAAGAATTTCGACATGGATACACTTTGTACCCGTTCATTCTATCTCCAACAGGAACATTAGATGATTCTACGTGGGATGTCATACGTGATTCCCCTGTCAATTTAAAATTATCATTTTCTCAACCTCTACAAAATTCCATTACATGTATTGTGTACGCTCAATTTGACTCTCTCATTCAAATCGATAAAGACAGGAATGTATATACTGATCATACAATGTAAAATTTCGTCATTTGAGTGCCATGAGGGTTATTGTTCACTTCTCCGCGTTCAACGATAATGATGATCATATTATTATTAAGGAACTTGCAATTGTAAATCCTGATATCCCCTTTGTACAAAGCTGGATTTTTAAACCACCATATCCATTACATGAATTACGTGTGCCGCTCATACTTTCGAATAAACATCTAGTACAACATGATTATGGTATTGACTGGTACAATGGCGATGTAGATTAATCATTGTTACCTACTATATTGAAACAATATTGTGCTAATACCTGTACCTTGTATACTTATGGTAAAACACGTCAGGACTATCTGCAGCAACTATTGGAACGGACTGTTGTGAATTTAGAAGATTTACAGTGCCCAAAAGCGTCTTCCTTGGGATTTCATGTTTACTCTTGTGCTTATTTAAAACATAGATTTGGACAATTTAAGTGTTGTGTGCGTGAAGCTTTATTATATGCCGAATACTTAAAAGTCTATGGTTATGTTTTATACGTAAATCCAAATAGTGCAACGTATGTTCCATCAAAAATAAAACAAGAGGAGGAAAGTAAGGATGAAATAGACTAATAAACATGTATAGTGATCAATTATTACAAGTGTTACTAAAGGACTGTATTACCGGTGCAAATGTGACTGGAATTTATCCCATTGATCGTTTACCTATACTTGTTCAACACCCTGTAGGACTGATTATTAATTTGGACAAGTCTGATTTACCTGGTAGCCATTGGGTAGCGATCTATATCAATAACAATAAACATGGATACTATTTTGATTCCCTGGCACAGGGTGTGCCTAAACTAATTCAACAGTTCCTACAAAGGAATTGTAAACTCTATTTTGTAAATACTGTACAAGTTCAAGATAATCATTCTATCATGTGTGGATATTTTGTATTATATTTTCTATATTATAGGATACGTGGTGTTTCATTTGACAAATGTATTGCAATGTTTAATCATAAAAAATTAAAAAATAATGATAAACTTGTCAAAAAACATGTAGAAAACATAATGAAAAAGAAAAAAAGTAGATGTTTGTAGATTTTTAGAAATAAATAAATACCAATTTTTTAAAACTTTTATATTTTTATTTCTCCATAAAATATATCTTCCTTACAATAGTTTTAAGATTACAATGAAAACATTAAACTTGCTATGCCCTTAGTAAGGGTTGTGGATCGCTCATTTTTCCACCAATAATTCAATTGTTGTGCATTTCGATATGCACATGCCGATTTTGATTCTACTTGCTTATGAAATGAACAAATTTCATTACAAACGGTACCTTGTAATTCTGCTAATGGTGGACAACCTTTTCTTTCCAGATCCACAACGTTTGCTAACGCAAAGATTTTCTTTATCCAATTGGCTTTTTCCCCACCTTTACAAAGGAAAGTTGCATCTAATGCACAAAAATCATACATAATATTCCGAATATGTGATACGAGATAGCCAGTCTTATTAGACCATGACAAGCCATGCAAGTGGTTTGTAAGCCAATCGATTTGTTTTTGGCAACCTATTGGTAAATCGTTAAATTCGCATGGTACTTTTACTAAACAATGAAAATTTAAAGTATCATCACACGCAGTAAGACAAAATTCACGTATCACAAATTCAATCGGGGAAATCCCTGTATGTCTACAATATACATTTTATGGCAAACTGAAATTTCACACGAACGTTCCATGACAACTGGAATAAGTTGTCCAATAAATTCAGTATTTTTTAAACATTCACCAGTTTTTAACATAAAGTTTGTGATTGAAATTTCACGATGCCGTTCATGAAAAATTTCAAAGAGTTCTACTAAAGTCTTATCATTCAACAAGTGCTTTTCAAGAAAAGTTCCAGGATTATGCTGCATACCACTTATTCCATTTGAGCGTAAGTATACACTTATCGTTTCTAACACACAATTTTCACTAATGCTTTGTCCACAATTCTCATTATCACAATACATGATTACTAATAAAAGGAAATCAAACAATACACAATTTACCATATGTCCACGTATTTCCCATAATCTTTTTCTAGTAAAATTTTTAATAGAATGGGTCTATATTCAAAGTCCCACACAAGATTTCGGAAACGTTCAATGAAATTCCATATCATCGCAAAAGGCTGTCCATGCTTTTTTCTGTAAATTGATAATAATTCTTCACGAACTTCAAATTTCGTTACAGCATCTATAGCTTTCCGTTCAAGAGATTCCGTATCCAACACCAAACAATCGTGTGTCCATTGACTGCCGTCTCCGAACCCGCAAGCAAAACAAATACATATATCGTCTGGTTTCCAGTATATTATACAGTCTTTTATACAATCCAATGATGTACGTTCCACAGTACACTCACATGGCAAATTCAAAAATTCTTCCAACTCCCAATTCTCCACCGGGGAATTACTCACTGTTGGTGAAGGTGTAGGGGGATATTCTTCTATTTCGTTTTCAACATCAAGTAACGGGAAAACTTCTGTTTCTAGTGGCGGAGGTTGCGGGTTCACCACCGGTTGGGATAAAAATTCTGTTCCCGGTAATACATCCAAGTTGGCCGGGGTAACTTCTGTTTCCAGTGGCGGAAGTTGCGGGTTCACCACCGGTTGGGATAAAACTTCTGTTCCCGGTAATACATCCACTTTAGACGGGGTAACTTCTGTTTCCAATGGCGGAAAGTGCGGGCTCACCACCGGTTGGGATAAAACCTCTGTCCCCGGCAAAGATGATGATTCTGCGAGATCACTTTCACCTCTTGTACTAAAATTCAAAGGTTTCGGTGAATCCATGCTTTAAAACCAATCTATAATTCCTTTTCACTAAAACACTGGCTATTCAATATGCTTCGTCCATCACGTAATATCCCATACCAACAATCACAATTTCTAGAATGTTCTCCAGCAGCAGGTGTCGCGTTACATGTGCTGAATATTAATGAATTACCTTGTTCTACGTGTGTGATCTGCATATTTTATTTCCGAAAAGGTTTTTTCTATATTCTGCTTGTCCAATTAACATTTCTTTTGACCGGAAACCATTTATTATGTGTCATGTTACCTCCGGCCGCACCTGCATACATTATGTGTCATTAATATGCGGGAAAAAAGGGTGTATCCATTTTTTTAAAACGTGCATTACCAAGTGCTACCATGTCAGAAAAGTACACAAAGCAAATTCAAGGTTAGTGTACTAGATGCCCCCAATCTACTAATAATCACATCATACTGAGTTAAGTGATAGTTTGGGTTTGGCTACTCTATATGTAATTCTCCAGATGTAAGACCTACAAGAAAATTTTTGCCTGAAATATACTGGATCATTTGATCCAAAAATACACGTAAACTGATACATTTTAAATTATGTATTACCTTCTCGTTAAGGAAATTTGACGTAAAGAAGAGATTGTATTATACTTTAAAGAGACTAAGGAATAAGTAGTAACCACAGACAGAAGTATCTTCCAACAGACGCTATGGAATTTCGTTTTGATCGTTTGCAAGGCGAAAGAACCAATGAACGTTAGATTTTAGATTTCGTCTCAAGGAGTTGGCACTGCTATTGGTTTTCTTACGTGACGTCATGAGTTCTCACAGTAATCAACATATTTTCATCTGATTCGCTTGTCTATGAGTAATAGATTCCATGGTGATAGAGCGTGCAGATCAGATAGAAAATTAATCCTACTGTATATCTGTTTGCTACTGATCTTTGTTTCTGCTATTGTGCCCATTACTAACACAAAAGCAACCACGTATTTATTTCAATTCAATTTCTTGGACTACTGTATATCTAGGTTCGAACATTAACTTCCCTACTTATTTGTCTGGGCACACTACGAGCTCACCATGTGAGATGTCCTTCACCACGTACCAGTCGAGGGTTAGTTTAAAATTTCAACACAGTCGACCGTCAGATCGAAAATCAGTTTCTTCGTCGCAACCAAGGGGCGCTACTGTGTATTTGTGACGTGAGATTTCAAGTTCCTCATTGAGTTTATTCTCTGTGTGTATACTTTGTCTGTGCTAATAACCGCTTAGAAAATTGGAAACAAATGTGTTTACGAAGCATTAAAAAGAAGATTTTTGAGTGCTAAAATAAAGAAATGGATTAATACTAAAAGCATTAGGAGTTCTTCCTAAGGTTAAATGCTAAAGCTTTTATTGATATTAGAAATCATGCTTGATATTAGAAACGTCACTTAAACTTTAAATTGAGCCCAAGTATTAAGTTTAAGTTTATCATTAAGTTTAGTATTTAACCTTAGGAAGAGCACCTAATGTTTTTAGTATTTATCAATTTCTTACTTTTATACTACAAAAATATTCTTTTTAGTGCTTCTTATAAAAACGTTGAGATTTTAAATTTAACTATTAAACTTTAAATTGAATCCAATGCTTTTTAGCCTTAGTCTTATTTCAATTTAAAGTTTAAGTGACGTTTCTATTATCGATCATTAACTCTAATATCAATAAAATACTTAACCCTTAAACTTAGGAAGAACGCCAAATGCTTCTAGTCGTGGTCCCATTTCTCCTTCTATCTTACCAACAAATTATTTCCTGCTTTTTTAGTGTATTTTACAAAAGCATTGCTTTAAAGTATAAATTGATAAAATGACTATATAAACACAATGAAAAACTTTTATCAACGTTTAAAGATACAAAATCATTACATAAAACAATGCAAATATAAACATGGTTTAAATGTTGTTATATCACTCCCTTCGTGCACCTCTCGTACGCGGAAGGATCCTTGTAATTTCTTGATGAAGAAAAAAAGTCAGGGCAAAACTTTCAGTAAAAATTACAAAACCAGAGAAAATCTTTACAGAAATCGGGAAGAGACAGAAAAAATCTTTACGAATATCAAAAACAGGACGAGAAAATCTTTACGAATATCGAGACAGGACGAAAAAATCTTTACGGAAATCGAGATGAGACTAGAAAATCTTTACGAAAATCGAAAGAAGACGAGAAAATCTTTACGAAAATCGAGACAAGACGAGAAAATCTTTACGGAAATCGAGACGAGATGAGAAAAATCTTTACGAAAATCGTGACGAGACGAGAAAATCTTTACGAAAAGACGAGACGAGAAAATCATTACGAAAATCGAGACGTGACGAAAAAATCTTTACGAAAATCGAGACAGGACGAGAAAATTTTTGCGAAAAGACTAAGCGTGAAAATCTTTACGGAAATCGAGACGAGACGAGAAAGTCTTTACGAAAATCGAGACAGGACAAGAAAATCTTTACGAAAATCGAGACGAGTCGAGACAAAAATATTCGCCTCGTTTCTTCTCATGGACAACAATAGTAGTTGAAGGACTATAGGATGGTATGAAGTACAGAGACCATTAGTTTGCTTTTGGTTGAGGTCGAGTGAAATATTTTAAAAAAAGACTCGCTTTTAGTAAGAGCAATGTTGAATATTTTTTTTTCCTACATGAAATACTAAAAGGGTTGAAAGACGGGAAAACATAGAGAAGAATAGGAAGTGAAAGATGAATTGATGGATTTAGAAAGAAGGAAAAAAAAAGAGATGACGAAGAAAATGAATCATCGCAGCTGACAATTCTCCCACTGCCACCCAGAGATAAATGAAAAGAACGAAGTTAGATTCCTGCGACACAAATCAATGCTAACCGTCACTCGAGTGTCGTATTTGATGTATCAACACAATCTCACTTGTAGAAAGCGGATGTACGACTCAAAAGATTTATGTATTTTCCCGTTATTTACACTTGTTGGTCTTTCACAGGAGAAGTACTGTATATTCAGTATATATAATAACACTACTACTAATTCTAACGTAAGCAGGAGCGTCAGGTATTGAAAATCAGTGGGAGTATTGTAATTCACAGTTCACAACCTTGGTAGTTCAGGGTATGAAATACCTCATAAGCTTACAGATCTTTAGCAGTCCTCTCTCTCTCTCTGAAAATTTGTAAATTGCCCCTCCTGAAAATGCAGTTTTGAGTATTTTTGAATGAAAAGTAAGTTTTTTTTTTCACAATGGAAAATATGTCATCTTGAATAAGAAAATGACAGCATAACCACAGATTTTCAAGGTTTTTAAATGCCGATCTTAGTTTTTCTCATGCCATTCTAGACACCGACGATTTGTGATGTAAGAAGTATGAAAAGTTTTAGTTGAAAATATCACGGACAAACACTCGTTCAATTTCTCATTTAGAAAGGAATCGTCACCTCGGCGTACTGTTGTAACTATGAATGTCAACACCCAGCAAATTACAGAGGGTGCATTCCTTTCAAAAAGAAACTGAAAGAAGGACGCAACAAAAATAAAATCAAACCGCTTCCAATGACAGTGTGAAGAAGGGCTTCCCGCCACCACGTCCTACGACCCGGAAGCTACAAAATTCATGCATCAAGGTATCAAAAGAATCGACCGAGCAAGGAAGATTTACGTCCAGTCTTAAAGAACTACTCTTATTTAAAAATCTAAATCTACCAGCAATCGTACACAAAGCGAAGGAACATCTAAAACACTTACAACCAACACGAGATCCTATCACCAAATTCACGATACTTGTTGATGTGGTTGTGAGTATATTCGATGATGGATCCGACTAAAGGTCAACTCAACCAAAATATTAAATGTAGTCGGAATGCTGACGGTGTATCTAAACAAACTGCTCAATTCACCTACTTCTTACAAAAACACAATATACACATTGTGCCTTTTCAGAAAGTTAGATTAAAACCACTCAAACAATTCAAGATCTGAAATTATGATGTCCGATGAGATAGACTCGTACCGAGAGGTGAAGGACCAGCGATATTAGTCAAAAAGTCGATCGTATATGTTCTACTCCTGTACCGGGCGCTTCAATCCTTGGAAGCCCTTAGCGTTACCATCTTTGGGCACAATACATCAATAAACATCATTACAGCATATAAGATACCAAATGCCCCACTTATCACGGCTGACTTTCAAGCTCTACGGGCTCTGCATCCCAGAATAATGATGGCGGGTGACCTCAATGAGACCTTTGGAACTCCAGAGTTGAGAACCGTTGCGGCGATATTTTAGAACAAGCTCAACCTAGATTCTATCTCACATCACTGGATCCTCGAGAACCTACGCACTATCCCAAACAAGGGGAAAGACCACATGTTTTTGATATGTTGTTATATCACGACATAAACTTCTCAACCAATCCGGAGTTAATGAATACTCTAAATTCAGACCACAATCTAGTTTGCGTCGACTTCCAACACCAGCACTACTTTGATACTTGTAGACTACCTCAAATATATGAAACGAATTAGAACCAGTACCAACAACTTCTCCATGAAATTATTCACTGCAAATACCACTTCGAACAGAAGAAAAAAAATAGACAGATCAGCAGCAGATCTCAGAGCAGAAATCCAGAGTGAATGTGGACCTACCATACCAAAACAATCAAACTTCTAGTAAATTAATCCGAGGAAGAACACCAGACATGCTTTTTCCTTTAACTCATGTTCTGAATCAGAAACCTTTGGCAGTAAACTAGGCTTCTCAGATTGAAAACACTTTTCAACACCAGCAGTTTCACCATCCCAAAGAGTCTTCCAAGAGTTCGACTGCAGGCACGGGACGATAAGCCAAATTCGCTTGCAACGCCATATAATCAATTCTGTGTACTACTTAGTCCCAACAACAAATCCATCCATGGTCCTAATGGCCTCGAATTTATGGATGAGGGAAAAGTTGACGTCTTTGTCACGATGCTGGAGGATCAGTATACTACAAATAGAGACCCATATCGTAACGACCATATCAACACAGTTCGTCGTTTCCTCAAGAATCCTCCACACCCTACGCCATTTGATCTTAGTCTATTAGCTACACCTTGAAAAATTCAGATAGTTAAACAAACAATGAATATATAAATTGAACACATTTTAATCAAACACGTACCTTGAGAGTGGTGATACTTGGAGCTCAGAACAATTGTGAAGGTTTAGGAAGTAGCTATAGTATTTTTAGAGAGGGGGCATGGCAAGAAAAATTAGCATTATCAACATTATGTGGTTAGAAACCTCAGTTGTTCATATAAAATAGCCAGATAAACTTTCGTATGTGGCATCCTTATTAACTAACGCAACTTAACTAACCTAAACTAACTTCGTAAGATTTTCTCTACTGCACTACACGTTATTTTGCTCTGCTTGTTTGAGTATTTTATATCGCATGCAACACTGGAGTTATGAAGAACAGAACCTGCGGGATTGTGCCTGAAATCCGGTGCAGCTGGTGGGTAAACAGACTATCATGCAAGATCAACCCCAAAGTAGAGGCTGTTCCCTACCACACTATCTTGCCTCCAAGGAAGCCGGATTACAGAACGACCTGTGTTGGGTACTCTACTTATTGAGGCAATCTTATTCGAGCACGCTACATGTGTCGGGTACTCTACGTATTGAGGCAAGTGCACTCGAGCACGCCAGCTGTGTCGGGTACTCTACTTACTGAGGCAAGCGTACTCGAGCTTCTACCATTTGACACAAGTTGCTTTTGATTTTTTGTTTAACGTTCCACGCAATGTACCGAGCCTAAAAGAGACTATGGTGATGAGAGGGCTGATTTGAATAAAAAGAACAAAATGGGAGAATTCCGAAAAAACACATGCACATGTTGTTTTTCCACCATAAAGCCACTTGGCGGAGAAGGAATCGAACCAGGGACCCCACACGCCAGAGGTGAGCGTTCTAACACTGAACAAACATTTGTGTATCTCTGTATGCCCTTATCATCAATTCCGTTTCACGATAATTCCGGAAACTTTATCTGATTTTAATGTAACTTGGAAAGTGTTTCTTTATAGACTTAGAAATAATCATACTGCTGGAGTTGAAATCAAAAATAAGGGAAAAATAAAAGGGTAAATTAGTCCTAAATTGGAATTTCTTTGTATACATTTTGTCATTGACATTCTTTAAACCATAATTTTCGCAAAATTATCTTATTTTTGATTAAATATGCTGCATATTTTCTTTAACACCTCCCAATTACAGTCAATTCTTCAAGTTGACATCCATAAAAAAGAAAGAAAGAAAGACAATAGCAGAGGTAAACACAACTGTAATTTGGAAAGTTAGCTGCATATTTTTTGGAGATTTCCAAACAGCCACATTGGTTGGCATTAAAATTGGTCACAGATAAAACGATGAATCTATCCTGTCTTTTAAAAATATATATTTATCACGATAAATTTTATAAAGATTATTTTTGTGAAAATATTGTGTATGTGTGTTCTTGAAGATTTAAGAATGATGCCTGCTGTTTTATGTTCAACTTAAATACAGATAGGGGATTATTTACTTACGTGTACAGCTTTCTAATGACAACCTTCCTAAAAATTATCTCGCCTCTAACTTTGCGGTCTACTAGTCCCCAACGTTATATTCATATAACATATATCTAATTTTTATAAAACACGTTGTTTGTCACTTCAGACTTAAGAATTACTTCTAGTGCTTGAAATGAAATGACGTGGGATCTCTAAGCTCTTACGTTTATGCTTTTTACGCTAAATTAGGGGCGCGCCCGCAAATTTTTCTTGGGGGTTCAAGTTTTGTTGATTCCAATACTACCAGGCCAAGGGCGCCCGTGTTGTGGTTTCCAAGAGGGGGCAAGTATAAGCGACGTTTCAAAAATAGTTTCAAATTTTGATGTAACTAATGTAAAAATTATATTGGATTTTCGATATTCTGAAGTACAATTTCCTCTAGGGGCGAGCGCCCCACCTTGCCCCCCCCTGATGGGCGCCCTTGTACCAGGCACTATCTATGTGGTATTGAACGGGTATTATTCTGCATCCAAAAAGACGATAAGTAATTGTAAAATACTTTCACCTATATTTTCAGAAAAAGAAAGGATAGATTGTTTTTAAGAGAAAAGGTACAGATGAAGTGTAAGATTTAATTTTCATGGTACATCAATAATTTCTCTGTTAAGCAATTATAATTTTATTAAGAAAGTGTACAAATGTATGTTGCTTTAGGAAGTTTTGGGGTCCCAGAACCGTTGGTTCCTTCCCCGTGTGTACGCTCCTGCACTAAAAGATACGGATGATTCATTAAAGAGAATGGTTAAGAAGAAATTGGTGGGATAGGAATGTGACTGGCAAACGATAGAACTCTCGTGTCGAAACGCCATGAATATGATGATTTTCACCATAAATTTACTTGAGCTGGGATCGAATCAAGAACTCCTTACACCAGAGATGAGTACACTACCTCTGAGCCACATCTTCCTTACATCCATTGCTTGAATTTTAAAAGAAGAATGGGAAGTTTTTGAATTATCTCAAAACAAACAAAAGTCGCTTCTACTGACACAGCAACACTAGGATAACATTCCTCTACTAAGATACTACGTACAGCAGTAAACGCAATAATGGTGTTGTCATTTTTGAAATCCGGCTGAAGTTAAATCGGACAGAAGTCGTATTTCGGTCAGAGTTTCATGAGTGGGTGTGACAAGTGTCAGGTTTAATGTCACGGCCTTTTCCACTATGAAGTACATTTGTTATATTCACAGAATAAAAAAATAATAAAATCTTTCTGTTCTCTCTTTGTTCTCCAACCCTTTTACAACTAGTAATAAAAAATATCACGCAAAATACTCCAACCATGTATGTGCAAATGAATAAAATAAAAGCAACTAACAAAATGACAGTTCCATAGAAAATTTGTTAGAAGAACTATTGTATATACCCAAGGTAATAATGTTAAGTTTAATCAAATGACAGTACACTCTCCTTGCATTTGAAGGTACCTAGCTTTTACTGTTAAACATGGCATGCATTTCGTGTGTCTGTTCCAGGAAAACTAAGCCATCTTCGTTTCTGGTAGAATCTAATATGGTTTGACGTCCCATATAGCCTCAGTGCTGTAAGAGCCATTAAATTGCAAACAAACAAAGTTTTATATATACACTCAGCGCGATTCTCGAGGTTATGATAAATATATAGACTCTAGTAATTTTCTATCAATCTAGTAATTTTCTTTCAACCTGGAAATTTGAAATGAAATTTCCAGATTAAAATCCCACATCTATTCTCTTTAAGTTAAAAGAATCGAGTGATTAATGAAACTGAATGACTGTGAGAGTAGAATAAAAATGTCGGAGAATACAGAACAACATCGTAGGACAACATGCGTTGTCCACAACAAACTTATGAGATCGAACCAGGGAGACTCTCGAACCTAGCGAGCTGCCATACTTCCACATCAAGGAGCTACATATTAGACGATCGTACAGGAAGAAAGCTTTCACATTCCACGATACATGTGGCCGGACATTGTCTTGTTGATATATGGAGTCAGGACTTGTCTGAACGGATGGTATGACCTATACCTCTACAACTTCACTGATGGTGATGATGCTTAGTATATCCATAATATTTAGCAGCCCAGATCTCGTAGTACCTGACACTATCATATTTTCAGTTCGACAAGTAGGGGTTCGATGGTGTACGTTGACAGATTGAACTCACCACAACAGCATGTAATGAGTATTTAGCTATCGCTCCATGTCAAGACGAAATAACACTAGTCTGAAAGCACGACCGTCTGTCACTCATCACGCATGCAAAAGTGTTGAAGTGTCAATTGCAACCTGAAGGATTTCTAATTTTGGGTCTAACGAGGCCGACGCAATGGCATGAGTGAGCTCATTCCCGGCTGTATGGTTAGCGTACGCATCTTTTGCCCAGGAAACACGTTTTTGATTTCCAGTGCAAACTCATGTGGTTCGAATCTCGTTTTAAGGTGTAGGTCCACATTTCATATATTCTCGCTGTTGAACGTGATTTTAAACTCTAATCATCAACATATCAGTAGAATACATGCTGCAGTTCAGCGTTCAGAAGACGATAATGAATCGTCAATGCATACCGATGAAGGTGTTCCTGTTTCGAGCTAATACGTTGAACGATGTTGTACGTATGGACCTTCTTTTGCGAAAGGAATATATAACCATCATCTCGTGAGATGTTCACATTCCATGATTCATTAAACGATTTGTCGCTATGTATTTAACATCTATCCATTGTTTTCACAACACTATCCTTCACACTACATCACTATTTTGGCATTATACCCTGTAAACGCACTGTTCAATGTACGAAAGTCCATCTTCTCATAGAGCAACCACCAAACCCTGTTGGAACACTCGCTTGTTTATATTACGCCCTTTCACTTTGGAGAGGACTAATGTAATGCTTGCGCACGCTTTTGCCGTTCTCTTATCCACGCTGCACTATCTGAATGTCATCTTGCGAACACAGCTCTCCGTCCAAAACAGAAACAACTTCAGATTAAGCTATTGCACTAGTTGTTCTAAGTTACTATAAAAATTCATATTATCATACTATAAAAATTCTAAGAGTTTTGATGAATGCTCCTAATTACTTTTTTATATTACAACTTTAGAAACAGCAGCATATCGTAGTGATACTTCTGAGATAATGATGAATCTTTACATACCTCATTTATTATTCAGTCTGTAGGAAATAACAATAAAACGTGAAATATGTAGAAGATTTCATTTCCTTTTTGATTTCCAAACTGTGACACACATGAATATTGGAAGTCTTAGAGAATTATTTTCTCTGTTTATGTTGACAGGTATCGGAGGAAAAGTAACAAGAAGTAGTGAGATATGAATCCGGCGCCCCAAGAACAATTTGCAACTGCGCCTTTGTCACTCTATTTAAACTAGAATTATTAGGTCTTCAAGTTTCAATTTTGAATCCCACTTTCGGTTTCTACATCAGAGACAAAACGATAAAAGATAGCGACAATTTCCTTATGGATGAGTACCAAGAACATGTTGCATTTCTAACTTTAGTCCGACAGAAAAATCGAGGTATGCGGAGAAGACATCACGGCCCAAACATCGCCACTCAAAAACTCGTTGAACAATATCTCGGATGGTCAAAACTGCACTGTGTCGGGTATTCTACTTATTAAGGCAGGTGTAGTCGAGCTCGCCACCTATGTCGGGTACTTTACTTATTGGGACAAACGCACTCGAGCACGCCATTTGTGTCGGGTACTCTACTTATTGAGGCCAAGTGTACTCGAGCACACCATCTGTGTCGGGTACTTTACCTACTGAGGCAAGTATGCTCGAGTACACTACCTGTGTCAAGTACTCTCTTATTGAGGCCAAATGTACTCGAACACGTCATCTGTGTCGATTACTCTACTTACTGAAGCAAGTGTACTCGAGCTCGCTACCTGTGTCAGGTACTCTACTTATTGAGGCAAATGTACTCGAGCACACCATCTGTGTCGGGTACTTTACTTATTGAGGCAAGTGTACTCGACTACACTACCTTTGTCGGTACTCTACTTATTGGGGCAATTGTACTCGAGTACACTACCTGTGTCGGGTACTCTACTTATTAAGGCCAAATGTACTTGAACACGCCATCTATGTCGGGTACTTTACTTATTGAGGCAAGTGTACTCGAGTACACTACATGTGTCGGGTACTCTACTTATTGAGGCCAAGTGTACTCTAACACGCCATCTGTGTCGGGTACTTTACTTATTGAGGCAAGTGTACTCGAGTACACTACCTGTTTCGGGTACTCTACTTATTGGGGCAATTGTACTCGAGTACACTACCTGTGTCGGGTACTTTACTTATTAAGGCCAAATGTACTCGAACACGCCATCTATGTCGGGTACTTTACTTATTGAGGCAAGTGTACTCGAGTACACTACATGTGTCGGGTACTCTACTTATTGAGGCCAAGTGTACTCGAACACGACATCTGTGTCGGGTACTTTACTTATTGAGGCAAGTGTACTCGAGTACACTACCTGTGTCGGGTACTCTACTTATTGGGACAATTGTACTCGAGTACACTACATGTGTCGGGTACTCTACTTATTAAGGCCAAATGTACTCGAACACGCCATCTATGTCGGGTACTTTACTTATTGAGGCAAATGTACTCGAGTACACTAACTGTGTCGGGTACTCTACTTATTGAGGCAAGTGTACTCGAGTACAATACTTGTGTTGGGTACTTTACTTACTGAGGCAAGCGTACTCGAGGACGCCATCTGTGTCGAGTACTCTACTTATTGAAGCAAGTGTACTGCACAAAATGTTGTAGGACACAATCACGTTTGGCAAAAATCTCTCGGGAAACGAAATCTCGCCTGGCAGAAACTTAGCCAGGAGAAAACATCACCATAGTCATTTGTCTGATCGAGGATGCTTAATACATCACTATAAATATACTAATGTTCAAAAGCCTCAGTTTTACATTAATTGCATGATCTCACTCTTACTTTCTTTCAATTCATATGACATTAAATGTCAAATTTTGTGAGAGTGATACTCGAACTCTTCAAGGTACTCTCATGAATTTTGAGCCTCTTTGGTTGATGATGCAGTACAAATAAGCAAAGACAAAAATAGATTTATGATATTAAGCGATGCATCTCAACAAACGTTATTTGACATAAATAATATAGCAGAGTGTTTATTAAGAATTCGTGACGAAAAAGAGAGGAATTGCCCGAGAGTCATTTACCAGATCGTGATTTATTTTGCTGGAAAAGAAAACAAAGTTACTGCTCGAATATCATGAGGAAATTTGCACCCCATTTGGATTCGTCTGTGAAGTTGCATTTACTAGGGCATGGGATCATAGGACTCAAACGTATTTGTGGCCTTATATATTTCAAATTTAAACAAGAATGATAAATATATATTACAACAAATTTTTGTTATGATTAATCTATAGCCTACTAATAAAATTAAGGACGAATTTTTATTATTTAAAGAAGAAGAACATAAAAATGTTAACATGGGTTCAGAAATGCTTAGTATAAACACTAGAAACATAAAAAGCACAACTTTAAATGGTCAAATAATCACCAGATATATATAACTTTGAGATAAACGCAAATAAGACGAAATCCTATGTATTGAATATATTTGAGTTAGATTATTCACGCCCTTGGAGCGCAAAGGTTCTATGTCCAGTTTTAGAAATTTTACAGAACAAAAATAATAGACACAGGATATAGGAGAAGATATGGGATAGGGCAATATTTCATCCATTATTTCTTGTAAATAATAACGATTTTGTGTGCTTTCTTATCGCCATGTGAAAGAGCTCATCATTCGCCATCTATTAGTATAAAAATCTCAATTTCAAAAAAAGTTGGACATAGAACCTTTGTGCTGTAAGGACGCGATTTGATCAACATGAACTAGGATGGATTTTCTTTTTTCGAAAGTAGTGACATACAGTTGGGCCCCGATAACTCGAATTTCTTGATAACTCAATTTTTTCACATTCCTTTGAACTCTTGATAACTCAATGTTAAAATAACCTCTATAAGTTGAATGTTTAAAAATGACAACCTCGATAAGTCGAATTTTAAGAGTTCCATATAATCGACCTTTCGTATCTGTGAACCTCTACAATTCGAAGTTACCTTTATAAGTCGAGTTTCTCTTGATGCGACCTTGATAACTCCAAGCTATAACTCTATGCTTTTACGTAACTGTCATTGTTGTTAATGTGTACAGTGATTGTGTTGTACTCATGCAAGGGCGCCCATCAGGGAAGGGCAAGGTGGGGCGCTCGCCCCTAGAAGAAATTGTACTTCAGCATAACGAAAACCCAACAGAATTTTTACATTAATAACAGCAAAATTTGAACCTATATTTGAAACGTTGCTTACACTTGCCCCCTTCCCCTTGGAAACCTCAACATGGGCGCCCTTGTACTCATGTGTAGACATGAAAGTCCTCTTCCACCTGTTTCTAGGTCAATAAGTCTCCTTCTTCCTCAGAACTTTCACAACTTCGAATGATAAAGGTTGAACAAATAAAAATTTGAGTTTTAGAGGTCATATAGTCACTTTTATTGAGGAACACGGAACCTCTGTATCTCGAAATTTTCTTGTATCCATCTTGATAACTCCAAAAAGTCGATAATTCGATTTTTTATGTATTCCATTCAGCTTCAAGTTGTCGTGGTCCCGTTGTATTAAGTTATTCTAAGAAGTAACCTACTCAGCTATTTCTCTTTTGTATAGTTAATAAAATAGCTTATCACTTTGCTTCCACAGTTCTTTTATTTAAAATAATTAGTTTGTAAGCATACATTGGAAACTATTTTCCATCATTATTTTATACGTTAGTTTTCAATACATACAGGGATGTATGGAACATTTTACACTTAGGGAATCGTTATGGCGAGGTTTTATCGTCCCTTGACGTTTTAGAAGGGCGAAAACTTCCGACCCATGATGAGGTAGTTGAGAGGTTTTGGAAAGAATGGCCTCGCGTAGCGTAGTTGCTAACGGCCTCGCCTTTGGCGTGAGTGGTGTCGGGTTCAATTCCCGATGGGAACACTTGGTCAGAAAAGTGCACGAAGCATTTACATTCCAGCCATCCTGAGTGAGTTTTTTTTTTCTTAGTTTTTCTCATTTATCAGGCAAATACCAGGACGGTACCTCACATAATGGGCATTTCCCCATTCCATTCTTCTTCCACAATTCTCCCGGGCAGTGTGATCGCCAAGAGACGCCATCCTTCATACGTGATGGGCTAAAATGGTTATAGATACCGAAAGCTCAGAAACATAATTCTAAAGTTTTGGAAAGACTATCGTCACTTCTCAGTGTGAAACAAAACTTAATATTTCAATATTTTTCACTGAGTATACGAAAATTTGAAACTAAAACGTTGACATAATATCTAAAAAAAAAAAAAAAAAAAAGAAAAAGAAAAAAAGAAAAAAAAAATACTCAGCAGTTGCTATATAAAAAATTATGATCGAAATGAATGTGTGTTCTAAACGTATAAAGTCGACCAGGAAAGTTGTTTTGTAACGATTGGATGGAAACATTATCTATCATTCTTATCTTCTTGTAGACAGAAACCAAACTGAAAACGAGAAACAAGAACGTCTGAAACGCTATTTGTGTAATTTTGTTCTTATCAGATACGAAGTACAAATAATAAAAAAAAAAAAAGAAACTAACTTGAAAAAGGGAACGTAGAGAAAAAGGAGAAACAAGACATGAAAATAGAAAAGATGAATTGATGTGAAAAAGAACGAAAATCGCGTCAGCTGACAGTCTCCCAGTGGAAACTGTGCAATGACAAAATGAAAGTATGAACGACACTGTTTCTTTGCATAATGGCAGTCACTCGCTGCTCTTGAACAGGAAGGGGGGGGGGGGAAAG
Source organism: Thermobia domestica (assembly GCF_964235325.1). NCBI lineage: Eukaryota > Metazoa > Arthropoda > Insecta > Zygentoma > Lepismatidae > Thermobia > Thermobia domestica. Next base: position 34,861,934 of record NC_137465.1, read on the forward strand.
ATCTGTATGCTTAGACGACAACACGTCTAGCTGATCGTATGCCGTGCAATTCTTATAAATACTTCATTTTTCCTTCTTTGTTTTTTTTTTTTCGGAATTTTTCACAAGAAGATTTTCGTAGTATAGAATTCTGTAGGCGGGACCTTTATTGTCTGATTATACCTTAAAAAAGATTCATTAAATTAATATTTTGTTGTCATATCTTTTCAACAAAAAGGAGAAAAACATAAAAATGAAATTAATCTCAATTTGGAAAGACATAAAGGGGAGTGGAATAAAGAAACTGTTATGACTTTGTGCCACGTGCCTAGTTTTACTATACGTCATCTATTTTCTTTTATTTTTTTTCTCCTATATCTTTGCAAAGAAAAGGTCATTTATAATATTTGTCAACTTGTCATTAATTTTCGAATTTTTCTTCCATCTTCTAAATAATATTTTTAAGAGAATGAGTCAAATCAACATTTCGGCCACATAATTACTTTCTTTTGCAGTTTATTTTATGTTTTAAAGATGGCACTGCCTTTCCATTTAAGGGTGTGAAGTACATCCGCCATTTTTTTCTATTAGTTCATTGATTTATATGAGAAAGTATTTATTTTATTTTCTTTCATTCTATTGAACCATAATTTTAATAGTTTGATTGTAGGCCTACTGTTTTCTTTTCGGATCAACGTAAGTGTCGCTCATCGCTCACTCCATGAAAATTATTTTTTGTTTAAAAATTTAATAATATTAAACAGAATAATGAATATTTAATATTTATACGAGGCACATCCAAAAAGTAAATTTCGACGGGCTGTAAAATGAAAGGCGAACATCAGAAGAAAACGATTTTTCTACTGTTGACTCTGAATATATAACGTACTTTCGAAAATCGTTTTCATCCTTGTTGAGGCATTTGTCATAACGCCGCACCAGCCTTTGTGTGGTTGTGGCAAAGAATTCTGCTACCATTAACTGGAACCAATATATCACAACAGTCTGAAACTCAGTTCCGTTGTCGAATCGCTTCAGGTGGAAATCGTTAGGCCCGAGGTTGGGGCTGAAGGAGTGGTATTATCAAGGATACACCAACCAATCGTGATCGTCCACTACGATGTTTGTCATGCACATTAGTACTAGCTGCTGTGAAATGAAATGAAATCTTAAAGTTTTACGTCCCACGATTATATCGACTAGGCTGAAGGAGACAGTGATGAGGAAAAATGAATGATATGGTGGACTGAAGAAAGTATGAGGAAACTGGAGAGTCCCGAGATAACCCACGCAGACGGTGTTTGTCAACGACAAAGCTCACTTGACGCGAGCTGGAATCGAACCAAGGACCCCATGCACCAGGTGTGAAAACTCTGCCAGTGAGACACTATGCTATGAAATGTGTGCATTATCTTATGACCATACTTTCTTTCACTCATAACATCCAGGCCACACATTTTACACATTTGGAGATGAGAATCGAGGCGAGACGAAAAGTATCGTAAACATTTTTGGCCTTATCTCGATTTTCGAAATAGTATATGCCCATTCTTTAAGGGTGTAGACTACTAAATATTTTTCAAAAGCTAACAATTTTTCTTTTGTCGGTTTTTCGTAAGTGAAAAGAGATAATGAAGTGTAACTTACTTCAGTAATAGATAATGTTATTCTACACCCGAAAATATGAATCGGAAGAATTTTCAGTGTTGCCATCCATAGAAACTACATTGTGATCAGAATTTGAATTACCCAAAAATTTAGATTATGACAGCGACTAGGAAAATGAACTGAACGGCAATTGATGACCTATCATGCTGTCTGTGTTCCTTGTTTATTACTTTTTAAATAATATTTGTATTTTAATTCTACTGATTATTACAAATTATTTATTTTGTGTTCTTTGTTACAAAATAAATACAAATATTATTTAAAAAGCAGGTAACAAGGAACATAGACAGTGTGATAAGTCATCAATTGCCGTTCAGTTCATTTTTCTAGTCGCTGTCATAACCTAGATTTTTAGGTAATTCAAATTCTGGTCAGACTGTAATTTCTATGGATGGCAACACTGAAAACTTTCGATTCTTATTTTCGGGTGTAGAATAACATTATCTCTTACTGAGTTAAGCTACATTTCATTATCTCTTTTTACTTACGAAAAACTAGCCAAAGAAAAATTGTTAGCTTTTGAAAAATATTTAGTAGTCTGCCCCCTTAAGTAACAATTGCTCTGTAGACTTTTTACTATTCGTTATTTTATCCAGACCTTAAATCTCAAGATTTTTTAAAAATACAATTTTTGTTGGTACGTCCAGAAATGCGAACATGATCTAATGCCACAGTGATATACGACAGTTGACGTTCACTTGTTATTATTGTGTTGACATTTTAGAATAGCTGATGCCCTTGTTAAATATCGTTTCAGAAACAATTGAACTACTGTTGTCAGTTAACGTGTCAACAGATGGATCTAGTTCTATTTTAAATTTTAATCGGTTTATTTATTCGTGGATGGATACCTTTTCTGGTAAAATATTATTTTTGAACAGTTCATTTTCTCTTTTTCTGTGTGCGATGAACTGACGTCAGGTTTGCTTTCGCACTTGTCACGACGGTTGTTAAACCTTTTATTCTTGTACATAGTGTTGTAAGTTTTTATTCTATCTTTTCTTGATGATAATTTCCGTCAAACCTCAGATCTTTATTTTCATTGTGACTGACGTCAGAATGGTGTCTATGATTTATTATTTTTTTAAAAAAACAACTCAGAATTGACATTTTTCATCCACTGTTGTATTTTGTTGGTTGTAGGACCTACCCTCGGTAGTCCTAGAATATTACAAAGTAAAGTTATTATAATATAAACTAATTTATATTGATAGTTTCATACTTTAGCATTTTCTTTCAATGATATAAGTTTTTGAGAACTGTATGGATTTAGAAAGATCCACTATCTTCTTTGCACGCAGTCAATCTTTCTTCCTAAAGAGGTTTTCGATATGACAAAGAAGCAGAATCTGCTTCTCTTGTTAGTCTACTGCAGCAAGAATCCTATAGTGACCAGCGCAATCCCCTTCGCTCCACATCTACTTACAACGTACGTACGGACTGCCAGGTAACACCAGTTGCCTGTAGAGAAATCGGTTTCTAGGGTGTGAGTGAAGAGAAAGGCATTGGGGGGTCTCTGGGAATTGTCTGGGTTATTGAGCCTCGTTCCGTAGCGGTTTGCGTCAACGCAATGAAAATTTTCTGTTTTACAGTATTTTGTGATAGTTAGCGTAGCTGTTATAAATACTTGTTTCATTATTTACACTTCGTTACGAAGACTCTTATAGACTGAGGCTCATCCGTTGCCAAACGCCTATTTCAGCGTTTTTTATTATTCGGACAGTTTCTATTTACTCTAGTGAGCAGAGTTACCACCTATCCAATGCAAAATGTAGGGTAAATCTCATAGGGTATATCATATGTAACAAATGAAAGTAGGAACGTACGATCGTTTTCCCGTAATACTAACAAAATAAGTCTTGTTAGTGAAGAGAAAATCATATTTATCTACTTGCTAAAAGGAAGGTGTGTTGTAAGTTTTTTTTTCTTATTTCGGAGACTAGATAATAACTTGGAAACTAAACTATACAGTAATAATAATAATAATAATAATAATAATAATAATAATAATAATAATAATAATAATAATAATAATAATAATAATAATGTAAAGGTCTTATAAAGGTTAGTGGTAGCCCAAGCCATCAAATTAATATACGCCACTGTTTTCACCAGACAACAATGGACAAATTTGATTAGTTATCCATTTACTGACATCATCCAGAAGATATCAGCAGTAGCAATTTAATTGGCTTAACATGAACAAACGTATTCTAGCAACCAATACAAAATACACAAACTCGGCGGGGAAATGCATTAAGACAAGCTATTGAGCCAACCCTAGTTATTGGATCAAACTTTTTTTTTTTTTTTTTTTTTTTTTTTACTAAAAAGATCGCATTTTAGACCAACTCTTGTGGTTACTTGATCAAGGGTGTTTTGACCAAAGGTTTCCACTTTGATCTCTCATTACCCAACATCATACTCGCATTATTTCCATATCACACTCACATCATTTCGATATCCGCTCATTCAGCGTTCCGTACAAAACTTCCTTTAGATATTATGCTCACTTTGTGAGGTTGAGGTCAAGTTAACATGGTTTAGGATTTAGATTTCTGGGCTGTCGGCATCTATGGCCATTTAGCCCGTCACGTACAGTACGTATGAAGGATGACGTTCCTCGGCGATTACAATATCCGAGGAACGGGAAGGACGAAAGAATTGGGGAAGGAAGGAAGCAGCCTGGGACCTATAAGTTAGATACCACCCCAGCATTTGCCTGGTGTGAATGAGGAAAACCCAATAAAACCTCATTCAGGGTGGCTGGCCTGAAAAAGTGTGTTACACTTCCTCGACCGAGTGACCCCGCCGGGAATCGAACTCCGAGGGAAGGGAAGGACGAAAGGATTGGGGAAGGAAGAAAGTAGCCTGAGACTTATAAGCTAGATACCACCCCGGCATTCGCCTGGTATGAATGAGGAAAACCCAACGAAACCTCATTCAGGATGGCTGGTCTGGAAAAGCTTTTTACACTTTTTCAACCAAGAGCCCTCACAGGGAATCGAACCCGGAACCACTTGAGTTAACATGAATTTCGAACTCATGAGTACATCTGTAATTTCGCCCACCTTTGGCTTTGACCAAAAAAGTTTCATGTTTATCACACTTAAGAGATCTACAAGCACATCCCATTTCTACCACACCCCATAAAGACCAAACCTTGCTGGAAAGAAAATGCACGAGGCACTCGGAAATAGTTAATTAAATTCCCCACTGCATTTTCTCGCACCAATAGTCAATCTTCTTGCCACTAAGAATTTGTAACTAAGAGTAGGGAAAAAAATAAAATTAAACAAGAAACTAAAGCTCAACCAAGCCCCTATTCTTTCTCAGAAAATAGATGAAAGTAAAAATAAAAAGAAAGAAAGAAAGAAAGAAAGAAAAAAGGCTCCTATTTAACGTATTTCGCACGCATTTTACACCCTGCCACGCAACTGTACAAAGCTCATTAATCACTACTAAAGATCTTTTCCTGAAACAAACCAAAAAAAAAAAAAAAGAACTTGGCAAAAGTTTATTTCTAAGTTGTTGAATTCGACGGTACAGTGGAAGGGGGAAGAAAAGAAGGAAAGAGGTAAGTGAAGTTGGTTAGAAATTTTAGGGTGGATGGGTGAGTAAGTTGGTTTCGGGGGGAGGAGGGAAGTGGGGGTGGGGGCGATTGTAATATTTCATTATTTCTCTCTCTCATCTTCTTGCTTTCAGTACGTTGGTTCAATCAAAAAAGGAACAGTAGAAGTGAAAATCGATCAACGAGGGGGGGGGGGGACTACGTTAGCAGAGGCGAATGGGTGAAACCTGATGTAACAATACAAAGATCATGGATTTAACACGAAAAGAAGAAAACAAAAGAAGAACAATTATTACAAAGTACATAGCAAAGAAGACCCACTTTTGACAAAGAGTAGTAGAAGTAATTCTCATATCGATATATATGAGAATAAAATTTTTAAATTTATTTTTTATTTTATGTGTGTCTGTGTTGTTTCTAACTTGTTTCGATCGTACAAAATTGAAACTAAGCAAAATGAATAACGTACTAAAACTGTGGTTTATTAAAGCGTTTCTCGGTACGATTAATTTTATCTTGGTACTGAGCATGTATATACGCATATATTCTACAATGCACGGAAAAGATAAAAAAAAAAAAAGCATTAACAGAAAAATCAAGATATTGTATATTCATTTTTACTTTCCCCATTTCTTTTTTCTTAAAAAAAACAGTTTTGAAAACTTTAAGTTTTCGTTCCCTTTCTTTTTTTCTTTTTTCATTTTGCTCGTGCCAAGGATGCTGTGTGTGTGGGTTTACCCGAGATTCTCCCCTTTCCTCGCACTTTCTCTATTCCACCTTTTCATTCATTCTCACCATCACCGTCTATAGCCAACACAGCATAACCGTGGGAAGTAAAACTGAAAGATTTCATGTTATTTTTCTTTTTCTTTCTCTGAAACAATATTTCAGACATTTTTTTTTATCATTCTTTCTATTCTACATATATTTTTTTTATTACACTAGTTAACAAAGGTTTTGTTACATAAAAGGAAATACCTGTTCTTAAAGGAACTTTTTGCGCTGAATTCGAATATGCACTCGGTTTTTCTCCATCACGTACGATTTTCCCGTAACAGAGGGATTTTCGGAAAAATCCCTCAAAAATTTCCCTTTTCGTTTATTTTGCACCCCAAGATCTTGTCCCCTTGCATATACTAACATAGAAATTATACCTAAGTATACTTTGATTCATATTTAACAAACCCTCCAAGTTTCGTAATAATCGCTTTATTCTTTCTAGAGAAATAAATATGTTTGTATTTATACTGTGTGCACTGTTTATTGCACCTTATAGTAATGCTTTCAGATCTCTTAAGTTGAGGTAAAACGTTTTGCTTTATTACCAGAAACACATATATAAAATATAATACAATATAATTTACAAGTGTGACAATTTACAATAAACAATAATACAAATGTACCAAAAGGTCATGGAAAGACAATCAAAACTATCACAATATATGAAACTTCCATTGGGTTACAAAAACGTACACTACTTCCTTATTTTGTAAGAAATGTTGCATTCTCTAACAAGACCCCAACAATAGTCCCCCATCATTGAAGGATCCCATCGTCCCTGGTACCTTTTCTCCATTGCCATTATATCTTGGTGGAATCTTTCCCCCTGTTCGTCGCTGAGAGCACCTAGGTTAGCAGGAAAGAAGCTGAGGTGGGAGTGCAAAAAGTGGATTTTTAAAGACATCCTACAACCCAACTCTTTGTATTTCTGTATCATGTCCAGTACGATTTCTGTGTAACTCTCAGCTTTGTTATTGCCCAGAAAGTTGCGCACAACACACTTAAATGCTGTCCAGGCAGCTAGCTCAGCACTGTTTAACTTGCTGTCAAAGCTATCATCAAGCATTAATTTCCTAATTTGGGGACCAATAAACACTCCCGCTGAAATCTTAGCATCACTCAGGTAAGGGAACTTATCTCGCAAATACTTGAAACCTTCACCAGATGTGTCCATGGCTTTGACAAAGTTTTTCATAAGTCCTAACTTGATATGAAGTGGCGGTAGTAATATCTTATTAGGATCTACCAAAGGAGCGTATTTGACGTTGCATTCTCCAGGTACGTAATTCACTCTAGGTTCTCATTCCTTCACTTCATAATGTTTGTCATCAGCTCGGCTATCCCATAAACATAAAAAACATTGGTACTTCGTGTAACCGCACTGCAGTCCTAATAAAATACCAACTACCTTGAGATCACAACATATTTGCCAACAATGGTCCTTGTAATTTATAAGATTTAGCAAAGTTGACATGGTGTCATAGGATTCCTTAATCTTCACTGAGTGCGCAAGTGGTATAGAAGGTTTTTTATTTCCATTATGTAAAAGGACAGCTTTAAGGCTGACCTTTGACGCGTCGATAAATAACCTCCATTCTTCTGGAACGTAAGGAATTCCTAGCTCCGCCATCAGCCCATTTATATCCGTACATACGCACACATTATCTTGCATTGAGAAATAGCTTGAAAATTGAACATGCCTTTTCCTGTACACTGATATGTTCGTTTCTGCATCCAATAAGTTCCACTGCTGGAGCCTTAATCCCAGAAGTTCCGCCTCTTGTTTTGTCAGGTGAAAATCACGGACTAGGTCATTAAGTTCACATTGCCGGATGAAATGTGGCTCGCGAACACAGTCAGGGATGAACGTTGGATCCTTGGATGTACATGTTGATGTCGATGGTTCATCAAGGTCATGATCATCATCAGAGTCTTTTGGCCATATCTCTTCCCAGTTGGTAGGGGGCTCGGGAAGTGGAAGTTCATCTCCGTGCGGAATAGGTCTAATTGCGGATTTAACGTTGGGATAACTTATTGTGTATTTGCTTTTTTTAGAATGTCCCTTAACTACTGTGAGACAAAAATAATAATCATCCAGGTGGTTGGTGGGTTCTCTCCACACCATTGGTACAGCAAATTTCATGAACCTCCGTTTCCCTTTGGCCCATGCAAGTAAAGTGACGTAGCACGACGCACAAATTATGTTGGGTGCCCAAGTTTTGTCCTGATCTCTTACACGACATCCGAATATATGCTAGTTTCACCGATGGCGTAATGGATTTACACTGTCCTTTAACTACAAACTGGCCACACACATAACAAAAACTATTTGGTGAGTTAACACACGAACGCCGTCCTCTTGACGCCATTGTACTGATCACAAACTAAACTTCTGGTCTTAGTTGGGTATAGTGCCGTTAAGATCAAACATGAAAGCACTCTTAGCAGCAAAGACAACTTTGAAAGTGAAGTAGTGTTAAACCACACGTCAATATAAAAATGTACAAAACTCTCTCACCAGGTGTCAAGAACACAAGAAAGAAAGAAATGCGCGGGGGGAGGGGGGAAACGATACCGTAGTGGAAAATTCAGACTGCATTAGTTCATTGTTGTCAACAATGAGTCTGTATTCCATTCTTTCTTTCTTTTGCATTCTGTTACATTTGATAACAAATATTGATAACCATTTCATGAACAAAACGAAAAAACTTGAAGAATTGTATATATATGTATTAAGATATACATATACTGTACGTTTAAAAAAAATATACGTTGGAAGTACATTTTATTTTTATACACGTTTCTAATTTACAGAGAGCAATACAAGTGTGTTGTTGACTATTGTAAATATTCATTTCTATGTCTGTGTTTGTAGTAATAAAGCAAATCGTTTTTACCCCAACTCAGGAGATCTGAAAGCATTACTATCAGGTGCAATAAACAGTGCACACAGTATACATACAAATATATTTATTTCTCTAGAAAGAACAAAGCGATTTTTACGAAACTTTTAGGGTTTATTAAATATAAATCAAGGTATACTTAGGTATAATTTCTATGTTACTATATGTAAGGGGACAGGAGCTAGGGGAATAAAATATCTGAAAAAGGGAAATTTTTGAGGGAATTTCCCGAAAATCCCTCTGTTACGGGAAAACTGTACGTGATGGAGAGAAACCGAGTGCTTATTCGAATTCAGCGCAAAAAGTTCCTTTAAGATCAGGTGATTTTTCTCATGTAACAAACAAAAAGTTTAAATTTAACTAGTGTTATTTTTTTTTGTTAAAAAATATATTTTAAATGAAGTATCAATTTAAGGTAGTGCTTTTAGATTATGTTTAAAAATCTACACAATGAATTTCAGTTGTAGTAAGTTGTATACGGTTATCAAAAATCCGGATGCATAGGCCAACTACGTTATGAGTAAAGAAAAACGAAAAAGTGAAAAGAGTTTTATATTGTTGGAAATTGGTGGTTTTCAGTCTATTTGGTTATTTACAGCTATTTACTACATTTAATTGTTCTTTTTAAATGAATTTACAAAACTATTCGCATTTGGTAAATATACGTGTAAAAATAAAAACTGCATTAAGCATGGACTATATGTACGCTGTTAACAGGATATTAGCAACGTGGAAAAGTGGACGTTACTTTTCCAGACTATACAGAGGCTACATACACAACGTATGCACGGTATGTCAAAGCCTCATTTCACTAGTTTTATATTGGTCCTTTTTCATTTTAATATTTTCTCATCTACAACGATCAATTTTGTAGTAACACACTAAACTTTGTACCGGAAGGACGTATGCAACAATTCTATTTCTGTGTGCAACAATTGTGATGCTAATAGTGAGAATTGAATTTTACACGAAATTAACTAGTCGTTCATCTTCCACTAAAATGTATGGCTTCCCACAACTTTCTACTCTTGGCTACGCTTCTCATTATTTCATATTTCCTCTACTTCGTATACGTACGCCCAAACACAACGCCACGTTGATAACGCTCCCAGACGTGTTGAATACTTTCAACGCTCAGCTAGCACGTCCCTCTTACGCGTTCAAAACATTTGTATAATCTGCCCAAATGTATAGCCATTGCCTCAATCGACCGGCGTTAACGTTGAGTTCGTTGCGTCCATGTAGTCAAAGCCTTAGGGTAAGTCCCGCGTTGTTCAAAACAGAAGACAGTTCTGTATGCAAGGAGGCCATGTGTATTTCATTGAAACAAGAATAACGCCCCAAGCCCAATAAGAATAATCTAGTGCACTCTGGCCTCTCAAAATTTCTCTTCACTTCAATCCAGTAAATATTAGAGAAGGTAATTACCAATAAGACTTACCAATATTATTCTCTTAGTTTAATCCATTTCAATATCTTATCACAGATTCAAGTACCAATCAATTTAAATATTTCAAATAACTTAACACTGCATTTTTAAACATAATTGATTCCCAATAACAGAACGCCACGAGTAAATATTCTAACGCAGTTTCTCGTGAAATGCCCATGTCTCGAACAACTCAATATTAGTTATAAACTTACTTATGTGGAAGAAACAGAATGTTTAAAGCTAACAATCTAAAAACAAGTACTTATTAGCTAAACGCTGAAGTATCAAACCACTCAGTTGTTTTAAAAATAAATATTTTTAATATATCGTAAGTTATTAGAAAAAAACATAAATATTATAGAAGTAATAATTATAGCTTTGAATCTAGAATTGTGAAAATTAAATTATTCATCTTATTTTCTTAATGCCATCTTATTTAATTTTAATGATAGTTATGATAACGATAGAAAACCCATGGAAAGACGTTGTCCATCTCAAACTGACATGGCCTCGGATCGAACAAATGAGCCCCTGCGTCAGAGAAGAGAGCTCTGCTATTGAGCCACCGTGTCATAGCAGAACCAGAGGCAACCTACAAGCGCATTTACAAGTGATATAAACTGAACTTGAAGCCGGACTCTTTTCACCAAAGGAAAATGTTGAAATATTAAATTACCGTAATGTTTTCCAGCTGCTTTCAAGGTCAAATGGATAAAAATACATATTGATAATGTCACTTAAGATTCAATAAAATCTTTTTGATAGATGAAGAGACATATTTTTGTGTGCTAGTGTAAAAGATACATTGAGTTTTTTTTGTCTTTACAGAGAAAAAAAATCCAGTTCATAGATTTATTTCTTATCAAACAACAATACTCTATGGTTGAAACTAACATTTACAAGGTCTCGGTTGAGTTTTATTACTAACATTATGCACCAAATTACCATACTTTAAAAAGTAGCTAGAGAATTATCAAACAGATAAGGAAATAGAAAGTAAAATTGCTTCATTACCAAATCTGAGAAGGTCAAAAGCCGCGTGCACAGAGTTACGTACTATTTATGATCAAGTTAGCGTACATGAAATGGCACGTGGAGATCATTATCATTAAAAATTCAAGGAAGAACTTTCATTTCTGGATTATAAATAATAAAAATTAAAAAAAATCTTCACTGAATATGTGACAAAAGAAAATAAAACTACAAAAGAATATACAATTTTGTTTGGTTAGAAATTCTGGTTTTTCACATAAACTTAAAAGAAAGATTCAAGAAAAGCATCAACGTACCTTGTATAGCTTACGTTGTATATAAGTGATAATGTAACAAAAGCTTAAATTAGGAACAAAAGTAGGATCTCCGATTGATTTGACTAATTTATTTGTTTTGATTATTCAAAACTTTTCCACGTTCTTGCACGTGTCCTTTTAGGTCATATTCCAGACATAACAACACACCACAGCAGACAGAAATTCTTCACAAAGGATTACGACGAGAAACTACTATTTTTCGCAACATTGAGTCAAACATTTTTTTTATGAATAAGACAAACAATATTTTGTAGAAACTGTAGCAGTAGATATGGTGTATTCAATATGCCTCTAGAGTCTGTCTATATACATATTTTTCTCACGTCAAAGCAAGAAAAAAAAGGAAATCTTTCAGTTTAACACCCCACCATTATATCCTTTAGGCTAAAGGAGATGGATGATCAAGGCAAGTGAATAATAATGGAAGAATTTGTGGAATAAAAGCTTACGAAAAAACGGAAGTATATCCCGAGAAAACCCACGGACCACTACTTACTTGGTAGGGAATCGAACAAGGGACCCCATGCACAAGAGGTAAGCGCTCTACAACTGAGCCACCCCTTATCAAAACAAAAGAAAAGTTTATCTTTCAATTGCCTCTTCATGGGCGAATTGCTAGGTCGCGTGGTCCTGGGTTTATTTTCTGGTGCGTTGTACACCTTTTGGATGCAAACCTTAAGGTTCCTGTGAACTCCCCCTTGTCCGAGCACTTCGCCTTTTCGCCACCAGATGCTCACTTTTTCATTTAGCAATCACTGCTGGTACCTCTACTGGGAAGAACTGAAAGATCGTACCGCTCAGTTTGAATGTGTCCAGGATATCCACACTTGAAGTGGGCGGGGAGAGGAATCCAACAGTTTTTTTTTTCGTGCACCTGCAGTCAGTCAGAGTCTATTTATACAAGCCGTGTTGTTCAGCCGCAGGGCAAAACCTCACCCATTGATGAGTAACATAAATCTTTTCTTTTTGCAGGTAGGAATAGAGTTTTGTACGAAAAACGGGAATTAGGTTGCAGAGAACGTCATTCACATCGCGTTGACAAATTATCTTTCGTACGTTTATCACATGAAACTCTTTTCTTTTTTGATTATTACCTAAATGGTTCTTTGTATACAGAAAACAGACAAACAATACTAATATTTTCTTACATATCAGTATTGTATGATTTTTTTTTCTGAAGTGTATGATGCATGAAAAATGGACAAAATGAATTTTGACTTTTCTATTTGTCCCTATCCTTCTGAGTAGAGAGAATGATGTGGCGCAACTAAAGGGCCTGCAGGGCCCGCAACATTAAGAGGCCCAGAACAGAAAGAGGCCCATTTCAGTTTCGAAGTTAAACTTTATAATGTTAAGATGTTAAAAATTATGTGATGTTCCAACTATATCTCATTTTTACATATGAAGACGGTAACACCTGAGCGATTATTTAGTAAATTAAATGCCAACAAAACTTTTACTGACCAGCGAAAACATTATGACCACTCGCTACTTTTTGAACGAAATCATCGGGCTGAGATAAGAGCTACAAGGCATAACACAACCGCGCGCCAAACACGACAAGAATCTCACTCGATTAGTCAGTGTGATGCTTGTGCCTTGAATGGGGAAGGGCGACGATATATCAGGGTGACTAAGTGGCTGGGAGCTTCATTTCGGAAACAACGCGACTTGTCGAGTTTTCGCGATCTGCCGTGCTTATGTATTTCAAAGATGGGAAAAGAACAGTGAAACCAGCATCGAACCAAACAACAAAAAGTGGGACGACCACACCTCATCAAAAATGTCGGATGTCGTAGACTCTCGAATTTGGTATAGCAGAATAGACGAAAACTATAGCACAATATAATAATAATAATAATAATAATAATAATAATAATAATAATAATAATAATAATAATAATAATAATAATGATAATGATAATAATAATGTGCATTTTTTGCATATGAGCAAGTTGTGACTCACTAGATAGAACATAGAAAGTCAAAACTGTTCTCTGGAAATTTTACGTGACTCATGAATGTGGAAAGAGGGTTCCGTTAACATTTTTGCGGGGAGGCCCATTCGTCCTTACTTACGCTACTGAGAGAATGTAAGGTAAAATAATAACACCAATATATATATATATATATATATATATATATATATATATATATATATATATATATATATATATATATATATATATATAGATAGATAGATAGATAGATAATCCTGGCGCAACAGTCCCTTGTGATCTGAGCCTGCAGCGGGTTTATGTTAGTAGTAAGCACAACCACACCCAACGTCGCCGGCTGTCTAGATTGAAGTTCGCTATCTTTTAGTTTCCCAACTTTTCTCTCGATATTTGGTCAACACAGAAATGTTTGAGTGCCACACCGGGAATTAATCCCTGGACGATGCACACCGTATCACTTTCGCTAATCATTTGGTAAAATTCAGGTTAGGGTGGTACTGAATTAATTTTGGAATATGCCATTTCTCATAAGGTAAAGTTCAAAAGTATTGTGACATAATTAAAAAGCTCATTATCAACCACGTATTCTTGCCTCTAATATTTCTAAAAGTTTTCGAGTTATGTGTCAAAAATGGTTGAAACACTTGAAGTTAGTTTAGTAACTTGAAGAAGATAGTGGACTTATACATACATGATTAGAATTGCTCCAATTTTTATTTTTATTCTTCTTTCTCGTAAAGAAATACAAAATCATAATTTCAACCATTTTGGTACATTTTTCATAATTTGAAGCGCGAACAGCCGGTTTCTTTCCTTACGTTTTGAACTTGGGATTTATATTCTTCTTGTCACTTATCGTGAAAGTCATATAATAACATGGGTCACAAAGCTAGAATATCTTATGCGACAGAGGTAATGACAATTTTTGTCATTTCATCTCTCAAGATCTGTTAAATTTGACATTTATTGAATGATATCGGTTTTATAATACGAATAAATTTTTCGCAATAAGGTGCGTATAGTGGTCGTAAGAAATGTCAAAAGCTACCACTGACCTTTATAGTTTGACTCATGCTTTTTCGATCATGGTATTCCTCTTAAATTTTGCAAAGGACAGTATCATTTTAATTATCTTAACCTAATTTCCTAAAGCATCTCATTCGTACGCTAAAAGAAAGATTTCTATTTTTTATGTATAAGAATTCAGGGGATGCAAATTTATTCAAAATTCCTTTACAATTAAAGCCGCCTACACAGATATTCCTTCGAGATTTCTGTATTTTGAAAACAATTCACGATTTCAGTTCTTTGTATTTACTTGTTTCCATGTTTATTTATATCAATACTGTATGATCAGTTCCCAGAATTATTTTAGTTCCCCGGTAAATCCATTTATAACAAGCTCCAAATACTGCTACAATTTTAATGTGGTTTCAGGAGAATCTGCATATCTCATCCTTTTGTTACTCTCTATATATTCATCTACTACGTAAACAAACATCAGTGAAAGAAAGAGGCTGAGAGCTAACATGTGCTCCGTGAGGAACGTTGTCATACCTTGCACTGATATATCTAGAGAGTCTATTGTTGCCACGAGACGAAACGAGACAAGACGAGACTTCTGGCTGTGTCGTCTCGTCTAGAAAAGATGTGTCCGTCTCGTCTCGTATCGAATGGTTCTGTCTCGTCTCGTGGCAACACCAGAAAGGCTGAGGCCCACAAAAGAGCTGTTAAACCAAGTGGTTAAAATTATAGCTTTTAACCTAGTTTGGTTAACAGAGCACAACACAAAACACGACTGCAATCCTCCAGCAACGACTGCTTAGTTTCGACTGAACCCGTAATTACTTCGATAGGAACATTTGTCAATACCGTCAGTACAGACGAAAGGCAAGATTTCCCCATTTATTCTGATATCCTTTTTTCAGAACCCCTGGCGCCACTTCAACAAATAAGGAGGCCTATGTAACTTTCCCATTTAAAAAATGGTTTATCTTCGAATAACAGCATAAAAGGATAAAAAAGATAAATTTTATTGTCAAATCAGAATCTTTTTCGAAACTCAGTGTCGAGAAAGGCTGACACGTTTCTGTCTTGGTTCGGAACGAGAAAGACCATGAAACAATAGTTAGTTACTGATAAAATTGCCACTTCCACGCATACTTGTACTTCTATTAAAGGATTTTTATACGTAGATATCTCCACCAGCCCCCGGAATAAAATCTTCTGAAACACTGATCTCAATGAACGCTTTACATTGTATTTGAATCTGGAGCACTATCACAAAATAATTAAACTTGAATCTATTGAAAAATGGAAGTGAAAGCTGTTTGTAAGAATCATTTTTAAAAAGTGCTTTAGGTATTCCCTGTTCTTTGTAGGGTTTGAAACGTTGAATCATTTGGATCATTTGAAATAATAAAAGATGGTATACATTTCGAAGGCAAATAATTTATTCCGAGTTAATAAATTTTTAAGCAAATTCAGAAACTGTGTTTGTATTTTTCGAGACACGAGACAAGACGTTTTACGAAACGTTTCGTATTGTATCGTGTCTCGCTTCAAAGAGTCCTGTCTCGTCTCGTTGCAACACTAAGAGAGTCTTACGCATTAACTTTCCAAGAAAATGAGCTAGAAACTTGAAAAGCACATTCAGTCAATTGTTATCATAGAATATACTATGGGCATAGCCGCTGATGTGTAGAAGGTGACACAGGCGGAATTTGTTTTTGGCGAGTTGGAGCCGTTGGGCTGTATTATTTGGATTGGAAACATTGGTTCAAAAATATTTTACATTTAGCATACATACATATACACATATCATACGCACACACACACAAATACGTACATGTGTGTTACATATACTTTAATTAATGTGTGGATCTAAGGACAAGGTCCGGTTCGCCCACCCAAAAACCGCCTCTGGGAGGTGGATTGGAAGCGCACCCCTAAAACATAGAATTATGCTAATCGTAATCTTCTGAGATAGACTACCCCCGAGGAATAAGTAAATAAATAAAAATAGTTTATTAATGTTTATCTTCCGTATACGATTAATTGAAAAATTTTAGTGTCGCAACAATGAGAGCCATATACAGGTGATCCGGCGTTCCTGGCGGAACTTCCCTAGTTGCGGACAAAATTTCATACTATAAACTCTTTTCGGTTCTCTCCCTCACGGTAGTTTTTTTTTTTTTTTTTTTTTTTATCTATTATTTACTCCCTTGGAGTAACTGTTGCTCTGTATTTTCACGGGCTTGCAACCGTCAGAATAAATATCTTGGCTGCCTTCCCAGCAGTGACGACGCCAGCTGTAAGTTCCTAGGGGGGCAAAGGAGGGGCAGATACATTTTCGAGGGGGCGGCTATTTTCCACACCAAAAGCCATTTATTATGTTTGACTTACTTTACATTGTGTATTTCGATGTTGTTTTTATATTAGGCCTATATGATAAACTTATTTCAAGTAAAATTTCTAACTAACAAATAAGTAACGTCTCCATATGAAATATTTTTCAATGTAACTTTTGAAACCTAAATTGAATTACTTTCGCGTTTGCTACAAGTAACAAATTCGTCTAGTTCTATATGCTACGTATATATATATATATATATATATATATATATATATATATATATATATATATATATATATATATATATATATATAATTTACTAGGGGCTTCTGAAAATCTCGTAATCCAACCTAGAAGGGGTGTAGGTAGTAGGTAGAAAGATGAAACTGTAGTTTTGAAAAACATGTTTTCAACAAATTTTCATATTAATAATGAAAACAAATTTTCATATTAATAATGAAATTCTTATTGCTTTCTCAGGCCTCTGAAGTGATTATGTGTGTCCAAACCGCGAATTTCACGAACATCCAGATCACAACTATTATAACATTTTTGTTCCACCAAGGATAGTCACCAAAGTAAATTAATGAGAAAATCAGTAAAACACTACGGGACTCTCCTCCATTATATACAGTGGTGAAGAAGTGATGGCTTAGTTCAAACGTGGCTGTTTCTCAACAAATTATGCTTTACATCCAGGATGACTTTACATCGAGTGACTGTTCCCGTAATCATGGATGCAATTTGTGACATTTTTCTTGAAAATTGCAGCATTTCAGCTAGTGGTAGATATAACCTGGGTCCGGGGTTCCTACGCCACCCCAGTTTTTGACTGACAAAAAGAATTTAAGCTATTACGTATTTATACACTTTTTAAAGTGTATAATAAACTCACGATATACTTATTATAGTCTGAGATCTGGCTGCAAACCCCTTCCCCAGTTTTTACCGTCTCAGTAAAACTTGTGTCAGAGATTGTGGGCATTTCTTTGGAACGCGTCGGTAGTATAATTCAGAATGGCTTGAGTATGCGCAAGTTCTTGACACAATGGGTTCCCAAAAAATCTGTCAGGAGAATAAAAGAGTGACGACATTAAGAGAAGTTTTCTTCCAATTTGAATGTAATGCTGATCATTTCGCTCACGAATAGTAACCATGAACGAAATATGGTTGTACCATTATGATCCTGAAACGAAACAACAGTCAATGGAGTAGTAGCACTCATTTCTCCCTCGCCCCAAGAAGTTCAAGACACAGAAGTAGGTTGAAAAACTGTTTGCAACATTCTTCTGGGATAAGTATGGAGTCGTACTCATAGACTACCTCCGCAAAAGTCAGATATTTAATCCAGAATCTCTACATTACTCACAAAACTGAAAGAAAAATTCAAAGTTCAACACCGCGGAAAATGAAAAGAAAGGAATTGCGTTCCTTTAAGAAAATACACCTGTCCATCGAACCCCTGCGAACACAATTAGCATTGCATAATCTAGGATTTCAATGTCTAGATCATCATCCTTATTCCCCAGATTTAGCTCCATCTAACTATTGCCTGTATTTATTTCCCAAACTTGATCTGATTGAACTTTAGATCTGATAAGGGTAGTGTTACGAACAGTGGTGCAAGGAAGTCTCCAGATCTATTTAACTTCTGCAAAACTGGAGCACTGTACAAGGTAGTATATTGACTCTCGGGGGAAGTGTAGAAGAAGTAAAACTTCACCATTCCACGTGCACTCCTGGGTTGGGCTACGAATTTTTCAGCAGCTCCACGTACATTTCTAGTCAATATGGTAGACGTCATGTCAGTACTTTGAAACAAAATAAGTAACGGAGCACTAGTGCATACCAATTACTAACTAAGGATCAACACTCTGACAATACGTTTTATTGGGAGCTAAATAAATAACGATTTAATTCCATACATTTATTATTATTATCATTTGCAGGAAGGGAAAACACAACTTTTTTCCTTCAAAAAATTAAGCCCTGGTAGTCGCAAATTAAGCTGTTATAAGACCATCCTCCGAATATTGAAAGCCGAGAATAATGTTTCAGGAAATAGAAGTATAGATCCTTTAAATAAAACAAAATATGAAACTGAAAACTTCAAAACTGGATAAATACAAACAAGTTATGTAATTGGTTTTACCTTTCTTTTGTTTCTAATCGAAGTTGATCCAATGAGAAGAAAACAAGTCGACCAAATCTACTATTGTTCGCTAGGCACAATAATTAAAATTCATAAGAAAGAACTGTAACTAAAATTTACCGGAAAAGGCGCTAAATTAAAAAACAGAAATATGCCTATATACCCAGACGCTCAAAGAAGAAAGCTTGAGGACTAATCTGCCACATAATAAATGTATAGTATAGATAGTACGATCTGACAATGAGATTGGTTATGATACTGATATAAAATACTATATGTAGAATGTTTTATGATTGTAGGAGTCTGGGGGGGCAGTCTGGATGGCAGTAGTAGCCACCAGGGGGGCGCTCGCCCCCCTTGCCCCCCCCTCTGGCGTCGTCACTGCTTCCCAGCTACCCAATCAGCATACAATAGATACATGCAATAACAATCAAATCCCACACAAACTACTCTACCCATCAAATATTTTAACATGGAAAGTTCTTTTACGCAACGTATTTCGTTTGTTTAAAATGGAATAGACCTAAATACATCTTTTTTTTAATGTTCTTCTGGAGATTCGATAGCGAGACCGCTCACATCAAAAAATGAGAGAATTAGTGCTCTGACAATCTGGTAGAAATACAACATGCCATATGTACATTACTGTGATTACATTGCTATTTATTTAATGATTATTTTGCTTAGAGTTTTCTTACTCTCCAGGGTACTCTTCAAGGATATACAATTACTCTTCACTTATGTCGCGAAAAAATATTCAGCTTGCAAATTTATTTCGAGAACTTCTCATTCCCTAATACATGTTTATACTCTCAATTTGTGCGTACAACCGACAAACTTACACAGAATCTCAACAGAGTTCAAATGTGAGGTGTCTGCTGTGAAACAAAGGTCAGTTATATGGGAGGGGATTTTAGAGTGCAACTCTAGGAACGCTGTGGGCTTTTAGAGTGTAATTCTAGGAACGCTGTAGGGGGCCATCCCGCTCCACCTGAGACAAGAAAAAAAAAAAGAATGAAAAGAAATTTGGCGGCACACAACTAATTCACACTGGTTACAAAGAAGGCACAACAAAGTTCTGAATTAAATATGTTTATGTTTTTGCACTATTCCATTTTCCGAACAATAACATTTACCGATGACTTGTTAGCCCCTCCACCACAGCCACCATAAAAACAAATTCAATCGGAATTTGGCCAGCTCGTTTGATCACGAATAATTATCGTTTGATCCCAAGCATAATGACGTATTACACACAATTTGGCTAGGGCTTGTTAGCCCTTGATAATCGGCATGTACCATTCCATAGACAATCGTAAATAGGTAAGCAAAGTTTCGTCAGTTTCTGGTAGAAAGTATGACAGATAAAGTTAATTGTTTATTTAACAATGGTGGCCTCTAACAATGAAACTAACAACAACAACTGAAATCGACAAGTACCATTTCATAGATAACTCAGTGGTAATCCGATGGGTGTGCCAAGTTTGGTCAGTTTCTGGTACAAAATATAGCAAAGTTGATTCTTTGTTTAACGATGGTGGCCTTCAACAATGAAACTAACAACAATATGTGGAATCAACACGTACTATTTCCTAGATATTTCAATCTTAAATGGGTGTGCAAAGTTTGGTTAGTTTGTGGTAGAAAGTATGTAAGATAAAGTTGATTGTTTATTTAACAAAGAAAAAATCCAAAGATTGTTTATTTAACAATGGTGATCTTCAACAATGAAACAAAAACAATATGTGAAATCGACACATACCATTCCATAGATATTTCAATCTTAAATGGGTATGCAAAGTTTGGCCAGTTTCTGCTAAAAAGTATGGCTGATAAAGATGATTGTTTATTTAATAATGGTTTCCTCTAACAAGAAAACTAACAACAATATGTGAAATCGACACGTACCATTCCATAGACATCTTAATCGCAAATGAGTGTGCCAAGTTTGGTTAGTTTGTGGTAGAAAGTATGGCAGGTAAAGTTGTTTGTTTATTTAACAATTTAGAAATCCAAATCCATCGATTGTGTATTTAACAATGGTGGTCTTCAGCAACAAAACTAACAACAATACATGAAATCGACACGTAGCATTCATTAGATATTTAAAACTTAAATTTGTGTGCAAAATTTCGTCAGTTTCTGGTAGAACGTATGACAAAGTTAATTGTTTATTTAACAATGGTAGCCTATAACAATGAAACTAACAACAATTTGTGAAATCGGCAGGTACCATTCCCTAGATATCTCAGTTGTAATCCGATGGGTATGCCAAGTTTGGTCAGTTGGTGGTAGAAAGTGTGGCAGATAAAGTTGATTGTATATTTAACAATGGTGGCCTTCAACAATGAAACTAACAACACTATGTGCAATCCACACATACCATTCCCTAGATATCTCAATCTTAAATGGGTGTGCAAAGTTTCTTCACTTTCTGGTAGAAAGTACGGCAGATAAAGTTGATTGTTTACTTAACAACGGTGGCCTTCAACAATGAAACTAACAACAATATGTGGAATCAACACGTACTATTTCCTAGATATCTCAATCGTAAATGAGTGTGCCAAGTTTGATTAGTTTGTGGCAGAAAATATGACAGATAAAGTTGACTGTATATTTAATAATGGAGAAATCCAACGATTGTGTATTTAACAATGGTGGTCTTCAACAATGAAACTAACAACAATATGTGGAATCCACACGTACCATTGCCTAGATATTTCAATCTTAAATGGGTGTGCCAAGTTTGGCCAGTTTGTGGTAGAACGTATGGCAGATAAAGTTGATTGTTCATTTAACAATGGTGGCCTCTAACAATGAAAGTAACAACAATAAGTGAAATCAACACGCACCATTCCATAGATATCTCAATCGTAAATGAGTGTGCCAAGTTTGGTTAGTTTGTGGTAGAAAATAATACAGATAAAGTTGACTGTATATTTAATAATGGAGAAATCCAACCATTGTTTATATAACAATGGTGGCCTTCAATAATGAAACTAACAACAATATGTGAAATCGACACATAGCATTCCCTAGATATTTTAGCTTTAAATGGGTGTGCAAAGTTTGGTCAGTTTGTGGTAGAACGTATGGCCGTTAAAGTTGATTGTTTATTTAACAATGGTGGCCTCTAACAATGAAACTAACAACAATATGTAAAATTGACACATACCATTCTCTAGATATTTCAATCTTAAATGGGTGTGCAAAGTTTGGTCAGTTTCTGTTAAAAAGTGTGGCACATAAAGTTGATTTTTTATTTAACAATGGTGGCCTCTAACAATGAAACTAACAAAAATAAGTGAAATCGACACGTACCGTTTCATAGATATCTCAGTAAATGAGTGCGCCAAATTTGATTAGTTTTTGGTAGAAAGAGTGTAAGATAAAGTTGATTGTTTATGTAACAATTTAGAAAACCAAAGATTGTTTATTTAACAATGGTGGCCTTCAACAATGAAAGAACAACAATATGTGAAATCGACACATACCATTCCATAGATATCTCAATCGTTCATAAGTGTGAAAAGTTTGCTTAGTTTGTGGTTGAAATTATGACAGATAAAGTTAATCGTTTATTTAACAATAGAGAAATCCAACGAATGTTTATTTAACAATGGTGATCTTCAACAATGAAACTAACAACAATATGAGAAAACGACACATATCTTTCCCTAGATATTTTAATCGTAAATGTGTGTGCAAGGTTTGGCCAGTTCCTGGTAGGAAGTATGGCAGATAAAGTTGATTGTTCATTTAACAATGGTGGCCTCTAACAATGAAAGTAACAACAATAGGTGAAATCGACACGTACCATTCCATTGATATCTCAATCGTAAATGAGTGTGACAAGCTTGGTTAGTTTGTGATAGAAAGTATGGCAGATAAAGTTGATTGTTTATCTAACAATGGAGAATTCCAACGATTGTTTATTTAACAATGGCGGCCTCGAACAATGAAACTAACAACAATATGTGAAATCGGCAGGTACCATTCCCTAGATATCTCAGTTGTAATCCGATGGGTATGCCAAGTTTGGTCAGTTGGTGGTAGAAAGTGTGGCAAATAAAGTTGATTGTATATTTAACAATGGTGGCTTT
Source organism: Thermobia domestica (assembly GCF_964235325.1). Lineage (NCBI taxonomy): Eukaryota > Metazoa > Arthropoda > Insecta > Zygentoma > Lepismatidae > Thermobia > Thermobia domestica. The sequence continues at coordinate 34,885,145 of NC_137465.1, forward strand.
CAACAATGAAACTAACAACACTATGTGCAATCCACACGTACCATTCCCTAGATATCTCAATCTTAAATGGGTGTGCAAAGTTTCTTCACTTTCTGGTAGAAAGTACGGCAGATAAAGTTGATTGTTTACTTAACAACGGTGGCCTTCAACAATGAAACTAACAACAATATGTGGAATCAACACGTACTATTTCCTAGATATCTCAATCGTAAATGAGTGTGCCAAGTTTGGTTAGTTTGTGGCAGAAAATATGACAGATAAAGTTGACTGTATATTTAATAATGGAGAAATCCAACGATTGTGTATTTAACAATGGTGGTCTTCAACAATGAAACTAACAACAATATGTGGAATCCACACGTACCATTGCCTAGATATTTCAATCTTAAATGGGTGTGCCAAGTTTGGCCAGTTTGTGGTAGAAAGTATGGCAGATAAAGTTGATTGTTCATTTAACAATGGTGGCCTCTAACAATGAAAATAACAACAATAAGTGAAATCAACACGCACCATTCCATAGATATCTCAATCGTAAATGAGTGTGCCAAGTTTGGTTAGTTTGTGGTAGAAAATATTACAGATAAAGTTACTGTATATTTAATAATGGAGAAATCCAACCATTGTTTATATAACAATGGTGGCCTTCAATAATGAAACTAACAACAATATGTGAAATCGACACATAGCATTCCCTAGATATTTCAACTTTAAATGAGTGTGCAAAGTTTGGTCAGTTTGTGGTAGAACGTATGGCCGTTAAAGTTGATTGTTTATTTAACAATGGTGGCCTCTAACAATGAAACTATCAGCAATATGTGAAATCGACCCATATCGTTCCATAGATATCTTAATCTTAAATGAGTCTGCAAATTTTGTTTAGGTTGTTGTAGAAAGTGTGGCAGAAAAACTTGATTGTTTCTTTAACAATGGTGGCCTTCAACAACGAAACTAACAACAATATGTAAAATCGACACATACCATTCCCTAGATATTTCAATCTTATATGGGTGTGCAAAGTTTGGTCAGTTTCTGTTAAAAAGTGTGGCACATAAAGTTGATTTTTTATTTAACAATGGTGGCCTCTAACAATGAAACTAATAAAAATAAGTGAAATCGACACGTATTGTTTCATAGATATCTCAATGGTAAATGAGTGCGCCAAATTTGATTAGTTTTTGGTAGAAAGAGTGTAAGATAAAGCTGATTGTTTATGTAACAATTTAGAGATCCAAAGATTGTTTATTTAACAATGGTGGCCTTCAACAATGAAAGAACAACAATATGTGAAATCGACACATACCATTCCATAGATATCTCAATCGTTCATAAGTGTGAAAAGTTTGTTTAGTTTGTGGTAGAAATTATGACAGATAAAGTTAATCGTTTATTTAACAATAGAGAAATCCAACGAATGTTTATTTAACAATGGTGATCTTCAACAATGAAACTAACAACAATATGAGAAACGACACATATCTTTCCCTAGATATTTTAATCTTAAATGTGTGTTCAAGGTTTGGCCAGTTTCTGGTAGGAAGTATGGCAGATAAAGTTGATTGTTCATTTAACAATGGTGGCCTCTAACAATGAAAGTAACAACAATGGGTGAAATCGACACGTACCATTCCATTGATATCTCAATTGTAAATGAGTGTGCCAAGCTTGGTTAGTTTGTGATAGAAAGTATGTCAGATAAAGTTGATTGTTTATCTAACAATGGAGAAATCCAACGATTGTTTATTTAACAATGGCGGCCTCGAACAATGAAACTAACAACAATATGTGAAATCGACTGGTACCATTCAGTAGATATCTCAGTTGTAATCCGATGGGTATGCCAAGTTTGGTCAGTTGGTGGTAGAAAGTGTGGCAGATAAAGTTGATTGTTTATTTAACAATGGTGGCCTCTAACAATGAAACTAACAACAATATGTGGAATCCACACGTACCATTCCCTAGATATTTCAATCTTAAATGGGTGTGCAAAGTTTGGTCAGTTTCTGGTAGAAAGTACGGCAGATAAAGTTGATTGTTTACTTAACAATGGTGGCCTCTAACAATGAAACTAATAACAATATCTGAAATCGACACGTACCATTCCCTAGATTTTGTAACGTCCATTAACCAGACTATATCCGTTTTTGCTTAATTTTTGAACTGTTCATTTTATATTTGATTGTTTTAATTTTATTAGTTGTATATGTTAACATTGGTGACGGTGGCGCCATCTATCGTTTTAGACACAAACTGTTTGGACGTTCTGAATAACCTTAATACTAGCTACGTTATGAAGGAAAATTGAATTATCGGGTATAGCAACTACGAGAATCTAGTTTTTTGTTATCTTCTTTAAAAAAATGAAGTTCACTATTGTAATCACTTTTTGATAATTTGATTTACTAGCTGAAATTGTTACTTTTGTTTTTGTGAATATTTCCGACGGTGTTTCTTTTTTTTTAAATATAGTATTTACTTGAATGTAAGTATTCTCTGAATATAAGGACCCCGCCCCCTCACGAAAAATTTAAAGTTTATTTTAAGAATCCGTTTACTATCCAGATATATGCACTCCTGTACGACTCCAGAAAAGAGTTAACTAGTATCTCTAACTATTCTGAGGCGTGGGAGACCCGGGTTCGATTCCCAGCGGGAGCTTATGTGGTTCGGATTCCACGTTAATCAGTAGGTCCACGTCTCATATAGCCTCGCTGCTGAACGGGACGTAAAACTCAAAATAAAATAAAATCAATCTATCTATTCTGAAAGATTCAAGGTTGGACTTACACAAGTACTCTCATGAACTGAAAAATTAGAACTTTACGTTGTTAACATTTTCAACTAGTTTTCGTTATTCATTCTTACGGTATTTTGACAGAAAAATTAGGCAAAAGCAATATTTTGTGATTGACAATGATGTTACTCTCATTTTGAAAGGTAAAATCTCGAATAATTATTCTAAAAATGAAGCTAGAAACAGTAATAATAAAGCAACCTTACGAATAAAGTCGACGAAAACAGTCAACAATTTGATTATAGTGACCCCCTGAAAGTTTAGGCCAAAAGATTTGGAAAATCAAAAATGGTCGCTTTTATTCGAGTAAGTGCGTGACTTAAACGATAGCGCAGCAGTTCTGGAAGATGTACGTACACTTGCTGATGCAGGAATCCATGATAGCAAGATCGACGAACGAGACGGGGAGACCAATATGAGGTCACTAATGGCCAAGGATATCGATGAAAAACTCGATCGCAAGTCGATAGTGGCCAAGCAGATCAATGATGAAGCGATGGTGGTCGAGGAGATCTACAGTGAAACTGAGAGAATCCAGGAAATCGACGAGGGATTCACGTTTAACATGAAAAGAATTAATTTTAGGTAGACTGGGAAAATATTAAGAAGGTTGAATCCCAAATTTAAACAGAAGAACGGTCTCATACAACCGCGGAACTGAAAAGAAATGTTAAATTCGAGTCTATTTAGAATGTATCTTGCAGTTTACTCAGAGATACATTATTAATGAGCACGACTGCTGTAGCAGAGAAACTTTACCCCTTTGAATTATTATCGGAAGGGTTCTCGAATTCTCATTTATTTAAAATGTTTGAATATAAAATCATACTGCTTCAAAAGATACTTCAAGAAAACACCCTGACGAGGGAAGTAACAATACGGTAGGGAATTATTGCCCCTCCTTGAATTCCCATTTATCTGTAATGTTTGTACAGAAAATCATACCATATATCAAAAGATACATCAAGGAAACATATCGACGAGAAGGTTAATAATACCCTAAGGAATTATTACCCCCGTCGAATTCCTACTTATTTGAAATGTTTGAGCATAGAATCATACTGTTTCGAAAGTAGATCAAGAAAACACCCCGACGAGAACAGTAATAATATCCTAGGGAATTATTACCTCCCTCGAATTCCCATTATTTGAAATGTTTAAACGGAAAATCATAGTTTCAAGAGATACATCAAAGAGACACACGACGAAAAGAAGAATACTCCAGGAAATTATTACTCCCTCTAAATAATACAATTCATTTGAAATGCTTCTCCGAAAAATCATAAAATACCAGGAGGTACATCAAAGAAACACTCCGATGAGAGCAGTAATAATACCCTAGGGATTTATTATCCCTTCGAATTATCATTCATTTGAAATATTTGAACAAAAAAGTAGTATAAACACTAGAACGAAAGGATGATATTCCCTGAGGGAAATAATACCTCCCTGTCAAGGTAAATTCAAATGTTACATTATAAATTGATACCATTCCACATTATCTGTTAACAGACACTTAGGGCAAGATGACTTTATATTCGAATTTGATAAGGGAAATTAATAATATGTATCATACGAAATCAATAAATATGAAAATAAGGGAAGACAGATTTTTCCTGTCTCTCGTAGGACTCTCCTTGGAAAGGGATGATTAATTGTAACCAGATACTCTGATGCCCACTTTAATCAAGAAGGATACGAAATCAATTGTACCCTTAAAAAGATTTTTACTATAAAAAATAAAGTCAAAATTCACATCCACCTGCCAAAGGTACTGATTGTTTGAAATTAATAAATTTCCACTTCTACCATTTATATTTTACAAAGATAACAATTATATACACTAAATTAACCGATATGTAATTTTAGTTCAATGATGTGTGTGCACAGAGGATTTTGTTTCCTGTTATATATGCTACGAGTGTTCAAAAAAAGAAGAGCAGGTTACATTGATGGTTTTCTGTTACAAGCGTAGAAACTCTCGATCGATGAACTGTGAATAAGAGTTTTAGTTTCGGGGGAGAAGAGAGTAGAGAGATGTACCCCTGCCCCCCGATTTCCTCTTTGCCCACCAAACACAATACACATGTGAATGACATATTGCGATGTTAAGCGTGCACAGAATGTTAAGCTATATAACAGAAATTCAGGCCTCACACACTCGCCCAGGCATGACAGAATGCGATCTGCTAATATCCACGTATGCTGTTGCGGTCAACGGATTGTCAGTTTGTGGCTATAGCATCCACCTGAAACTCGGTTATCGATTGCAGAATTTATCTGGTGACAGACGCATTCGCACACACACATTCACAAATACTTATAAAAGAAACATTGACTACTGTAGAATGCCAACAGCCATACATTGTCCTCCATGGTCAAACAGAGAAACCGCAATATTCCACGTGTTGTACCGGGAACGCTGGCGATGGCATTACAATGAGAAATTGGTACCGTATTTCTCATTGCATTAATTGTTTACGTAACCCAAATAGAGAATGAGGGTATTACGGAAATGTCATAACGTCGAGGTATAAACAATACGTACTTTGTTAGTTGTAATAGAATTAAAGGTAAATAGAACTATTTACTGGCAATTTACTCAGTAATATTGAAAACCTATAACTTTAACATATAAAGGCTTCCAGCCGTATTACTACTACTCTCTATTTTAGCTTTTCAGGAGAAAAAAATGAGGCAATGGCAATTTTTGAAAGAAGTCACGTTGATGAAAATTGGGATTTCGTTATTAAGGACTAGGAGAGGAGAGCCACAAGAATTGGGACATGGGATGAGTTTCCTTGTCTTAGTGTGTGGTCATATAATGTTGATTTTGTCAGACGTGCCTCCCGTCAAGAGTCGTTAGTTGTTGATAGAGTATTAAAATTGTAAGTGAACAAACGAAGAAGAGTTTAAATACATATAGTGTTCAAAGACAAATTACATACAATGTTGCAATTTCCATAATTCACAACCTGTATATGTCGAGGTGGTACCTATTAAAGAATACTGATTCCAGGCCGTTTCTTCCTTCTCCATCCCTTTCTTCCTTTCCCCTTCCTCAGATAGTGTGCTCACCGAGGATACCATATTTCATATATAACAGGCTTAAAGCCGTAGATACCGAAAATGTCAAGGTATATGTATAAATAAACAAACATTTCTAAGGTCATTATATATATATTTCACTATTTCAAGTTAATTGTTTTCCATCTCTGAACACAATTTTGTATTTACCATTTAAGTTTCCATACCAGAATAACACTTGAGAGTTTCTTGACACTCCTTTAGCCTAACCAGCATAACCGTGGGACGTAAAACTCAAAAACTCAGTTTCTTGACAAATGAAGAAAACAACTTATATTGGCTTGAATTTGAATCAAGAGGTGAGGTAATATCGATGAGAAAATAAAGTGGACAAGTTATAGCCTTTAAACTCACCATTATTTCTTTTTTTCCTAATTACCTTCTACAATTTGGCTATTTTTTTTATATTAAGTGAATTTTTATAATGTGTAGATCAACTAGGATATATATGTGGTGCTGCTGTTGACATTTTTAAATTAACAATTAATATAACGTAATCTGTACCTTTTAACAGGCAGAATCAGATATAAGTTTATGTCATCTTAATTACAGCATAAGCTGCAATTATTATTTCTTATAATAAACTCAGTGGTATAGAGACCTTGGTCTAACTGGCTACCTCAATGAAACTATAACCAATAAAGGTTTAGAAATATAAGAATCAAGGACCATTGATGCCAATTTAGCTTATTTTTAGCTAAATCTAGCCTATTTGGAGAGCCATTTAGCCATATAAATCTACGAAATGCTTAAAGCCTTATATATAGCTTATTTTAGGAAACTCTTTTGCCATTTTTACCTTTTTTATTAGCTGTTAATTTTAAAAATACTTTTTTCTTTGAAAAAAGTGTATTTTTTTTAAAAAAAATTAATATATTATCGTATTAACTGATTTCTCTAGAGAGAGGATGTTTTATTACACACTAACTATTGTTTTACATTATTCTCTCTCGTCACCCACAGAATTACTTAACAATACTTATCGACTCAGAAATAATTTTAATGGCCCTCCCATTACTGCCTCGTTCTTTGCTACTTTTTAATTATTTTAATTTTCGCATTTCATTGCAAGAATGAAAGTTTTCTAATACAAATTTAGTAAATAGTTCGGTTCTTCAAGCCACAGATATTTTATTTATTAAATAAAACAAATAGGATAATTAATTAGCTTGAAAACTCTCAATGCAATCATGATGGTTCATATGGAAGTACGGAGAAATACGAAGTGTTTGTAAGGACTATGATCGAAAGAAGTACTACTGAAAATGGGGACAATGGCAGTCTACACAAACACAACCAATCCATAATCCAACGATGGTGCATCTAGTTCCAGCGCTCTGGCTAGCTGCGACGTCATCGATGATGACTTATTTCAATTCAATTGATAATATGGTTCTTTAACTTTCACAGATCAGAAGAGTTATTGATCGATTTTTATTGTAATTTAAAGTCATATATGTTGCTTTTTAGTCTTCAGCGAATAAAATTCAACATTTCAAAGTTTACTATAACTCACTTATAACCCTACACAGAAAAAAGGGATTTAAAATCAACAATGTGAGTTGTAGGTTAGTAGTTCAAAATTTAGCCTTTTTGTGCACAAAAAAGCTTATTTCTGAAGGGCATGTAGCCTAATTTCTTCACAGGTTGTTGGCAACACTGTCCATGACTAACAAAATGAAAAGTGACGACATTTCAAACCACACACCATCTTCTTGATGTATATAACCAGTTTAATTTTCTTGTTTCTCTCTTCGTTAAGTAAATACTAACAAAATGCTAGAAAATACACTACCAAAATATGTACATAAACGAAAAACTTTAGGATAAGCACCAAGTTTGTGATATGATGTAATTCTTGACAATAAAGAATGACGATTTCTACCAGAATGGTGCGTTTTAAAAATCTTTCATCTCTTGAAAAGTGAAGAATATAAGATTTTAAATAAATATGATATTCTACAAAATTTCCAAAGGGCCACTGCTTAAAGAGGTATACACTCAAAATTATTAGTATTGCGGACACCTTAGTATATGGGCGCCATCTTGGGTTTGCTCCATTTGCAAGCATGAAATCATATTTCATCATCAGAGCCCCAGTCCCAGTACCTAATAAGCAGAGAACGGATACGGTTAAAGCAAAATGTAAGTCAGTCCTTGCATTTCAAACTTATGATGCTCAAGAAATAATTTATCTTGTGTCAGAATTATTATTATTATTATTATTATTTTACTTCATATTAGAGATGCAAAAAAGCCGGCTTTTTTGAATCGATGGTTTTTTGCACATAAGAAGCCGGCTTTTTTGGGGAAAAAACTAGAATTTTGGAAATTTTGGCTTTTTTCATTTTTATGATTTTTCTGTTTAAATAGCTTTCTTATGGTATACTCTAAAGTTAAATAAGATTCCATGACCTGAATGCCATATTTCGCTCTGGAATTCACCATCATGATGGATGGAGCACAGGGTTTATTAAGTAAAGTAAAAATAAAGTACGTAGTATTTGAGAGCAATTTTAGAAGCTATTTAACTTTATTTTAACTTCTGAATTATCGACATTTTTCTTCTCTAGATCATTTCTTTTTAGTCACCCGTGTTTCACTTCGTAGAGCTTAGTACTCTAGCTTCTATCACATAATTAAACTTATGTTTTTCAATATATCCATCAGAGCGTACATTTTTCAAAATATTTGTCAGAGCGTACTTCCACATTTCCGTTATACTGTAGCTGTGCAATGATTTAACAATAATCTTCCGGACACAATCTAGAATATCTCCAGCATCGGATTTAGAAAGATATTTGGGAGGGTTTTTTTTCTGAATAATGTTTGTTTTTTCTAAAAAATTCCTAACTTTTATTTAAAAGGAGCTTAAGTTTATGAGTACAGACATAACAAATATTTCGTTTCGTTCGTATAATCAGCTATAATCTTCCAGATACAACCCTGAATACCATTTTATACTGATAATCAGTGGCGGATTTAGGAAAGTATTTTGGAAGGAGCTTTTTTTTTATTAATGCTTAGTTTTTCTAAAAATTTCTAATTTTTTATTTGAGGACAGCTTGAAATTTATGAGTAAAGAAAAAACTAATATTTAGTTTATTTTAGAAATTCCGTAATTTCGGTGTAGAGGCTTCAATCCGAAAGATATCCCCACCCTAACCCTCTTCGCAAATCCATCACTGCTAGTAATTAGCAATAACAAACATTTAAAAACGATTACAAAGGAAGTCAACAAGGACTCACAGTACACGCACTATCTCTACATTCACAGATGAAATTAAGAAAAACTTTTGTCAAAGTGGTCGAATGCGGGGTTGAATCCCGGACTTCACGATAGAAGCGCGAAAGCTAACCACTCACTCATGTTTGTTGTGCAGTTGTTAAATATATTCTCTCTCTCTCTCTCTTTCTCTATGGCCACAAAAGCACTCCATTGACTTCTGTCCTTATCGAATTCAATCCAGTTTCTACTCTGTATTCCTATCTCTGCTAGATCCATCTTAATATTGTCCTCCCATTTGAGCCTAGGTCTTCCTAATGGACGTTTCCCGATTGGATTTCCAGTTAAGACTTTAAAAGCGTTCCTACTTTCATCCATCCTGGCTACATGACCTGCCCACCTGAGCCTCCTAGACTCGATTACTCTAACGATGTTTGATAAACCGTATAAATTATGTAGTTCCTCGTTATGAAGTTTCCGCCACTCCCCATTCTTGTTCCTCTTGGGTCCAAATATTCGTCTCAGAATTTTATTCTCAAATAATTTCAGTCTGCGTTCTTCCCTCAGCGTAAGCGACCATGTTTAACAACCATAAAGCATAACAGACATGCTTATCATTTTATATATTTTAAGCTTTAAATGCCTTGACAGAATTCGCGATGACAAAATATTTTGAACTGTATAATAACACGAATTTTCTGATTTCAGTTGACATTTTATTTCTTTGTGGGTATCATTTTGGTCTGGTAACACTGATCCAAGATATTTGAAAGTATCCACTGTGTCAAGAGTATTAATTGATATTTTAAAGCATTCATAATTTGCCGTATTACGATCCTTATGAACTTCCTTGTATTTAGATTTCTCTGCATTTACTCATGTCCCTGCAAGCGTTTAATAAGACCTCTGCATTTCTTTCGATTGTTCTCCTATCAGATTTACATCATCAGCATACACCATAACTGGTGAATACCATTCAACTCTAGGCCCTGGTTCCTATCTTTGATTTTTCTTATAGCGTACTCCGGAACAAACCTGAATAATAATGGTGATAACGCGTATCCTTGTTTCAGGCCAATCTCGACGTGGAAGCTCGCATTTTTCTACTCGGATTTTACTCTGGAATTCATTTAAACACTTAATAAATCTAGTTTTTTCGGTATTCCAAATTCTGTAAGAATGTTGTACAATGTTTCCCTCCTAACCGAGTTGTAAGACTTTCTAAAATCAATAAACAGTTGATGTACTGGGTAATATATTCCCATTTCTTTCGGAGTATTTGTTGAATGGTAAATATCTGGTCGATTTCGACTAAATTCACACTGATAATCTCCAATCATTTCATCTGCGTATGGGGTCAATCTTATTAATATAATGTTAAGAGAAATGCCTCGATAATTATTACAATCAATTTTGTCGTCTTTCTTGTGGATTGGAACAGTGATTGATTCTTCCACTCTTTCTAAATGTATTCCATAGTTTTTCTTTTTTGTAAAAAAAAAAAAAAAAATTCATAATGATATGTTGAATTTTCTTGTTAAAAATTCAGAAACCTACAGGACTCCTGGTTATATATTCTATAGCCTAGGAAACAACACGCTCAGGTGAACCGTCTATTACATATATGATCCGTGAACAGAAAATTTGATACTTTCCCGATTCTGAACAAGCTTAAGGAACAGTCAGTGCATTACAGAATTTGGAGCTTTACCGATTTTGCAGATCCGAAGGACCTGATAGGTGGTAACAGACTATTACGTATGTGATCAATCAGTGAAAAATTTGTTCGAAATATTCATACAATGTATATGAAAATTAAAACTTAACTGAAAAATTTCAAGAATGTACAGAACCACCCGAAACGAAGCTCTTGATGTGCAGACTTCTCTCATGTTTTTCTTTATTTTGCTTCAAAAAGAGGGCGTGATATTTTGAAGTAAAAATACTACATACAATTTTGCTAGTTTTTTGTGTATCTTTTTTCAAGTACTTATTATATATAAGAGGTTAAAATATTATTACATATATTGGTTAACCTTTGGAATTCATAATGTAAATATGTTAAGAATTTTAAATAATCTTTCGAGATTTCGAGATTTTCGAGATATCATATTATTATCAGCATCAACTACTAATTAAATGAGTATTTTTGTTGTAGAGAAGCGAAACAAAGTCTGCTTTACCAATTTAAAGCAAAATTTTCAAAAAAGCCCAAAATTTCCCAAGCAAAAAAGCAAAGCAGAAAAAACCGAGTTTTTTTCCAAAAAAGCCGTTTTTTTTCCGAACCCTTGCATCTCTACTTCATATACAGATAATTCAATTAGATAGTCATCAAAGAAGTTCACGTTCTATGCCAAGGGTAGCCATTTGGAAGTTTCACATACATTTCGGAATAAGTAATGGATTCTTCGGGGGCCACGGGTATCCAGTTGGATTCTCTCTTTAATTACTAGGCATACATGCCAAGCAGTTAACCGAAAGATAAGGCATTTGTAATGTCAGCGACTTCAAAGGAAAGATGAACATTTTCCATCTACTTGTCCTATCCAACGTAATCACAAAGGGGCAATCTAACTGTACATGGGGCTAACAATATTGAAAATGCTTTAAAGATGTGTGATTGAACTCGTGATTGAGTAACCGTTTCTGAAAGAAAATTAAGCTTTTAAAATGAAGGAGCCACAAATCCCTAGTAGTTGATTCTATTACGGAAGAACAATCCAATGCTTGATGCACAGCTTTCGTCAAAATTATCCACGGATCCAGGCACGTAGCTAGGATTTCGTGAAGGGGGAGGGTTCCGTGACATGAAATACTGTGGTCATCACACCAGGGGCTAGATCATTCTGAACTATATTTTACTGTAACATATATTGGTTCGTTTAGCCAGGATTTCGTAACAGGGCGGAAGGGGAGGGGCGAGACATGAAATTCTGAAGGCCCAAAAGCTCGATCAATCTAAACTACTTTACTATTAACAAATATTGGTTACTTAGGACAATAAAATTAGATATATTGGTAAGAATTTTAATAACAAACTATGAAGAAATCTCGAGTAGAAAAATAAAAAACGTATTGAAAAAGATTTTACAATATTTACGTCCTTCCTCTGTTTATTCAAATATAACAATTTTCCTTTCATTATGACTTCAACTATTATGAAAAGTACATACTCAATAATGTTTTATAAAATATTTTACAATATCTGCGTTCCTTTCTCTGTTGAATCAACTGCTAACAACTTTTTTCTACATAAACTTTTGTTTTTATTATTCCGTGAACTACTGTCTGTTCCAAATGACACGTTAAAGGAGCAATAGAGAATTGTTTTTAAAATAACATGTTTCATACTGCAAGGATGCGATGACGAAAAATTATGATTAAAGATGTCCACGCTGTTACACAACGGCACTATGCTTTTGGAAGCTTGAAATCTCCCTGACTAGTAGCAGAAATTCTGAGAATTCCGTAACTTTTCTAGAAATTTCAAATTCCCTGACTCTTCCAGGTTATCTCGCTCACCTCGCCACCATGTATTGCAAGTAATACAAATCTCTTCATAAGAAAGAGTAACCAAAAGCTTTTCGTAGTTTTATATTTTTAACGCTGATCCTCCTTTTTCTCATTTCATTTTGTTTCATCCATTCTTTTTTTTTTTTTTTTTTAATTTCTAGTCTCGAAGGGGCTCCTTGGCTACGTGCCTGCATGGATCAATCTAGTTAATATGGCAGGAATAAGAAATTCTTAACTGACTGATTCATACTAGCTTTGCTATATTCAATAACTCAATTTTCTCTCAATTTTCATTTATTTTCGATAGTGTCTGAAGAAGGATATGTTAGATATTCGAAACTGTCTCAATTTTTATTTTATAATAAAACGTCGCTTTGCTCAGCATTTGTATTTTAGTGTAAGAAATTCTTAAGTAAGTGTTAGACTGAATTTGAAATTTTACGCAGTCAAATGACTCGCTTTCTCTCATGGGTAACCCTAATTCACATACTGGTGTATCAAGGGCCAGCCCTTGAGAATTTGCCGACCAGTGCGATTGCATCATTGACCGCTCCACTTTCTCTAGAAAGAACAAATCTCAAAAGCCACGAATTCAAGTATGCTAACCCATCATGAACAACGAAGGGGAGGGAAACAGCAATCGCACTTACAAAGGCCTAAACACTACAAATACAATCTCGTTGTGTCTGCTTTTTTCCCCTTTAAAACTTTAAATCTATTATGTTAGTAAAAGATAAAGCAAACACACCTGCAGAGGAAAGATGATAGATAATCCTTTTTATAGAATTCGATATCAAGATTCAATCTCAATATATCAGTTTGCAATTCGTGCAACTTGCTCTTTTATCTTTATTTCTTGATTTTCCTTCTACATCTGTTTTAAAAAAATAGATTCAAAACACTTGTTTTCACCTTCAGTGATAAGGAACTTGTTTGTGACAAAGACAAGACTAGTTTTCGTATCAAACTTGTGATAACAAACTATATAGAACAGATGTTTGCTACTGCTCGAGAATTGAGTTCTTGTATTTGACAACAATCAAGTTATTCATGCTGGGATTTGTTTGACCATTTTCTTCACTACTGTCCGTGCGAGCTTAAACTAATGCGACCTAAACATAATTTATGAATGTAGTTTTCAAATAGAAGGTAAATTTAACTACCATCATCATGAAGTCTGTTTCCAATAAAAAAAAATATATTTATTTTAAATAATATACTAGTTATGACAGATTTGGCTCCCTGTGCAAATGAACGTGTTGCACATGGTAGAGCCGGCCCTGGGTACAGTTTAGCTTGTATAAGCTGGATGTTTCTCGGAATAGGACATCTGAGGGCTGTGAAGTTCGCCTACCCAAATTAGTTTACCCACTTTTATCTATATAAGCCGTTAGTTCCTCGTTAGTTCCCGTTAGTTCTTACAAATGTTCCGTTAGTTTCGCGATGTTAAAGAAAGTATACACAAAAACCAATGGGTAGGCCAACTTTACATGTGAAGTTGGCGTACCCAACAAGCTTTCCCACATTTTCCCACACGAATCATTAGTTCTTCGTTAGTTCCCGTTAGTTTTTACAATAGTTCCGATAGTTCCGCGATTTTGTACAAATTAGAGCATAAACAAAAATGTATGGGTAGGTGAACGTCATATCTGAAATTGGCGTACCCAACACGCTTTCCCACATTTTACGACACGAATCGTTAGTTCCTCGTTATTTCCCGTTAGTTCTTACAAATGTTCCGTTAGTTTCGCGATGTTAAAGAAATTATACACAAAAACCAATGGGTAGGCCAACTACACATGTGAAGTTGGCCTAAGCAACAAGCTTTACCACATTTTTCGACATGAATCGTTAGTTCCTCGTTAGTTCTTACAAAAGTTCCGTTAGTTCCGTGATTTTGTTCAAATTACAGCATAAACAAAAATGTATGGGTAAGCTAACTTCTCATATGGAGTTGGCATAGTCAACAAGCTTTACCACATTTTTCGACATGAATCGTTAGTTCCCGTTAGTTCTTACAAACGTTCCGTTAGGTTCGCGATTTTGTACAAATTATAGGAAAAAGAAAAATGTGTAAGAACTAATGGGAACTAACGGAATTTTTGTAAGAACTAACATGAACTAACGAGGAACTAACGATTCGTGTCGAAAAATGTGAGGAGCTTGTTGGGTACGCCAACTTCGCATGTGACGTTAGCCTACCCACACATTTTTTATGCTCTAATTTGTTCAAAATTGCCGAACTAACGTAACTTTTGTAAGAACTAACGGGAACTAACGAGGACCTAACGATTCGTATCGACAAATGTCGGAAAGCTTGTTGGATACGCCAACTACCCTTAGCCTACACACTCATTTTTGTTTATGCTTTAATTTGTACAAAATTGAGGAACTAACGGAACTTTTGAAAGAACTAACGAGGAACTAAAGATTCATGTCGAAAATGTGGGAAAGGTTGTTGGGTAAGCCAACTTCACATGTGAAGTTAGCCTACCCACTCATTTCTGTTTTGTTCTAATTTGTATAAAATCGCGGAACTAATGGAACTTTTGTAAGAACTAACGGGAACTAACGAGGAACTGACGATTCGTGTCGAAAAATGTGGGAATGCTTGTTGGGTACGCCAACTTCACATGTAAAGTTGGCCTACCCATTGGTTTTTGTGTATACTTTCTTTAAAATCGGGGAACTAACGGAACTTTTGTAAGAGCTAACGGGAACTAACGATTTGTGCCGAAAAATATGAGAAAGCTTGTTGGGAACGACAACTTTAATGTGAAGTTGGCCTACCCATTGGTTCTTGTGTATAATTTCTTTAAAATCGTGTAACTAACGTAACTTCAGTAAGAACTAACGGGAACTAACGAGGAACTAACGACTCATGTAGATAAAAGTGGGTAAGCTAATTTGGGTAGGCAGACACACCGCATCCATTTCTGTTACAATTAATGGCAGAGACACCGCACCGAACTATTTTGATTTGTATACACATAACAGTTAAATAAATGTATAGAAGGCAATACATAGAAAATATAATTAATCCCTTAATATTGACTAAAACACAAATGTTTTAACTATACTCACAAGAACAGTTCAGACACTGATGAAATCTTTACCTTACCTGCAAGTAAAAAAGGAAATATTCTATAATTTTACAGCATTTCACTGCTTGTACCAAGCATAATTTAATGTGATACGTACAAATGAATTGCATATTAGTCTAGGCAAATTGCTGTTGAACCGGAAACAAATTACAATACAAATTCTGTTAACGAGTTCTTATGGAAAAGTACTTGACGAAAACGATGGCGAAAAGTCTACCACTCTCCGAGGTGGGGTAAAGCCGCTATGGAGAATTTTCCTACATTGCCGCCATGTGCTACTACTATTCGCAAAGTTTCATTTATGAGCCTCCTGTGCCCCTCCTCATTAACATAAAGCAATGAGTAATATATTTTTGTAAAGTTAATAAAATGTAGATTCCAACGATGTAACATTGTTTCCCATTTCGCCCACCGACTAGAAGAAGAAGAAATTTTTAAAAATCACCAAGAACTCGATTTTTTTTCAAAAATATTTAATCCTTGTCAACACTGTGTGTACAGCAGTACAACAAAAATTCGTTATTACATACCTTACACATTTGTGTGTAAGATGTACAACAGCCACTGAGATTTAGGCCGAGGAAGGTGTCTCAATGTGGGATACCTTTAATGTGTTGTATCACAGATTTTAATTGAGGAAATACCTAGGTAGACATGCGACCTACGACCTACAATCATCTAACTACCACAGTGTCATGACGTACATCGTTGTAAAGCTTATAGAACGCAGATTTCAACTATGTATTTTACGTCCCACGGTTATGCCGGTTAGGCTAAAGGAAACGGTGATGATGAGTAATGAATGAAATGGTGGAATGAAGAAAGTGGGAGGAAACGGAAGAACCCCGAGAAACCCCACGCACACGGTGTTTGTCCACCACAAAGTTCACTTGGCGGGGCTGGGATCGAACCCAAGACCCCAAGCACCAGAGGTAAACGCTGTACCACTGAGCCACCGCGGCGTGTGACAACTGTGGAAGGACTACTGGAAAGCTGTGCAAAGGGAATGGGACAAGATTCTCCTCCCAGTTCTAAAGAGAAGCCTACTACAGTGGAAATTACGCTGTCGGGCTATTGTTAGGAACTAAGGGAAATACATCGAGCACTTACGGACCTGGCGCCATGGATTCTTCTAAATTTTTAGGTAAGTCGAAATTGGCCAAATGTAGACTGAACAACCTCTGTGAGTTGTAGTGATACCTCTTAGTTGTGCTGCTGTATTCACAGTGTTACCAGAGATGAAATATTTTCTGAAAGAATCGAGTTTATTGTGATTTTTTCAATTTCTTCTTCTTCTTCTTCTTCTTCTTCTTCTAGTCGGTGGGCGAAATGGGAAAGAATGTTACATCGTTGGAATCTACATTTTATGAGCTTTACAAAAATGTATTACCCATTGCTCTATGTTAATAAGAAGGGGCACAGGAGGCGCATAAATGAAACTTTGCGAATAGTAGTAGCGCGTGGTGGCATTGTAAGAAAATTCTCCATAGCGGCCTTACCACCTCTGAGAAATGGTAGACTTTTCGCCATCGTTTTCCTCAGGTATTTTTCCATAAGAACTCGTTAACAGAAATTGTATTGCAATTTGTTCCCGGTTCAGCCATTTTTTGACTTAACTTTCCTAGTGTATATTATACGAAATTCAAGTACTCACATTTTTCTATATGATACAGTTTTCGAACTACGAGAACCAGTACTTATCAGCGGCGTAGCGTAAGAGAACGCCGGTATGCCCGGCATCCCCTGTTAATAAGAAAAAGTACGTATTTCATTATATATAAATTGTTTGCTTGTAATTATCACAATTATTTCCACTGCAATCTTCTGGCGCGCTCTCTCGACTTACTTTGACAAGAGGAACCTACGCATGCGCGTCGCTCAGATGCACATTTTCTGTCTTTCCTTCTGTCGTATGCTGTTTTCCTCGGGCTTCCAGGCCTACTGAAAGCATCGGAGTTTTCGTCTGCTTTCTGTTGAATGCGCATGCGCAATACTTCCCTTCTCACTCCTCCTCATCCCTTGCAACCCAACATTTGCTTTAGATATACGCTGGCATATTCAAGTATTTCCAACTGTATATATTTTGAACTAAGCTATAGTTTCTGAACAGAACGTACGAGCCCTAATATAAAGGAAATAGAACAAAACGGAAATGGTTAGTTCAACGCATTTTTGAAGCATGCCGGTTATGTAAATAATAGTATTAAAATAGTTATGCCTTAATCGCAACTAAATGCATCGTAATTGTAATTTTCATCGTAAAGGAGCTCAAAGACACAGGCATAAATATAAAGCATTCTGTAGAATTACGGTCACCGATCTGGTAGGACAAGAGAGCCACCACTCCCCGTCATTCGCAAAGATTGTGCCAGGGCCCTTCAGTCACTGGCACAAATCTCGGGGACATAAGGGGAACATGTTCCCTATAATCTTGTCCACCCCCAATAATCCGATTTGAGATTGTGATTATGATTTCTATCCGACTGCCACAAACGAAACTGATGTCCTTTGACTTGTTTCATTTTTAGAAAAGAATCGTATTCTTTAATATTTCATTGTCATTAATTATTAGTAGTCTGTTTTCAACTATTTGTTTAATTCCTGTAACAATTCCTATAATGCTATTGTGGTAATCATAATTTTGCTCAGATAAGAGTATTGTTGCGCCAAATATAGCCTGATTGATTTTCTTTCATAGTTTTGGGGTAGTCATTATTTGTATTGTTATAAAACAAATGTCCTAAAATTTTAATGTGGATCATTGAGGATGCGCAAGTAGAAACATGTCAATTATTATTATGCATATGTTCAAATTTCAGAATGTGCTCACGGCACTGAGTTGTAATAATGATATATACCACTATTTCATCTACATCATTTGGTATATAATATACGAGTACAACAGGTTTACCTCAGAAATCTGATTCATCTACTGTAATATGAGTCTCTTCTCCCCTCCCCCCACAATAAGCTTAAAATGTACCCTCCTGCCGATGTTATAGACAACTCTGCTTCCCTAATCCTCCACAGCATTTTTTTCAACTTCATAAATATTTTGAACATCGTTAAAAAAGGAAAGGATTATGGGAACAGTCTTACCCATCCCACGAACGTTGAAGACAGATTTGCGCCCTTGACTTCAGTATCTGGATACAGAAACAGGCCCCAAGAGTTGGTTTAAGTGCTTTGTATTTACATCTTCAAATGATATATACACTCAGGCCCATATTCACGAACGGGCGTCTGAGTTCCGGACCCAAGATGACAAATTTCTAGGGGCGTTATATATATTTGAAAGAACGAGATTGACGTGTGGTATGTGGAGGAAGCCGCCCACGAGAAAGAAATGAAGGGAACGATACTGGAAACAATGTTCATACAAAAGTGGGGCCTAGTTTTCTCGTCACAACGGTAGTGGCAAGAAGGAGCTGAGACAATTGGTTTTTAAATTCTAACGTAATCCACGCATTCGCTTCTCTATGCCCCACTAGACCTCCAATTAGGGGGTCTCCCTCCTAAATGTTGTATAACCCTATATTTCTATTCGGAGTAGCTATGTATTGCTGCTTGCAGTAGTACTATATCGCACAAATGACTAACTTTGGCATCCCCCTTTCGGAATATCACGCTACGCTACTGGTACTTATTATCAGTTGTGAAACCTACACATAGTAATAGCAATAATAAGATAAACAATGACTGTTATAACAATAACAACAGAGATATCACAAACATAGAAAAATTGCTAAGATATAGTAACAGTACTATAGAGGTATAAATAATCATACGGAGTAATGAAACAGCATACGTAGGTATACTCAAACCGGAAGTGGCTGAAATCAAGCATTTCCGGTTTTAAAGTTGATCGTTAAAGAGTAGTTTTCTGTAAGCAATTAAGCGTCCCAAGAATATAGCCTATATCCAATTTAATCTTCCTGCTAAAACTGAAAGTGGTAGAGATCTACAACCACTTCCGGTTTCAATAGGCTTATTAATTGAGAAAATATGACGTCATACAAAACCAAACTCCTTCACGTGGTGTACACGTGACGCTGTTTCTTGTTTTAATAGTAATTATAAAAAGAGCTAACTCTATGCCCTATGGAACCCGGAGGTTCAACTAAACGTTCAAAAAATTCTCCATTGACCTCTGTCCTTAGCCAACTGGATCCAGTTTCTACTTTGTCTTCATATTTCTGCGAGATCCATCTTTAATATTGTCCTTACATCAGCGTCTGGGTCTTCCTAATGGTCGTTTTCCGATTGGATTTTCAATTAAAACTTTGAAACCGTTCGTACTTTCTTCCATTCTGGCTACATGACCTGCCCACATGAGCCCTCTAGGCTTAATGACCCTAACAATGTTTAGTAAACAATGTAAATTATACTGTATTAATAAATTATGTAATATATGTATTAATAATTATACTGTAGGGTACTACAAGTATAACATTTCAAAACAGATGTGTACCTTCTACCT
The DNA here is from genome assembly GCF_964235325.1 of Thermobia domestica. Lineage (NCBI taxonomy): Eukaryota > Metazoa > Arthropoda > Insecta > Zygentoma > Lepismatidae > Thermobia > Thermobia domestica. Next base: position 34,905,346 of record NC_137465.1, read on the forward strand.
ATGGTTGGTGATTTACTTTCACTAAGTTCTTTTGATAGCACACCTCTTCCCTAAAACAAGCTACATCTACTTTTGATAGCACATCTCTTCCCTAAAACAAGCTACATCTACTTTTGATAGCACATCTCTTCCCTAAAACAAGCTACATCTACTTTTAAATTGCCTAATGGCTTTGACCACTAATATCCTCTCACTTTCTGGTTACGAACCTAATTAAAATGTTTTGTTGTGGTTTTTAATTATATAATTAACTTCTAGCTGTTAGTTTGTTCACATATTTCCACTGTTTTCATTTTCCTCTCACACAACATTTCAATGACGCAGCTTGTATCATCATACTCTCACCGCTATCTCAAACACTGGATAGTATTAATTATGTTTCCTGATTTTTGTTTGTTTGTTAATGTTGAGGGTTCACATACGACTTCACATACAAGTCAAGGTAACTGGATTAAAAAAAAAAATGATTGTACAGGGTGGGCCATAATTCGTGAAAGGATTGCAACACGTAATATTTTCCATGAGAATAAGATTAATGTGATTTTTTTTGCTATAGTAGAAGTATGGGGAAATTGGTCTAACTACAAATTTTCCTCTTACTTTGCAGATTTCATGAAACAGACATTCACGAAGTCCAATGTGGAGAAAAATTCACAGCTGTACAGAGAACGAAAGTAGTTTGAAAATCAAAAGTTAATTGTCTTAAGTCAAAGAGCGTATTGCAGCCAGTTTCGTGTCAGGGATGCACCTTGTGAATCAATGATTCATCATTTGGTTGTACGTTTCAGAGAGTATTATTAGATACCTGATTTGCCACCATGGAGGAGACCACAGTTGGCAATAACACATGCACCAATTGAAGGTCGGAAGAGTGTAGATAAGAAGGACTAATCATGTGAGATTTGAGTCGAACGATACTGTGCTGCATTTTAACACATGATTTGCACCTGTACCCTTACAAAGTGCAACTGGTGCAATAACTGTAACAAGCTGGTTATGGGCAATGCCTCAGATTTCCTACGCGTATTCAAGAGCTGGTTCACGAGACCGTAGATTTTGTTAACAATTTGATTATGAGTGACGAAGCACATTTCTACCTCCATGGGTACGTAAATAAACAATATTGCAGGTTTTGGTTTACTGAGAATTCACAGGTTATCCACTAACGCCGATCACACTCTGTGAAGTGTACAGTATAATGTGGTGTTACGTCCCCGAGAATCGTTGGGCCTTACTCCTCGAAGATTGCAATGGCATTGCAGTGATCGTCACTGGTGCTGGATGCCTGGCGATGATTCAAGATGTTTTGCTTCCTGCAGGAGAGAACGTGTCGGACGTATGGTTTCAGTAAGATGATACCACAGCACTCAAATCCAGGGATACAATCGCACTTCTGCAAACCATTTCTGCGCATCGAATCATTTCACGTAATACAGGCATTCCTTGATCATCACGATAACCAGATTTGAAAGCGCCTGGTTTTTACCTTTGCGGCCACCTAAGAGAATAGGTAAATGTTAATAAACCTCAAACAATACAGTAGAACAAGGAGAACATCCGCGCTGATGTCCAAGCGAAAACTCCAGTAACTTTGAGAAGTGTAATGGCGAATGTTGTGGCAAGAGCTTATATGTACGAACAGCATTATGGTGGACATTTACTTGAAATTATTGTTTTACACGTAGATTACAGAGATCTCTCATATGCAATGCATGTTATACCAGCATTTCGATACACATTGCTAACAAACGCGAAGAGTTATGCTATTTTGAATCCCTTCGTATTTATGGTCTACCCTGTATTACAAATAAAAATGCACATAATGCTTTCAGTTGCTACAGATTGCAAGAAAAGGAAATGAGTAATATTGACTGTGATTCCGCGAAGTAGGCCTGTATATATAATAGTCCTGCATGAAGAAGTTTTACACATGACTTTCATCAAGATTTACCATAAATATTGACTGGTATTTTCTTTTATGTTTGTGCATGTGTGTATTTGTTTCCATTATAATCATGCTTTGACTGCTGCACGTGTTCTATGGATCACATACTTACAAGCACACTTAGCAATAGTGGATTGGTTGATCCAAACAAAATGACATTTGAGCAAAAGCACGATAATTGTTTCCCGTTTCTTGCAAACAGAAAATAATAATAAATAAAAAAAAAAAAAACATGACTTGTTTTTGAACTTTCGTTATCGCATAACCTGTCAAATATAAATGTACACACGTGTGCTGAAAAAAAAAGAATCGATACATGGAAATTGGCAAGGAATGGTAAGAAACAGTGTTGCCAGAGAATCCTATAAAATTATGGGATGGATTTACAAAAGTAAAATTAAATCTTTAGTTTAAAATCTAATCAGTGACAGCCCCTAAGGGATATCATAATTATAAAGAAAATATCATCTTATCGCTATAAGCTAAAGGAATAATAATTAAAATCTGTGCTAATTCTTGTACACAGCTTCTAGAAAACAAAGTGTACCCAAATCCTTTAGCTTGTAGTTAATTTTTACCCATTGTCTTTCCCCAAGAGCCGCCACTGTGATCCATGTTTACGCCTTCTAGGTACATTCTTTCAGTTTAACATCCCATGTTTATGTCCGTTAGATTAAGGAAGACGGATGATTAAGGCAAGTGAATGATGATGGAAGAAATAGTGGAACGATAAGGTGGAAGGAAACGGGGAATACCCTAAGAAAACCCATAGACACGATGTTGTGGCCCACAGATCTACTTGGCCGGGGATCGAACCAGGGACCCCATGCACTAGAGGTAAGCGCTCTACCACTGTGCAACGGTGCCTTCCTCTTTCAGGTAAACGAAATGGGTCATTGACAAACTTGAATTCTTATAAGAGAATGTTTAGGATTAGAACATGGGAAAACGGCAGGATCCCTAGAATACCCAAGAATACAAGAATGGTAACAAGAGTACTGTATTCTTAATGACTTAAACTAAAATAAAGCCCGAATGAAAACCTCTATTTAAATAGTCTCATATATTATGTACTTCGATTTTTCGTTGGCCAAAATAGATAAAGAAAGTATGCAAATTATCTGAGCAAATATGGTATTAATGTGTTCTCCCGAAAAATGGCTGCAGTGGGCATTCAGTGCAGTTAGCAGGTTCACAGACTATCCTTCAAGATTGATCCTCACAGTTTAGATTATACCCCAGCACAATAGTTCGCCTACAAGACAGCTAGGTTAGAGCACATCAGCAGACCCGGCTGAACTCTCTTCTTGTTATTATGTGAGGAACACGTATATAAAGTTCATCGTTTCCTTCTGGTTAATTTTCGACATTGTGTACCGAAATAACTTTCGCCGGCATTATTTGCCGAAATACTGTAACTTTTGCTTTGCATCTACACAGTTTTCTCTAATTCCAAGATGAATTACTTGACTTTTCTTAGGGCTGCGGTGGTTCAGTAGCTAGTAAAGTTTTCACCTCTGGTCCCTGGTTCGATCCCAAGTGAACTTTATGATGGGCAAACACCGTGTGCGTGGGTTTACTCGGGGTTCTCCCGTTTCCTCCCACTTTCTTCATCCCACCATTCATTTATCATTATCACCGTCTCCATTAGCTCTCACGGCATAATCGTGGGACGTAAAGCTTAAAAATTTCATTTCATTTTTGATTTTTTTATTGCAGTATAAAAAAAGATATGACAGGTGCGAATTTTTCTTTCCTTTTTTTCCCCCTGCAAAATCTATTTAACTTGGAACTTTAGCTAACTCTCACTCAACTGGCAACATTGTTTTGGAGGTAAGAAAATAAAAATAAAGTACAAAAGGCAGAGAATCTGAGAAGAAAGAAAAGAAAATCAAAAGAATGGATTCGGAACCAGAGAGTCCCTTTTTTTTCTCTTCTACATTTCCTTTCGTGATATAATCGAATTTGAGATCTTTCAGCCTTATGAAACATTAATAACCAGTAGATTTCATGCGGAGCACGGGAGCAACACGCTTGGTTGTTTTAGTTCGCCTTGGCTTGGCTGCAGCTACCACTTCTATGTATAACATTGAAAACAAAACGTTGAAGAAAACACAAGTGGAAAGTTTAAGTGAATAACAAACTAAGTTATGTAACGAAGAGAGAGAGAGAAATATTTGTACTTTTTATGCCTGACAGGTTCATTTCTCTTTCTTTCTTTTTTTCAGGGAAATTTCAAGTTTCTTACGAATTATGCTCGTCTATGCTTCAGCAAACATTACCCACTTCAAACGACGTGAAAATAAGGAATAAAAATATTTTATACCACTTCGCTCAGCCGCACACTTCTTCAGCTTCCTCAAATATAAGTCAAAATATAATATTAAGACGTCAGAAGTTGGAATTTTGTGTAACAAAAGGAAGGATATAGATAAAGAGGGAAATCTTTAACGGGGAAGAATATCCTATCTTGTGCACTTTGAATAAAATATTAACATAAGGCCCCATTGGATGTTACCTTTGGAATTTTGTACAGTATAAAGTGGATATTTCATTGAAAAATAAAAATAAATTGAAAAGATTAAAATTTTAAATGTGAAGAAGACGAAAAAATAATTGAATACAACAGAAAAGAATGAATAATATGTTTTAAAAAATTTGGACAGGGAAGAATAAAATAATATGGTTAGAAGTAGGTAAACAAAAAGTTGCTACACGAATCTAGACTGCGCGGGAGAAAATTATAAGCCAGAAATTAGGCAAAATGAGATATCAAAATTGCAGATCTATGTGTCATGCTGCACCTCCGGTTAACTTGGTATAAGTCAATTCTAAACATGAGTTGAATAATCGCGACTTGGTATTGTTTGTATAAATGATTCATACTTATGCTTAGTAAAATAAAAAAATATATATATGCCTCCTGAAAACCTGTGTTTTTTTGGACCTACTGTTTCTTCCGCGCAGTCTAGAAATACAGTATCAAGTGTAGGTTCATTCCTTTCCTTTATTGCGAATTAGGCCTCGTACCTATTCATTTTAAGCAATGAAATATCGAGTTGTTATTCAGTTCAAAATCTTTTGAAGTCGCGAATTCTGTCGAGGAATTTAAAGCTTAAGATATATAAAACTATAACCATGCCTGTTATGCTGTGTGGTTGCGAAACATGGTCGCTTACTCTTGAGGGAAGAACGTAGACTGAAGGTATTTGAGAATAAGATCCTGAGACTAATATTCGGACACAAGAGAATAGGGAATGGCGGAAATTTCATGACGACGAACTACATAATTTATACCGTTTACAGGACATTGTTAGAGCAATCAAATCTAGGAGGCTCAGTTGGGCAAATCCTGTAGCCGGAATGGAAGAAAATAGAAACGTTTTCAAATTTATAAATGGAATTCCAATCGGGAAACGACCATTAGGAAGATGTAGACGCAGATTGGAGGACAATATTAAGATGGATTTCGCCGAAATAGGAATACAAAGTAGAAACTGGATCCAGTTGGATAAGGATAGAAGTCGATGGAGAGTTTTTGTGAATGCGGCATTGAACCTCAGGGTTCCATAGGTCATAGGGTTGGTTAGAGTTTAGACATCGAGACAAAATGAGGTTTGAGATATGGAGTTTATGGATACTTTTAATGCCCTCCCATCAGGAATCGAGCCCGGGACAAATTGCACCAACATTGATGATGTCCGTGACCCGTTACTCTAACAGATTTGTGACCTAGAGAGACCAGGTGTGGTTTAAAACAATGTTTTGTCAAACACTGCATTAATTTTCAGTTAAGAAGACGAATAAAACATGAAATTATTGATACCTTGATTAAGAACTGATATTTCGGGAATCAAATATGTGAATATTCAAGTTCGACCTTTGGAAATCAAAATGAAATGAATTTTTTTTTTCAGTTGAAAGTCATACGTTATTCTCATTAGGCAAAGAGAGATTAATGATTAAGAGAAGTGAATGATCATGGAAGAATAGATAGAGTGGAATTATTGGGGGAAACGGGAGTACCACGAGAAAACCCACGGACACAATGTTGTCCACCACAAACTTACTTGCTGGGGATCGAATCAAGAACCCCATGCACCAGAGGTAAATATTCTACCACTGAGCCATCGTTTCTCCTGTGTAGTGAAAATCATTGATTCCTCTAAAAAAAATTCTGTAGTGATTCTGTAGGATTGATAATTCGGCTGGTTCCGGCTCTGTCCAAGTCCAGGTCTGAGTTGAGTTGATTTTGAGTTTAGTGTTCCTTTGAGCAGCGAGGCTACATGGGACGTGGACCTACTGATTAACGTGAATTCGAACCATATGACCTCTCGCCGGGAATTGAACCCGAGTCTCCTAAAGTCTTGGTCTGAGGATCAAGACCCACACTTGGATGACTCGGACAAAAGTCGTGATTCTAGTGACGCAGGTGATCGATAACCTATTCCATCATTGGCACCAAAGGCAAGCAAGATATTCAGTAGATAAGAAGAAGAGCGAAATTATTTTCTGAGAGACAAGATTGAAACTATAAAGGGGGAAAAATTAGACGAAAAATAATGCAATTGATAGATAATATTAAAGTTATTAAGTTTCAAGTCTGTAATTTTTCCTTCTGGATTCAGCGCCAGAAGAACATTGCAAGTAAATTTATTTAATGGTTAAACCAACACGACAACAGGAGCACAAGAATGCAGTATTGTATGGGGCCTTGACAAGGCCTCTAGTAGTGGTTTGGCGTCGCCTCATGAAGCCTTTGTACTGAAAATGAACGTTAAAAATCAATGAACCAATTCAAACAATGTTTAATCTCATGTGAAGTTAACTTACACTCAGAATAACTTTACAGAAGTTACTGTAGAATATACAGAGGAAGGAGGATATACAGAGAGAGATAGAGTGAGTCCCCTTTCCCTTCCGCTCACATATACATTACACAAATAAATTGCAATTTGATCAAATAATTGAAGTTTTGCTTCGGCTCGCTTCAATTGAATCGGTAAATGGAAGAACAGTACTAATCCGAAATCACATATGAATGTTTTTTAAAAACAAAATCATATTACACTATTCCACACATGGAATGCATTTTTAAAGTACGTAATAACTTGAAAACTCTTACATCGACCCATAGGAATTTGTTGTTCTATGCATTACACAATAAGTAAAATGGCTTACTTTGAACTTGTACTTTAGTTTTGAATCACGAAATCAATTATTACTTGATTTATTCGGCCAAATAGGTTTGTTACTGAACTCGTCTCAATAGATAATTAGATGAAGTCAATGGTGTATGCAAGGGAAGGGGTTCGGGAATTTAAACACATTTTTGAGCAAGATATCATACAAAACAGAAAACAAACCAAACTAACTAACTAAAATATTTACAGTGTTTAACATACTTATTACAAACACCTGAAATTATATGAACTTGGAACCTTGAATACCTCCCTTTGACGAATTTCTGCGTATTGACGACTGAACGAAATTAATATTGCTTTGAATGATTATATTATGTTCAACTTCTAACAACTTGTTATTGGGAGTAAGCCAGTATTAAATTGTAATCTCGAATCAGGAATTAGAATTCTGTAGTATTTTCCATTTGTTTCTCATGTGCATTAGACGATTGATGAAATCATCCTCATCATAGGCACTCTGCCATTATGGGTAGGTCCCTTGCCGCAGCTGAGAAGCTTCCATGCTTCACGGTTTTTCGCTAATCTCTTCGTCTTCACGTACGATTTTTCAGTTTTGATGTCATCTAATAATTGTAGACTCCTTCGTCTCCCCTCCTTTCTTTTCTGCCATCATACCCTCCAGCACGCCCCTCATGACAAAATTCCTTCTAAGCTATTGTCCCAATCAGTTTCTAATCAGTCCCAATCAGTTGTCCCAATCTGTTGTCTCAGTAACATCTAATATTTTTATTTCCCACACCACCATTTTTAACACCCTCTCATTTGTTTTCGGTTCGACTCAACTAATTCTCATCATTCTTCTCCACACCCATATTGAGAAAATGGTATCTTTACATTAATGCTCTAGTTGATAACCTCCGCTTCTTCACATTTTTTGGTGTTTTCACTGCAATGTAAATTGACATCACAAGATAGTAATGATTTCAGGGCTGGTCCGGGGGAAGATTCCCCTCAGATCCAAGAAATTTCCTCCGATCTTCGATTGTTCTCAATATGGATCACCAGTATTTTTGCAGTACTTTTCGTCCTCCATACATTCAAATTGCTCCGGGAGAAATAATCTGAATTCATCAGAAAATGTATCTGGAAGAATGTTAATGGATTCCAGAATATTCTTATTGTATACGGAAAAGAAAAACGTGTAAATATAAGACATATATGCCAATCGATGGTATATACCATTGAGCTCTACAAAATGATATTAAGTGTAAATCCTCATGCGTAGTTTTTTGAGAAAATCGGGAACAACAAAGTTTTTCTTTATTATTTGTAACACTAGCAAGACTTCAATAAATAATGTGATTAATGAGATAGGATCAAAAATTACCATTTAACTCTTAAAATAATTATATTTCGTTAATTATAATATTTTGCAAGATTATAAATTTCTCAATCAATAGATGGCATCGAGATAAAAAAAAACACGCTTGAATGTAAATTCTCTCACAGTTTTTTCTTTTCTCTTTTCTTTTTCCCCCTTTTTTTGGTAGAAAATCGGGAAAAAATACCCTGTTCAGAATATACAGAAATCCGAGCCAATTAAACCTTGAAGTAGATCATACACCTATCCTGGCATTAAATATTCTTAGTTATGTTGATGTCATATTTGACTCCAAACATACCTGGACTCCACACCTCACCAAGATCATACGCCAAGTGCAAAATCGACTTAACCTACTCAAGCGCTTAATTGGTACAATCTGGGGGCTAAAACCATTAGAGTCTAACAGTACTTATTACATATAAGGCCTTTATGCGTATCTGCCAAAATTCTATCAGAAATTGGCTATCCTAGAGCGTCATGCTCTATGCCTAGCACATCGCATCAGCTTACCGCATCCGACTCGGTTACTATACGAGTTGATTGATTTTCCATCTTTATTGCATCATCTCGAACATCTTCATACTGGGTACGTTTGCAAGCGAATGCACCAGCAGCATCCCATGTTACTTGACATCCTACGATACAATCGGGATCATGACGCACCTTTAACTTGCGTCGATACTCCTCTACAGCATTTCATGACTGTTATCATTTTCTGTCAGATGATGCTGTAGTGGATATCGAAATCTTTCACATCTACAACCACGTGAGCTTTCATCTTTCATATATCCATCATATGCACTGTAAATACCTATTAACATGGGCTTCGTCTGTCTCTATCAGTTTCTGAATCACTAGAAGATAGCTCGCATTCGTCAGTACTAACAAATCCCTGTGATGTGGCACTGCATTTAATCTCCATCTATTTCTCTGCCCACTACATCCTGCCTTATATTCTCTCCAGTTTTGCATTCAACTTAACACGTCATGCCAATAAATGTGTTATTTTCTACTATATTACGGACGCGTTCTTGGCCTCCCATTATATTCTGCTTGTGCCTCATTATATGTTATCTTTCTTCTTTCAATCAAGTCTTTGTCTGTATATGTACTCAATAAATTAATAAACATTAGATATATGTACACCTCTTACATCATCCACATTTAAGAGCAATATCACTTTATAGGATCTATATGAAGCACTTACCCGAAGAAAGAGCTAAACCTTTCAAACGGAACGACAGAAGAAAACATTGTGGCAGTAAAAAGTAAGTCCTTTGTTGATAATCTGATAACAGTTGATAATCCGTTGAAACAAATTGTTCCTTCACTTATGCGCCGTACTTTATATATTTTTAAAAAAATCAATGTTAACCAGTAGGCTAGATTGTATTATTTTTTGCCTTGTAACGTTTACGCACATACTTCTTATATTATTCAGCATTTTAAAAAAAGTTTTATTACTATACAAGGATGGAACAGAGTTTACAGCTTTTATAAATTAATTAAAAATTCCTAGTAATATGAAATTTTCATCATTAATTATTTAATAACACTACTTATCTATTTATAAAATAAATTTAAATAATTTGCTGCAAAACAGTAAATCGGCTTTAGATAATTAATGTATAAATCAACTTTTGAGTAGTATTTCATAACTAAACGTTAAAATGTTTAATAATTGGATAGATTCATGAAAACAATTTAAGAAGTTTGTTATTGAATGTTTGACTTACGGTAAGCAAAAAGAAAAATATTATTATACATATTAGTAACAATAAGTCGAAAATTTATTTTTTTTATATATATTAATGAGAAATGTTGCTTAGTAACTAATTCTTACAATGATCGGAGAAAAAAGTTGCAGACAGCAACGTGTTTTATAGAAAACTACACAGTTTTATATTTTGAATAACAAATAAAAATTAACATTTATTGGTACTTATGTACAGGTCTTATGGAACCAACACTAACAAATTAAACACTGAATCTTTTTCTTTTCTTGAAAAAATTTTGTTATAAAAGTCTGAATAATGATCGTTTTCATCTTCTTTTCACCCATTATAAGTTCCCTTACAATTACTTTTATAATATGTTCGCGAAAGTATACAAAATAATAGAATAATAATAAAATGACAAAAATGATAAAAATGCTAGAGATGAACCAATTCAACTAAAGTTAAACAAAACAATTGGCCAGTCGGAAATGACTTATTTCGTTTAAGTCTAAGTAGTAGCAATGTTAAATGGTGAACAGCTTCATTTAATCTAACGATTTTGTAACAACCTGCTTAGGTTACTGCTGCTTACGAAAAAGAAAAAGATGAAGAACGAAATATTGAAAAGTATTAAAAAAAAAGAAGTAACACGAAGTTAGTAAAGTTCCCAATTCCCGAAAAAATAGTCCTGCTGTTTGTTTACTTTTTTAAAAATAACATAGCCAGTCATTATTATCTTTTTCTGCCTCAGCGTTTAAAAATAGATTTTGTTCCACGTATTTTAGTTGTAAATAACAATGAGAGGTTTTCCTTCTTTCTTTTTTCTTTGCTACTTTTTTGTGACTAACAAGTAAAGGTTCAGGTAGAGCAGGAAAAAAAACTTAATTTTATGTTATTTTATTTAGTACGTAAAATAAGTGCTCATGAAAATTTTCTCAACTCGACAGATATTGGTTTGACAGAAACTTCCGTTCTATGTAAGATTTTCCTCTTCTTGCAAAATCATAGGCTTTTGCTTAAACTCATATTTCTCCAGCCTTGGTTGTATAAGTACGACTTACATTTCTTCAGTATAAGTTTAGTTTATATACTACCAAAAACAGGAAATAACAGAGGGAAGTCTTAAATAATTTTCTGACAAAAAATTCGTTTTCTAATTTTAAACGCTTTTAACTTGGCAATACTGCCTTCGAGATGAATAAAAAGAATTGAGTCATATCCCATTACACTTCAAAGATACAGTGTAAATCCATTGCTCCAATAGTACCTGAAAAAAAAATACAGTATATTCTCAGTTGTAATGAGAAAGTGGAAAATGAAATTTAAAAAAGTGGAAGCTAAGGTTCATTCACACACTTTCTACCTCCAGTAAAGGTACAATCTATACTTCGTTTCAATTGCAGTTAAATGATCTTTCCTTCGGTATATAAGTCTATTCTGAATATTCTCAAATCAAGGGAATAATAAATGCTTATATAGTGCAGTAAACGAAGCTCAAATTTTAATGAAGGAAGGAACAAATTAGTAACAATCTGAAAATTGGAACATGTGTCACGAATGATGTTTTAAATAACATACTAAAAGTCCCCTGAAATCCCACGTGACCTTCGCCGACATATTGGAAAATGGCCGCTGGATGTGTCAAGCGAATAATACCCAGATAAAAATAGCAATAGCTTCGTTATGGTTGAACATAAAGAGATAAACTTAATGTCGTTTTATAGAACATAGACAACTCAATATTTTTTTTACAAAGATACAAAACGCATACTTTTAGAAATATTTAGCTCTAAATTCTAAAATTCCGAAAACTAACGTCAGACTGATTTAAAATTTTATTGAACTTAGGAATTAATTACTAACAAGTTAAAATTTGACACAGATGTTGGTAACGGTTATTTAAATGACATACTAAAATCCCAGAACTTCTTCGTTCGCCATATTGGAAAATGTCCAAATGTACGGAATAATTGAAAGATAATATTTTGTTAAATGAAATACAAAATCTTGACCAGGCTAAATATTTGAGAAACTGTAAATGCAGTCGATCCGGAGTCAACTGGGATCAGGGTTTGAAAAAGCCCAACCCACCTGGGCCCATATGGGTTTTTTCGGGTATTTTCGGGTTTAATTGGGTTTTTTCGGGTTTAATCGTTTTTTTTCGAACTATTTCAATGTATTTGGGGTAAAAGTGTTAAAATGTAATTTATATTTCAAGATTGTCATTGTCACAACTTGCAACAATTTTCTACTCACTGCTGTTTTGAAAAAAATGGTCGCCATGTTGAAATTTTACATTCAATAGCTGAGAAAATTTATACAGCAAATTTAGCATCTCTCGTGCTTCCACCGTCAAAATTTCAACTTAAAAGACTGAAAATTGCGCTTCGCAGCGTGAATACTCGTTGGTTTGAAAAATTGGCCGCCATTTTGATATTTTACGTTGGTATGCCGCCAAAATATATACAAAAAATTTACAGTGTCTCATGCATGTACTCTGAAAATTTTAACTTAAAAGGCCGAAAGTTGTACCCTGTAGTGTGTGTGGTAGAGGCACACAAACGAGTTGAGTTGATTTTGTGTTTAACGTCTCTTACAGCAGCGAGGCTATGTGAGACGGGATCTACTGATTAACGTGGAATCCGAACCACATTAGCTCCCTCCGGGAAGCAAACCCGGGTCTCACGCCGAAGACGCGTACACTAACCGCATAGCCATGAAGAAGCTCGGCAGACAAACGAACAAATGTAGATCAAGTTATCCAGAAGCCTGACAGACGTTCGCCAAATATGAATACCAAAAGGGGTCTATTAATTTAAAACAAAGATACAATTCATGTTGTATGAAATAAATAAATGTTTTATACGAAATTAAGATCTTCCAGCGTAAATAAACCTGCCACATTTTCTCCATGAGAATACGGGACACCTCAGATCCCCCCTCAACTTGCCAAAACAATACAATGGACTATAGTCTGATTATGAACAAAAGTATAATAAGCCGCGGTGGCTCAGTGATAGAGCGTTCACCTCTAGTGCATGGGATTCTTAGTTCGATCCCAGCTCGCGCCAAGTGAGCTTTGTGGTGGACAAACACCTTGTGCGTGGGTTTTCTCGGGATTCTCACGTTTCCTCCCACTTTCTTCATTCTGTCATTTCATTCATTACTCATCATCACTGTCACCTTGAGCATAGCAGGCATAAAGAGACTAAAAGATTTCATTATAGTTATTTTTTTTTCAAGAATATAATAGGCGAAAGTTCACTAAGCAGCAGCTGCTTTTCTCTGTTCGTGCCCTGCAATTAATTGTACAGACTGAAGATGCTTAAAAACTTAAGATGTGCTATAAAAATGCTTTACAGGAAAACAATATGCAAATTATTTAAATCAGTGGTACAATCTACCTTAAATATTCTTCGCGCGTTTAGCAATATTTATTTACATGGCTTTATTTGCCAAAATTACGTTCGTCAGTTTAATCTGATGGAAAGCTGATTTTTTCCTTGTGTCGTGTGTAATTGTCAGGACCAGATTTACATTTTTCTAAGACCTGGACCAAAGCACAATTCTGTGCCCCTAGCCTCTGAAAAAGATTATAATTCTTGTTAACTTATCTAATGGGTTGCTGGAGAAAAGGTCAGTCATCTTCACTGTGTTTGTAAATGTAGGAACACTCAAAGCCATCCTTTTTTTTTTTTTTTATGTTCCGGAGAGTATCCGAGTTTCAAGTGCAATGGAAAAAGTAGCATTGCAAATTTTGCTTGCTATCAAGTCGAAAAGGGTGGTGTAGTAACTTCCTCGAAACTGTTACATGCAACAGCGTACTGTTCATTCACTAATTACGTGATTCCCAGCCAATGTAAGATTTGTTTGTTTTTCACCTTTCGAATAAGCTGATATTGAAAGCAGAAATGAAACGGAGTTAAAATACGGGACATTTCCCTGTCCCGACTAAATTTACGGGGATGCGGGACACTCGGGCCCCAAAACGGGACTGTCCCGTTTTATACGGGATGTATGGCAGGCTTAAGCGTAAAATAAATAGTTTTATTGTTGAAGTATTCATTTCCGATTCTTCTGCGTTTAATTCGGGAATTTCCCGAGCACTTCTTTAACGGCGTGTACATCAAAACTTCCACTAGTACGGAAATTTGAACTCTGCACTCTTCGGAACCCCGAAAGCTTCTTAAATTTGACAAGAATTTTTACGCTATTGCTGGTGTTGCCTCTACAGAATGCTTATTTGAAGAGTAGCAACAAATGACTTAACTAACCTGTTATTGTTGAAAAACCAAATTTTAGTTGAAGAAACTTCTGTTTTACATCAAAGGTAAGAAATAATACTAATAGTTTTACTAATGTATTTACATATGTACTATTATATTAGTACCGGCACCTATGACCTTAAACCCGTCAAATAGTGATGTGAGGCGGAAAATTTTCCGGAAAATTTTCCGCTATATTTTTCCGGAAAATTTTCCGCTCTAAAAAAAATATCAGTAATCAAGTAACAATTCCTCAGCAATCATGAAATTGATTGAATTCATGTATAGAAATGTTAAAAACTGAAAGATCGTTTAAAGAATCTGAAAATTTTCATGGCTCAGACAATTTTCAGTACTATGTAGGAACAAATTAAACAATTTTTCATGAATCGAAATATTTTCTGCCTTATATGGAAAAATTGAAGAATTTTTTAGGAGTCGGAAAGTTTTCATAGATCGGAATTTTCATAGATCAGAAAATTTTCATCACGATGTAGAAACAAGTGGAAAACACTTTTCATAGGCCTGACAATTTTGGATATTATGTATAGTGATGTTAGGTGGAAATTTTTCCACTATATTTAACTGCACATAGAGCTACAAAATTGAATTTCAGTAGAGGAAAGTTAGTCGGCAACAAATTATAATTTTCCAATTAGCTTTCGGGAACCGGAAAATTTTGTATTTCAAGTTGGGAAATAAAATTTTACACAGTGTTTTTCTCTATATATAGAAGAAAATGTTTCACCTCACATCACGGTTAAACAACGATGTAGGAATAAGTGGACTATTCTTTTACGAATCGGAAAATTTTAATCACTGTACAGGACAGACAATTTTTCGATTCATGGAAAATTGTTCACTAGTTCCTACATAGTACTGAAAATTATCTAAGCCATGAAAATTTTCAGATTCTTTAAATGATCTTTCACTTTTTAACATTTCTATATATGAATTCAGTCAATTTTATGAATACTGACAAATTGTTACTTGATCATTGATATTTGTTAAGAACGGAAAAATTTCCGGAAAAATATAGAAGAAAATTCTCCACCTCACATCACGGCTAAACAACGATGTAGGAATAAGTGGAGTATATTTTTACGAATCGGAAAATTTTCCGTTTCAAAATTTCCCAGAAAATTTTCATCACTGTATAGGACACAATTTTTCGATTCATGAAAAATTGTTCCACTTGTTCCTACATGATACTGAAAATTGTCTAAGCCATGAAAGTTTTCAGATTCTTTAAACGATCTTTCACTTTTTAACATTTCTATATATGAACTCAATCAATTTTATGAATACTGACGAATTGTTACTTGATCATTAATATTTGTTAAGAACGGAAAAATTTCCGGAAAAATATAGAAGAAAATTCTCCACCTCACATCACGGCTAAACAACGATGTAGGAATAAGTGGAATATATTTTTATGAATCGGAAAATTTTCCGTTTCAAAATTTCCCAGAAAATTTTCATCACTGTATAGGACACAATTTTTCGATTCATGAAAAATTGTTCCACTTGTTCCTACATGATACTGAAAATTGTCTAAGCCATGAAAGTTTTCAGATTCTTTAAACGATCTTTCACTTTTTAACATTTCTATATATGAACTCAATCAATTTTATGAATACTGACGAATTGTTACTTGATCATTAATATTTGTTAAGAACGGAAAAATTTCCGGAAAAATATAGAAGAAAATTCTCCACCTCACATCACGGCTAAACAACGATGTAGGAATAAGTGGAATATATTTTTATGAATCGGAAAATTTTCATCACTGTACAGGACAGACAACTTTTCGATTAATGAAAAATTGTTCCACTAGTTCCTACATCGTACTGAAAATTGTCTAAGCCATGAAAATTTTCAGATTCTTTCAATGGTCTTCCACTTTATAACGTTTCTATATATGAATTCAATCAATTATATGAATACTGACGAATTGTTACTTAATCACTGATATTTGTTAAGAACGAAAAATTTTTCCGAAAAATATAGAAGAAAAATTCCCACCTCACATCTTAACTAGACAACGATGGAGGAATAAGTGGAGTATGTTTTTATCGATCGGAAAATTTTCCGGAAAATTTTCATTGTACAGGACAAACAATTTTTCGATTCATGGAAAATTGTTCCACTAGTTCTTACAACGTACTGAAAATTGTCTGAGCCATGAAAATTTTCAGATTCTTTCAACGATCTTTCACTTTTTAACATTTCTATATATGAATTCAATCAATTTTATGAATACTGACGAATTGTTACTTAATCACTGATATTTGTTAAGAACGGAAAATTTTCCGGAAAAATATAGAAGAAAATTTTCCACCTCACATCTCGACTAAGCAACGATGTAGGAATAAGTGGAGTATGTTTTTATGAATCGGAAAATTTTCCGGGAAAATTTTCCGTTTCAAAATTTTCCGGAAAATTTTCATCACTGCCGTCAAACGTATGAGTGATAATGTCCCTCGGTGTCGCCAAGTCGACGAGCATAGTATTCACGGAAAATATTTCCTAAAGTACAAAATTGTTTATTTTCCTTCAAATAGGCTATAAGCATAATCCATACATTAATTTGTTCTATATCTATCTCAAGCTAAGGTAATTTTTTAAATTCATTTAGTGCATTCAGAACTTTATAAAGGTCTTATGTTGAATGTTGTTGTATACCTTAACGTGAAAGCCTCTAATTCGCCTAAGGAAAGTCTAAAATCTGATAAAAATCACTTACAGTGTTATCACCTTAGTTGTACCAATAATATACTAACAAATAGGTCAAAAACCCAGGTGGGTTTTAAAGTGTCTTTTTTTTTTTTGGGCTGGGCCCACTTGGGCAAACCATGACTGGGATCAATGCTGGTATGTGTGGAGAAACATTATGACGTGTTTAAGGTTGTCGTCCACCATCTTGGTGGCCGCCATCGTGGAATCAACTTGTTATTTTAAACGACTACATGGTCGTGTGACATATTTCACAACATCCTCATTCGAAGAGAAATCCAACGGTAAGGATATTTTTCCCAACCCTGCAACGGTTTTGAAATTGTGAATGTTAGGATAAGTTGTAGTTGTTAGGATATGTTATGTGTGAAATGCTGTGAAATGTGTTGTGTGAAGTTTCAAATTGAAGGATAAAGTAAAAAAAATCTTTGTAACATCTCACATTACGTATTCTTTAAAAACTAGGAAAAGAGAGAGCTAACACACATAAGACAATTACAATCACATGACATGTTAAACATGCCCACTGTTCTGTTCTATGCACATTCTTAACCGTGCAACCCGATGCATGTGCACTCTGCGAAGCATATTTGGTGATATTTGTTCACAAGCCGTAATTATTCTCTTTTTCAGGTAGCCAATGTCATTAATTTTATACTGGTAGACAATATCTTTAAAGTGTCCCCAAAGATAGAAATCTAACGGAGTTAGGTCGGGAGACCATATTGGCCACTAAACTGGTCCGTTCCGACCTACCCAGTAACCGGGAATATGTTCATTGAGCCGTCGATTACATTACGACCATAATGCGGCGGTGCGCCATCTTGTTGCCAATATTAATGAAATCATATTTCCTCGTTCAACAAAAGTGGCATAACAGTGTTTTCAAGCATATCTCCATATCCCTTTGAGGCTAAGAGAGACGATAATTAAGGCAAGTGAATGATGATAGAGGAATTCGTGAAATGAGAATGTGGGAGGGGACTAGGTACTTCGAGAACACCCACGGACACAATGTTGTCCACTATGAACTTACTTGTCTGGGGATCGAATCAGGGACCCCCACACACCAGAGGTAAGCGCTCTACCATTAAACCATCGTGTTCCCATAATACTATCAAGAGTAGTGTACTGTTTTTGCCATATATTTGGAGTTTTGGGGGTTCCATCATAGCCCACAAAGCATAGGGGCACCACTTGGACTCTGTGAGACGTCTGCCTTGGGATTTCGAAATGTCGTTGGACGTCTTGGTTTTTCCCAATGCATCCTCCGTGAAGCTCCTGTGGAAATCTAGGCGCCCGCATGTGTCCCAGAAACGGGATTTCTGCAGGATTTCTGTGGAAAATTTCTGAGCTCTTGATGGGATAATCACAGGAGAACTTTTGAACATTGACACATTGTCAACTTACACATCCTATTGAAATCCAGAAGAAATCCCGTGGATATTTTAATTATTCCTAAAATGTTCCTACTGTGAGCTTAGATGTCCCAGGATACAGGGGTAAAAGTGTGGGGGGAGGGACGCAGAGATGACGTTCCTCTACTTCCAAAAATAGCTATAGCGTCCCTCCACTTCCTAAAAAAATACAATGGGCAAATATAGGCACAGGGATAGGGTGACGTGATGCGTTCCTCTGATCCAGTTTTAACTCTGCCAGAATAGGTATGGGCATCTACAAGATGTCCTATGAGTGTGAACATGTACTATGTGGAAAGTTACGCATCTAATCATATATTAAAACTGAAAAAGTGATAAAAAAATAATGTACGATATCATTTGGTTTAGAGACTTATTACGAACTCCTTACCACAGGCTACATAATGTTAACTTAGAATAAGTTTTCTCCGTTTTCTAGTTCGAGTAAATATTATTTAAGCGCAATAACTTGTGTGAAGACAGAAAAAAGTGTTTGCTTTTATACTCACAACATAGACAAGCCGTCGCAAAAACTTAAAACAAATAAAAGTCAAAATCCGTTTGGTATCCCAATAGTCTGTAAGAGAGAATTTATATAAAGGTAATCTACACGCAAACTAACCTCTACATAACCTGGGGAAATAAATAGGTAACAATTTGCCTTAGCAAACAAATACAGTTGTCAATACATAACAAACAGTAATATTAACGAAAAGCGAATATAAAACAAAGCTTGCGTGATACGAACAAGCCTGCCTCTGGTTCTCTTTCCCGCTTTTTGACGGCACCGATCACACGTATACAAATACAAAGTAGCATTGAGACCTCAAAAACATGACCCGTTTACACAATATTCGTGATCGAATCGAAAGGTTCTGTTTTTTTTCTTTCTTTTGTGGTTTCGTATTGGCTAATTATTTAAGCCTTTAATAAGGAACTTACATATTGAAGTGTATAGGACACATAGACTCCGATCGATTCAGTGGCGACTCGTGATCACGACATCATCAAGAGCACTTGATGTATCCTGTAAAAATACATCGATCAGGTACTTTGTTGACTAAGATTGACAGCAGGAGATGAAATAATAATTGGGACAACAGAATATATATATATATATATATATATATATATATATATATATATATATATATATATTCTCTTTTTACGTGTAATAATGAATAATGCCGGTTGAAAAAAGCTTCCTTTAACTTAAAGTAAAGTATATTATATATAAAGAGGTCTGATATCAAATTTTCGGATTCCTACCATCAATAACACGTCGGAGATACATATTCATGTAAGCTATACATTCGTGTGAAGTATATTTCCTCTTTTGAAAACAAGGTTCTAATTTTTCGAAATACACTTGAGTTCCTTTATTACATGCTATGGCTACTAATATACAATCCTTTAGACAATATCGCCTTTTTTGAAAATCAGAACAAAGATCAAACATTTCGGAATACATTTCAATTCGTTTATCACATTGTTTTCGATATCAGCCATGTCCAGAATTGACTACGACACAAGAGTCGAAGCCGTCTAATCTTGAAAAGAGGAGAAGGTGGTGATACATCTAATAAAATACATGCATTTCTATTGGAAGAGGTCTGTTTCCTCTAGTATTTTGTCATGAAATTATATCTCGTCTCGTCTCGTAAGAAATTCTAGCGATGTCAGAAGTTTTGCGTTCTTTTAGCACAGTCGTTCGTTTAATATAATATTGGGGACAGAAACTCAACACAAGTAGTGTATTAGGGTAAATTAGAGAGAAAATCTTGGAGCAAGCAAAAGTTAATTATCATCCCCCTTCTATGATTGCCTACTTGCTGTTTACTGTTGTTAGCAACACTAGAATGTAGCCATAGAATAAGAACGTTGTTTGAAAGAGGTAAAGCAATACCTTATCGAAGATTATATCATACACTTAATTCAGAGTGAGGGAACGATACACAACAGAATTTGCATGTGATGTCTGAATTTAATTTTCTTGTGGCCAAAGAATTGAATGACTATTCTGGCAGAGATTGAGGAAGAAGGAATATTAAAGAACAAGAGACATTTAAAGCAGGTGGCGCAATGATAGAAAATACGTTTCTGTTGTTGTGGTATAGATTTGTGGGTTCTTCTCTACACAAAGTTTGATCTTTCAAAATGAAGTTAGAGGGCTTTCTCGCGATTATATGACTAATGCACGTGCCTTTAAAGTGGGAGGCTGGAGGTCAATTCCCGTTGGGATCTCATGTAACTTGAATTCCACGTTAACTCGTAGGTCCAACATGTCATGTAATCTTGGTGCTAAATGGAACGTTAAATTCCAAACCAACTAAGTGAAAGTTGTTCCCCCTACATCTCTAAAAATAAATGAATTACTTATATGTTAACATAAGATAAGTACACTAAATATCTATTTCTTACTTGTTATAATTTTGTAAACATATGTCTTGTCGTTTGTTATTAACGTAAGCTCAGATTTATGTTGCAAATTAAGCTCCCTAATAGTTACATGGCAAAACAAAACTCTAGAGTACTTCTGTACTTAAGGATATACGTGCTGTTACTCATCTACGTTAACAAATTATTACTTTTTTATAATTTTCGAAGCTTTTTTAAGTCAAGCTCGTATAGCGATTCGCAGTGTTGTTAAAGTGGCGACCCTTAAACTGGATATTCTTCATGGGGAAGATTGTGAAGTTGCAAGAATAAAACCATGTTGCACCTGGGAAAAACTTACATGTGAGAAAAGCTCGGTGATAAGGTGCACTGTCTTGTGAAACATGCAGATACTAGCGCGCCACAGGTCCAGTCGATTTCACCGAATATCTTCCTTCAGATGTTTTTATACAAGTTTTGGAAGCAGAACTGGCAGTCTGGTAACTTGATACCCTTGAACGGAGCTGTTGAGCTGTTGCAATATATATATATATATATATATATATATATATATATATATATATATATATATAAGACAGTATTTCTTAGCACAGTGACGTATGAAGGTCCTTAATGCCTGTGACTATGCGTTCAATCCTGTATTATGATATGTTGGCAAGTTACGAAACTAGTTTCGAAACATCCTGACCATTCTTAAAATTGGTCCGGCGATACAACAGTTAACCCCTATTAATAATTGAGTTTCTTTAGACTGCTGAAACTTTTTTTGTATTTATTTATGTCTGTATATATAAAAATATAAAAATATTCACTCTTAACTACCATGTTGTTTCTATCAATGTTTATTGTCTCCTAACCGGACATACGTGCTACTTGTAAATAAAATAAAATAAAATAAAAACTGGAAGCCACTTTAATACAAAACCATGAAATAAAATGACATATTTTTAGTTTAATGTCCCACGCTATGTCCATTAAACTAACAGAGATGATGATTAAGGCAAGTGAATAATGATCGAAGAATTGATGGAATGAGAATGGGGGAGGAAAGGGAAGTACCCCGAGGAAACCCACGGGCACGATGTTGTTCACCACAAATTCACTTGGTTTTATTCAACTAGTCACATAAATTACGAATAATATTACCAATTCAAGTACTGTCCAGATCCAACACTAGTTAACCTCGGCAATTTTACTGAAACATGTAGATGAGTGCAACCAGTGCCATTATTCACACCAGAATCTATAATTTTAAATCAATTTTGACAACAAACTTACAATATTAATATATATATATATATATATATATATATATATATATATATATATATATATATATATATATATATATATATATAAGACAGTATTTCTTAGCACAGTGACGTATGAAGGTCCTTGATGCCTGTGACTATGCGTTCAATCCTGTATTATGATATGTTGGCAAGTTACGAAACTAGTTTCGAAACATCCTGGCATCACCGCGCATAGGGCCCGTTTACGTCTTTGACCCAGACTCGATTCTCAGTGGGAGTCGATGTGGTTCAGATGCCACGTTGAACTTTAGATCCATGTGAATTATAGTTTTGATAAAAGGGACGTTAAACCCCCAAAACTAGGCATCCAATCATTTTAAAGTTAAAAATTTACCTCTTTCCTGTTGCTAGTTTTTTTTCACAAAATATTAACAATTTAATTAAAATATTACCATGTCAATGACATACGCAAAATTTACACTTAATTATATCAGCTGCGTAAACTTTAACATAAAAAAAACAGTTAATTAAAAGAGCCAATTACGATGCTTCATAGACTAGCAAAATAATTTATTTTTTAATTTTATTTTGAACATTGATTAATACTGTTATTTAGAAAATCATCAACGTCATGTAGAACTTATTTACATGTCAAATTCTGAGAATCGAAATTTTTTAGTAATTTATATTCCGTGTCTTAGTAATTATTAATTTGCAGATCTCCATGAAAGCAATTTTTCTTGTTTTCATTAATTTCTATATTATTTCGTTTTTCCTTTCAGAAATCTGATAATTTATATAAACAGATCAAAAAATGATAAGGTACTGTTTTCAAGGGAAGATATGAACCAAAAACTGTAACTGTTACTGATGTAACTGTTATGTTACTATGTAGTTTTGTGTTCAATGAATGTGCTGTAAAACATTCAAACTTCTGTCTCTTGCTACAACATGAGGAGCAGCATCGAAAGCCGGATGTCGTCGGAAATCGCCTACCAGAGCATAAAGTACTGTGAGATAGAATCTCTTGTTACACATGAGGAGCACTGTTGAAAGCCGAATGTGTTCGGAAATCGCCTACCAGAGCATAAAGTACTGTGAAACAGAATCTCTCATTATACATGAAGAGCAGCGTTGAAAGCTGAATGTCGTCGGATATCACCTACCAGAGCATAAGATACTGTGAAATAGTGTCTTTCATTACATATGAGGAGCAGCGTTGAAAGCTAGATGTCGTTGGATATCGCCTACCAGAGCATAAAGTACTGTGAGATAGAATCTCTTGTTACACATGAGGAGCACTGTTGAAAGCCGAATGTGTTCGGAAATCGCCTACCAGAGCATAAAGTACTGTGAAACAGAATCTCTCATTATACATGAAGAGCAGCGTTGAAAGCTGAATGTCGTCGGATATCACCTACCAGAGCATAAGATACTGTGAAATAGTGTCTTTCATTACATATGAGGAGCAGCGTTGAAAGCTAGATGTCGTTGGATATCGCCTACCAGAGCATAAAGTACTGTGAGATAGAATCTCTTGTTACACATGAGGAGCACTGTTGAAAGCCGAATGTGTTCGGAAATCGCCTACCAGAGCATAAAGTACTGTGAAACAGAATCTCTCATTATACATGAAGAGCAGCGTTGAAAGCTGAATGTCGTCGGATATCACCTACCAGAGCATAAGATACTGTGAAATAGTGTCTTTCATTACATATGAGGAGCAGCGTTGAAAGCTAGATGTCGTTGGATATCGCCTACCAGAGCATAAAGTACTGTGAGATAGAATCTCTTGTTACACATGAGGAGCACTGTTGAAAGCCGAATGTGTTCGGAAATCGCCTACCAGAGCATAAAGTACTGTGAAACAGAATCTCTCATTATACATGAAGAGCAGCGTTGAAAGCTGAATGTCGTCGGATATCACCTACCAGAGCATAAGATACTGTGAAATAGTGTCTTTCATTACATATGAGGAGCAGCGTTGAAAGCTAGATGTCGTTGGATATCGCCTACCAGAGCATAAAGTACTGTGAGATAGAATCTCTTGTTACACATGAGGAGCACTGTTGAAAGTCGAATGTGTTCGGAAATCGCCTACCAGAGCATAAAGTACTGTGAAACAGAATCTCTCATTATACATGAAGAGCAGCGTTGAAAGCTGAATGTCGTCGGATATCACCTACCAGAGCATAAGATACTGTGAAATAGTGTCTTTCATTACATATGAGGAGCAGCGTTGAAAGCTAGATGTCGTTGGATATCGCCTACCAGAGCATAAAGTACTGTGAGATAGAATCTCTTGTTACACATGAGGAGCACTGTTGAAAGCCGAATGTGTTCGGAAATCGCCTACCAGAGCATAAAGTACTGTGAAACAGAATCTCTCATTATACATGAAGAGCAGCGTTGAAAGCTGAATGTCGTCGGATATCACCTACCAGAGCATAAGATACTGTGAAATAGTGTCTTTCATTACATATGAGGAGCAGCGTTGAAAGCTAGATGTCGTTGGATATCGCCTACCAGAGCACAAAGTACTGTGAGATAGAATCTCTTGTTACACATGAGGAGCACTGTTGAAAGCCGAATGTGTTCGGAAATCGCCTACCAGAGCATAAAGTACTGTCAAACAGAATCTCTCATTATACATGAAGAGCAGCGTTGAAAGCTGAATGTCGTCGGATATCACCTACCAGACCATAAGATACTGTGAAATAGTGTCTTTCATTACATATGAGGAGCAGCGTTGAAAGCTAGATGTCGTTGGATATCGCCTACCAGAGCACAAAGTACTGTGAGATAGAATCTCTTGTTACACATGAGGAGCACTGTTGAAAGCCGAATGTGTTCGGAAATCGCCTACCAGAGCATAAAGTACTGTGAAACAGAATCTCTCATTATACATGAAGAGCAGCGTTGAAAGCTGAATGTCGTCGGATATCACCTACCAGAGCATAAGATACTGTGAAATAGTGTCTTTCATTACATATGAGGAGCAGCGTTGAAAGCTAGATGTCGTTGGATATCGCCTACCAGAGCATAAAGTACTGTGAGATAGAATCTCTTGTTACACATGAGGAGCACTGTTGAAAGCCGAATGTGTTCGGAAATCGCCTACCAGAGCATAAAGTACTGTGAAACAGAATCTCTCATTATACATGAAGAGCAGCGTTGAAAGCTGAATGTCGTCGGATATCACCTACCAGAGCATAAGATACTGTGAAATAGTGTCTTTCATTACATATGAGGAGCAGCGTTGAAAGCTAGATGTCGTTGGATATCGCCTACCAGAGCATAAAGTACTGTGAGATAGAATCTCTTGTTACACATGAGGAGCACTGTTGAAAGCCGAATGTGTTCGGAAATCGCCTACCAGAGCATAAAGTACTGTGAAACAGAATCTCTCATTATACATGAAGAGCAACGTTGAAAGCTGAATGTCGTCGGATATCACCTACCAGAGCATAAGATACTGTGAAATAGTGTCTTTCATTACATATGAGGAGCAGCGTTGAAAGCTAGATGTCGTTGGATATCGCCTACCAGAGCATAAAGTACTGTGAGATAGAATCTCTTGTTACACATGAGGAGCACTGTTGAAAGCCGAATGTGTTCGGAAATCGCCTACCAGAGCATAAAGTACTGTGAAACAGAATCTCTCATTATACATGAAGAGCAGCGTTGAAAGCTGAATGTCGTCGGATATCACCTACCAGAGCATAAGATACTGTGAAATAGTGTCTTTCATTACATATGAGGAGCAGCGTTGAAAGCTAGATGTCGTTGGATATCGCCTACCAGAGCATAAAGTACTGTGAGATAGAATCTCTTGTTATACATGAGGAGCACTGTTGAAAGCCGAATGTGTTCGGAAATCGCCTACCAGAGCATAAAGTACTGTGAAACAGAATCTCTCATTATACATGAAGAGCAGCGTTGAAAGCTGAATGTCGTCGGATATCACCTACCAGAGCATAAAATACTGTGAAATAGTGTCTTTCATTACATATGAGGAGCAGCGTTGAAAGCTAGATGTTGTTGGATATCGCCTACCAGAGCATAAAGTACTGTGAGATAGAATCTCTTGTTACACATGAGGAGCACTGTTGAAAGCCGAATGTGTTCGGAAATCGCCTACCAGAGCATAAAGTACTGTGAAACAGAATCTCTCATTATACATGAAGAGCAGCGTTGAAAGCTGAATGTCGTCGGATATCACCTACCAGAGCATAAGATACTGTGAAATAGTGTCTTTCATTACATATGAGGAGCAGCGTTGAAAGCTAGATGTTGTTGGATATCGCCTACCAGAGCATAAAGCACTGTAAAATAGAGTCTCTTGTTACACATGAGAAGCAGCGTTGAAAGCTAAATGTCATCGAAAATCGCCTACCAGAGCATAAAGTACTGTGAAATAGAGTATCTTGTTACATATGACGAGTAGCGTTGAAAGATGAATGTGGTTCGAAATCGCTTACCAGACCATAAAGTACTGTGAAATATAGTCCAATTTAGAATAGTGTTATGCTATCAAGTTTTGTGTTAGTATGAAGAAATCTGCGACTGAGACCTACAAACTTGTTGAAGAAGCTTATGTAAAGGATTGCCTATCACGGGAAGGAAAGAGAAGAAGATGAGCACAGAAGATTAGGACAACCAAACCATCAAGAATGGAGAGTGACAAACCCTTTACCGCAATTGTGAAAGAAGACAGGCCTTTATCTATACCACAGATTCCAGCCAACCTTAACCCGTCATATGGAGTATTTAGGTTATTCTCATTGATGATCTTGGAATATCGCGACTTTCATGTTGATATATTAGTAAAATTTATAAAAATTAGTCTGAATTTTTGGCGTTTCTTCAGAATTGGGCATATCAATAAGACATCTAGTCCAGAGATGGAGTGGATGGTGGGTCAAATGGGTCAAGTGAGTCAAGATTGGTGAAGAGGTTAGTGGGTCGTGGGTCAACAGGACGTGACCCATTGCGACCCGCCGTGACCCACTCTGCTCAGTGCATTGTAGAGAACATCATCTGAACACTAGTGAATTTGTCCATGTTTTACTATCAAGGCCTCCAATTTTCTTCCTCTTACATTTATTTCAATTTAGTTACCGAGATGAGTATATCTAAGTGAAAAAAGAACTTCTGGCACTTTTTGGATATTGATACTTGTAATTGTTATAATAGCAATAGGACTCAATTACTTGGATTTCGAAATAAAGTCACATTTTATACTTTTTTTCCTTTGCGTTGGCCTACTTTATCTTGATTTGAGACTTTCAAATTTAACCCTTTCCGGATCCTGGCTTTTTGGGCTATTTTTTAGACTTTCAGTCAAGCAGCTACTGTATCGTCACTATTTATCCTAGGATCATGGTTCATACCTCATTTTCTTCAGAATAGAGCTGGCTTTCAAATGGTACCACTTGCATGCTCATACCATATACCAGAAGCGGGAAAAAAATGTCAAAGTGAAAGTTTCGAAGGGAATTTTTTTCTCAAACTTTGCCCCCCCTGGACCCCCCTGTGTGAATGTAGCCATCTAAAAAATCTGAGAAATAGTACTTAGTATACTGAACGTGTGTGCCAAATTTCAAGTTTCTATCTTGAATAGTAAGGGAGGGAGAAATTTTATCAAAATTTCCCACAATGCCCCAAATTACAACAAAACACTATGATCTCAGGGAAAAAAATTCCTGAGACATCCCTAATTACCCTAGGGTCATGTGTCGCCCATATTCTCTTCTGAATAGAACTGCCTTTCAGGCGGTACCATTCACATGTCTCCATCATGTATCTAAGGCGGGAAATTGCAGAAAAAAGGGATTTTTTGTCTAAATATCCCTTTTTTCAACTTTTAGCCCCTCTGGGCCCCCCTGTTTTAACGCAGAAATCTGAAAAAAAAATCCGTTAAATACCACTCGGTGGACTGAATGTTTGTGCACAATTTCAATCTTCTTGGTGCAAAAATAGACCCGACAGAAAAAAATTCAGAAATTTCCCCATGTTACCCAATAGAGAAGTATATTTTGAAAAAAAATCACTGAGACGTCCCTAATTACCCTAGGACAATGATTCGACCGTCATTCTCTTCAGAATGGAACTGCCTTTCAGACGGTATGACTCAAGTGTCCCCATCATGTATGTGAAGCGGGAAAATGACGAAAAAAGGATTTTGGGGGTAAAAATATCCCTTTTTCACCCCTTTACCCCTCTGGTTCCCCCCTGTTTTAGCACTGACATCGGAACAAAAAATCTGGTAAATACTACTCGGTGGACTGAATGTTTGTGCAAAATTTCAATCTTCTACGTAGAAAAATAAGCCCGCCAAAAAATATTGAACATACGCTTAGAAAATGAGAAAAGAAATTTTTGACTTATGACGTCATCACCTCCTATGTCTGGACGCAGGACGGTCTGAAACCATACGTAATGTCTTCTACAAGGCCTCTGGACTTGGAAAACAAACAAACAAAAAAAAAAAAAACCGGACGAAAAAGCTCAAATAGAAGAGAAATAACGCAATGTACCATGAAAAATGCGTATGGTACAAATTGTACCATAGGATCCGGAAGGGGTTAATCCTATTATCCACTGGAAAGTATCTGTAATTCAACAAGGAAATAATTATATATGATAATTAAATTGAAGTTCATCGTAATATGACCCGTGACAAACACTTTACCTTTTTATTTCTAAAGGTCAGATCCATTGGTATTGTAACAGAGCGGTGCTTGAGCGATTGACCGTAGAAATTCAAACTTAACTTAGTGATAATTCCATAACCTTGCTTTATTACAAGTGTAAACAGTAATAAAGTGTTGCTCAGTGGAGCATGAGTCAGAGTTGATGGCTATGGGTTTTAATGGGGGTGGGTGAGAGTAGGTCATGGAGATGGTGGGTCAGGGTAGGTCACGGTGGGTGGTAGGGGCTTGGGGTGTCATGGGTCAGACTGAGTGACGGTAGGTCATGGACCCAGTAGTTCATGGTCACGGCGGGTAGTGGGTAATGGGTCATATTTTCATTGATCCAAGACATCTCTGACCTAGTCTTACATGAATAAGCAAACAAATATCCGCCCTGTAACATTTTCCACTGTGTACCCAACCAGAGAGACTATATTATATACAGCACAGTAATAATTGTCTTCCGTGGTCCCATTTGTTACGAAAGGTTGTGGCGGAATGACAGGAAAATATATTGACTGAATTTGGAATTTTGTTTGATGATATCATGACACAATGCTAATACCTGTAAGCTTACCCCACTAATATAAGTCCAATAATGTACACTTTAACCAGTTAGATAAACATCAATATATTTGCTCTTTCTTCTTCCGTGTTTCTTGAGAGATATCTTGTCATTCTCAGAAATATGTGTAAGCTATAATTTTCTGGCGCCATAATGGTAAATTGTTGTTACCTTACCAACTATTTATAACATACCGCAAGGAATTATTATAAGTAAAGAAACCTAATAAATCTGTGAAAAGTAAGCAATTGGTAATA
Organism: Thermobia domestica; assembly: GCF_964235325.1. Lineage (NCBI taxonomy): Eukaryota > Metazoa > Arthropoda > Insecta > Zygentoma > Lepismatidae > Thermobia > Thermobia domestica. The sequence goes on from NC_137465.1 coordinate 34,935,123, forward strand.
CATAATGTTAGATAATTTTGCTAAAATTTCGTTACTTACAGTAAAAGGAAAACGAGGCACTCAAAAAGGGAATTTTCTATTTTCCTAACTATGAATCATGTAAGTTATGACAAGGTTAGTTGAAAACGAAATTTAACAATAATAAACTGTTCCCCCACTTGACAGCTAAAGAGTCTATTGACAAAGAAAAAAACTGACATGTTATGTAATAACATATAGATTTCTTTTATTGATTTTCAATAGTGTGTGTGACGTGCCTTCTGTCATTCAAAAATGATAATAATTCTAGCAAACATGTTTTCTTTCGTAGACTTCTAAGCATAATATTCGTAAGTAAGTAGCAAGTGTTATAAAACGGCTATGTATGTCCGTCAGCACATGTCTGTCTGTCGACATGTATCGGACCAAAACGGTACGGAATAACGAGAAACAGGGTATGGAATTAGCTTCCGGTTTTCTGATATGGTTTGAGGGTCCTAAGAATGGGTTCCGTCCTCGTCCTTATCATTCTACTACAAACGAAAGTGATTTTGAAGTTTAGCATTTTCTGTGTCAATGATGATAATCATTGAGCAAAATCACAGGCGTCTCTGGCGGGGGGACGAGGGGGACGCGTCCCCCCAATATTTTGAAGTACAAAATATTCAATATTTCATTCTATTTTAATTTGTTTACTAACGACAGAATAACATATAAATAATAATAATAATAATATTTATTTTGAATATAATATTTAGGCTGTGAAACAATTATAACAGAGTTCTTGATTACGGGGTCCGTGAAGGTAAGCAGAAAGGTAACAAATGGAAACGAAGATAATAAACAGGTAGGGTGAGGTAGTACCATTTAAATCACTTTCTTTGATTCCCCCTCCCCAATTTTACATGCCAGAGACACCAGTGAGCAAAATCGATTAGCAAGAAAACAACAACAACAACAACAACAAAAACAGTTTTCTTATATAAATTCAGCGTTCCAGGGACGTCCCTTATCTCCGATCTTAGCATTCTATTACAGACAAAGGTAGTGTAAGTCCACTGAAATTGGATTACCTCTCACCAGTGTTGCCAAATGAAGGGAAATTTCTCTTTGAAAGAAAGTTTAGAGATAAAAAATTTAGTATATAGAGCTCCTTCGTGGCTAAGTAGTTAGCTCATGTACTTTTGGCCTGGGAGATCTGGGTTCGAGCTCTTGTGGTTCGGATTCCACTTTAATTAATAAGTACACGTCTCATATAGCTTTGCTGCTGAAAGAAACACTAAACTCAAAATCAACTTATCCACTCAATTATAAGAAGAAAAGAAGGGGAAAATATTCTTCATAAATGCCATATTAGAGGTAAACTTCAAAAAAGAAAATAAAAGTGAAATCTTTTAGTTTAACGTCCAACGATTTTGCTTGTTAGGCTAAGGGAGACGATGATAAAGCAAGCGAATAATGATGAAAGAATTAGTGGAATGAGAATGTGGGAGGAAACGAGAATCCCCAAGAAAAGCCCATGGACACAATATTGTCCACTGCAAACTTATTTGGCCGGGGATCGAAATACGGACCCCACGCGCCTGAGCTAAAGCACTCTATTACTGAGTTCCCCTAGGCAAATGTCAATTCAATTTACTTGCAGCTTGATAGTATTATTTTAACATGCTTTACAATTAAAGAAACAAAACTGCTTTAATTAATTAAATAAGACCTTTTTTTAAAAAAAAAAAAAGTATTGCCAGTAGCAGAACTAATTATATGTTTAAATAAATCATCTTGCACGCAATAATATATAGTTGTATTAACTGTTGAAATATATTTCTATTTCATAACAGAAAAGCATTCATAGCTGCAAGTCACGTTAGAAAAATACGCCGAGTTTTAAATCTCACTTTAAATAATTAACCAGCTGTGCTCTAAGTATATCTTCACTACATTAGCCTCTTAGCTAAAGGCGTTTTAACACGTTCCTTTTCAACTGAACTAGAAGTGTATATATTGTGCAGATCTATTTATTGAAAAATTCATTTCTACGTGAATGCGTTGTTTACATTTAATCTATTATTTAAATCTATATATATAAAAGAGAACGCACAAATCCTTTGTTACCTCATCACGCTAATACGGCTGAACCAATTTCTTTTATTTTTGGGGGGTTATTAGGATTTGGACCCTAGATGGTTTTTATCATATCACTTTAATTTTTAATTACCAGTGTCTTGAGATAATTAACCATTCAAGTGTCCATAACGTACAAATCCTTTGTTAGTTCATCATAGGTAAAAATAAACGTATTTATATGCAACCCGCATGACCGTGTCACTCGGCGGGTTAACATAAATGACAGGCGATATAATGTTAACATTTACTGCAATCTACTATGGTTTTTATCATATCACTTGAAAGCGAAAACTTCCGGGGTGACCGCAGCGAAGCGGGGCGGGTTAACATAAATGACAGGCGATATAATGTTAACATTTAATGCAATCTTCTATGGTTTTTATCATATCACTTGAAAGCGAAAAAGTAAAAATTATCTAAGTAACAAAGTTTATTGCGTTCCGGGGTGACCACAGCGAAGCGGGGTGAACGCTGCTAGTTAACTATAAAATGATAACATGTTACATAAATACATCATATCTCATCTCAACGCACTAGCAAATTACGTCTTCTATTTTTTTTTTTTTTTTTAAGTTGAAATGTATATCTCAATTTTATTGTAAAGTTACTAACGTGTGTAATCTTGGACAATATTTTTAATCTCTTCCTCTACCTGTGTTCTTTTCTTCTTCGTCTTCGATATTAAATGCAAGTGAATATTATAAACAGGACAAAAAGTACTTTTAAGCCCCTATCCCTCCTAAGAATACATAATTCCCGAAACTTCCTCTTATTTACAGCCTAGAGTGCAAGGAGAAAACCTATACAATATTCCAAGGATATTTATCTTATAGCTTCAGAGATCAGGAGAAAGGGAAAAAGCTATTTAAGCCCCCGAACTCCTGTTAGGATATGAAATTGCCAAAAACTTCATTTAAAAATATATATATATATATATATATATATATATATATATATATATATATATATATATATATATATATTAAAAAAATTAAGCCCTTAGGACATTCAATTCCTAAACTTTCGCCTTATTTGACGCCTAGAGTGCAAAGTGAACATTTATAAAATATTTAAAAGTTTTCCGTCTTACACAAGTAGTTTTGCAGATCTAGCGAACGCCAATATATATGACACCCTAAATCGATTGTAGAAAACCGCTTATCGCTCATATTACCATTTTAGTTTTATGGTGATAAATGGTTAATTTAATCAACTACTGGTTTGAATAGAAAGTTAATTGAAAAGATAGAATTTACTTTTGCGAAGCTGAATTAATTGCAATAAAACACACCTCAATATCTCTTACCGTTTATGCCTTATGGAGCTTAGTATTGAAACCAGAAGTAGTTAATTTCAACCAATTCTGGATTTGATCTAGTGTTGCTGATTGTAATGGTGTGTTTTCTTGAGGCTGTGAATCAAAGTAGAAACCGCATATCGTTATATATTACCATTTTGTTCTATAGCGATATATGTTGAAACCAGAATTAATTTAAATCACCTCTGGTTTGAATAGATTAACAAAGGAGGCGAAATCTATTCTTGGGACACTGAATCGATTACAAAAAAAAAAAAAAAAAAATCTCGATATCTTTTACCGCTTTTGCTTTGATGCTTGTCGGCAGACGGACGGATGTACATTCTGTAGCATAGTTTGGAAGTGTAAAAGAGAAATAAAACTCAAAATAATCAGCTATTAACGTGGATGCCCTACCCATTGGTCAAGACGCTAGCACGTGTGTCTTTGTTGCACGTGGTTCCGGGTTTGATTCCCGGTAGGAGAATATTGAACATATTACGGTGATTCGGATTTCACCTTAACCTGTAATTCCATGTCTCATATAGCCTCGGTGTTGAGTAGATATGCTGAAGTTCAAGAAACAAATGAACGTGCAAGTTCCATCAATAAAACTGCTTGTTAACTAAGACCAACTCACAGCGACAGTTAAGAAACTATACCTAATATAATGTGAGTCTATGTGACCCTAAAGATTTTATTTTTGGCGATAGCTATTGTTGTTGTAGCCAATAGAGATAACCTGATTCTCATCCAATCATATTTTCTCCCTTTATCTCAATCTCCATCTCGTTACAAAAGCGCCATTAAGGCAATCATTGTTAATTCGTGAATAGAACTGACTTCGAAACCCTACAACATATACACACATACACACAATTAGCTGTAAATGAGCTTACTGGAGCGAAACTCCTGCCATTATTTCAATTCAAAAATTGTGATGAAAATAATAGAAACCCAGTGGTTGTCAGATAAGTGAGTGAAGCTAGGAGTATTGAAGTGCTGAAAGATAATTAAATTAAACACAGTACAATAGAATTTGATTATTGTGCGATTTCAAAATTAAAATCGATTGCAAAACTTTCTCTATATTCATATAAAGTATTTTCTTTTTAAATTGAAATTGTGTAGACCATCATACATAGGGGAAATATACCAGATATTTTTATTTGCAGTTAGAAATCGAAGTCCAGAACTTCACTACAGATAAATAGTTGTGTGCGAGTGTTGCCGCCTTTGATTCTCGGTACAGGCAAAACGTTAATACCTCAAGCCATTTGAATGGCTACTTGAATGAGTACAAGCATTTCATTCTCAGTGAAGGCAAAGAATTAACATCTTTAGGAATTTAGATAGCTACTTAAAATGTTATTATGCTAATAACGATCGCGGAAAAAATCGCCCTTCATTGATTTTAGCAAACCTTTCTTGCAAGTGCATGCTAATGCTACTAGTAACGTGTTTCCAGATTGGGGAAAATTGCCCTTCATTAATTTTAATAAATCTTTCTTGTAGTACATGCTAGAGCTATTAATAACAAGTTTTCAGATTGCAAAAAAAAAAAAAAAAAAAAAAAAAAAAAAAAAAAAAAACACCCTTCAGAGATTCCAACAAATATTGTATCTATTGTAAGACTGTATTTGGAGAGTATTATACATAGTGCACATTTTTCTGATAGGCGATATATCTAATACACATTGGTACGCTGTGATGATTCAAAATGTTAGTAGCCACGAGCCTATTTTCTTGTTCAGAACATGATAGAAGATTCCTAGTAAAAATATTAGCGAATCTATATCATTGTGAATAAGTAGGCCTATAATGAAAAAAAAAAAAAAGATATTCTTGTTTCAGGAGAATGCAATGAATACTTTGGCAAACGTGTAGCACATTTTACCTATGAAGGATAAATCTGTTTATTTTTATGTGTTAAATAACGCACAAATCTGGATTGTATTGACTTTAATTGGTGTACTCATTTTTATGTTCTAGGAACTAGGTTTCCATATAATGGCCTCGTGTTCTAGTTTGGTACGTACACACACACAGTATATAGAATTTTTGGCACATTAGTATTCTTGTATTCATGCAAGTCTCACTACAAATCTAAGATTACTGTAAACCTAATTTGCAAGCCGATTTAGAAGACTATTGGACGAGTTTTGATCTTGTTCATGCATGAAGTTTATCTATGTAGTCAACTCTTGGCAGTTGTGTGCAATATAACAATTATATGATCCTTAAATTTGTAACGCACATATATAATTAAATATTGCGGTCACAGTTTTATTAGAATTAATTTAGTAATTACCAAAACTTATCACGATAGTTATTTCCGTAAATTAAATTATTTTTGTTCCTTTTAAACTTTGTACTTCCTTAATATTTATTACTCATTTTGCAGAAATTAAAAATACACTTCAATCACTTATGGCTTTCTTATTTAATATATCTTTAGTCAGTATTACCAAAAAGTTGATACAAAACGTAACTAAATGGGAGGTGAAATAACCCCAATCTGGGCGAAAAGCTTCTAAAAATTATTTGTGATATTCTGTATTTTTCTCTTTATACTGTATCTTAAATATTTTAGAATATATGTTTTACTTTATGATCAATATCATTTCAAAGAAAACAAAAATCTTAAAAAAAAAACACACACACATACACACACACACACATGAAACTTAAAAGTTCACAAAGAAGAAACTTAGAACCACTTCAATGTTTACTTGAGCTTTTAGATATAATCAGTAATCATGTATTATTTGTGCATCTCAACTGCTCTGCAAACTAAATGACAATTGAAGGTTGATATTGTTCTCCATTAGAGGGTAAGACGTAGTCTATTAGAAAACAAAGACGAGTGACGAAACACTCGGAGACGCACCACGTGCCGGCAGACCAACACATGTACAAAATGAAGATCTTCAAGCAGCAATTAAGTTGAACAGTGGCCAGACATGTGAGGAACTGGGACTACAATTCAGTGTGAGTGGAGAAACAATTTTTCAGCACCTCCATCAACTTGGAAGGCACTACAACTTGGGTCAATGCGTCCTATATGATTTTACTCCGAGCCAGAAGGCAACGCGAGCAGACACCTGTGTTTCTTTGCTGTCTCGTCTGAGGAAGGAGACATTTCTGGACAGGGTGTTAACATGTGATGAGAAGTAGGCCCTGTGTGAAGCTCGATGGTTAGCTTCCCGAGCCGTTGGTTTGCCGTCATCATTGGTTAGCATTCCATGAACCGGTTCCAAAACAGCCGAAACCAGCACTGCACCAGAAGAAGATCCTCATGTGTGTTTCGTGAACTGCTCGAGGCATCGTGCATCGGGAATGCTACCAGCTGATCAGAGCATCAATGTAATTGTGTACTGTCAGCAGTTGAGCCGTGTTCAAGAAACACTCAAAACTCTGGAGTCAGTACTTCTGAATCGCAAAGGTATCCTCCTGTTACAGGACAACGCTAAGTTCCACGTGGCTAGGATGACCCGGGACACCATTCTAGCTTGAATGGGAAACACGATTGAATCCGCTATACTCCCCGGACATTGCACCGTCCGATTATCACTTGATCCATTCCGTGGACAATCACCTTAGAGGACGCCAGTTCAAATTCCTAGTAGAGGTGCAAAATGTACTTGATAGCACTAAGTTTTATCGGGATGGAATCCATGGCCTTTCAGAACGTTGGCAGAAGGTCGTCGATCCTGAAGGGGACTATTTTTGATCTTCCAGGTACGTCTTAGGTGATATATCGATGTTCGAAGATGGTGAATGAAAAAGCGACAGAACTTTCTTGGTTACCTTTATAATAGTGCTTGGTTTGTTCACAATACAAAAGTCGGTAGATCTGTAAATAAGAAGTCAAATCATCATTGAAAAATCACCAAAACAAGTCGCTAATCAGAAATATTATTTTTTGTCGCCATTCTGGAAGTCGAATCCCTTGATTTAGCGACTTTTACCCCAATTTGGCAACACTATCTTTAACAGCATAAAACAAGTTTAAACAAGTGTGGCCACATGATTTGTTATCATAAGGTGCCGGACTATTGTCCTTGTCCTAAAACCAGATATATATAAACGTTATCGTTGTTTATTAGAAGTAGTTTAGTTTTGTTGTATAAGATATGACATTGCTCTTTTGTAATTAAATGATAACTTATTTATTATTAATATTTAATGGTAACATTTATTTTCCACACTTATGAAGTGTATTGATGTTATTTTGCAATCTAATAAGTCGCTTTCCGGATGTATGATATTTTAAATTTTTAAATCATCTGCATATAATAATTTTTGAGACTTTGTTGCGTCAGATAAAATCATTAATATATATGCAATTAAATTAAGCAATTAATTCATATATATATATATATATATATATATATATATATATATATATATATATATATATATATTAAACCTTCGTTTAATGAGCATTGTGGTAAAGTATACATTACATAACAACACCAGTACGTTCATCCTTTAAAAAAATATTTAATTGTAAAGTTTCTCTATATTTATGTTCCACCTCGAAACACACGACCAGATACCTTTGATATATTTTATTCTAAAAACCAAGGACTAATATACTCCAGAAGTCGCTAACATGGAGAAGGAGTGTAGCTTATAATAGTATAAAGTAAAAAAGTTAAAGAAACTAATTTATGTTGTAAGATAGAAACTTTAAAAATTTATAGTAAAAGGGAATTTATAATAATGTACAGTACCTGTAAAGATAATGTAAATAATGTATGATTACTGTACATGGGTTCTAACTTGTTGTGTTCATATCCAATAAAATAAAATAAAATTAGCAGTGGCGTATTTAGGGGGTTGGCTATCGAGCTCAAGCCCCCCTCCCGAAATAAATTTCGTATATGCACAATTTCACTAAAATTTGTCGGCACCCAAAAGTAAAAATGTAAGTGTTTATTCACGTGTTGTGCATAGCCCCTCCCCGAAACAAAATCCTAAATACGCCACTGAAAATTAGATATTTATTATGTCCACGCAGTGTCTCTATTATGTCTACAGAGAAAACTAGGGGTATCCATCGGACTAATAATGATTTTTTTTAAAAAAAATATTGTTGTAGCTAGGAAATAATGATAAAATAATACACATCAGATGAATACCCTGTATGTCAAACTGGTTTCCTTTAACAAGAAATCTAATCGGACGACTTAACAAAATCAATTCAGCTATGTAAAACTGTAACTTTTTGTAAAAACTCATGGTGTTCCGTGTATTTCTTTTATTGTCATCACACATTACTTTGTTGTTTTATCTATCGCTTCTAGTCTCCCTTCTTATCATCTATTTCGTTCTTAATTTTCATGGCTTTGCAATATGCCTTTCTGAAATTACTCTTTATTTTCATGGGGGAAGTTCTTTTCATCTTTGTATTTCCTTTGCATTTCAGCCCTCATATTTCCTGATGAAAAAAAAAAAAAAGTTCTCATTTTCGGCTCATTTTTCTCTAGTTTTGTTCTCGTTTTTTTTCTTTTTCTTAAATAGTATCTGGCACCCTTCTTCTATCTCTACACGATTTAGGTTCTCAAATGATGAATAAACATGGAGTTTCGCTCTTAGACCCTTTTCCCCTCATTCATATTCAATTGCATTAGGATTTCGCCAAGTTTTACTGTCTAAAGCTACAATTTTAATTGGTATTTTTTTTACCCCTTATTCTCTTTCTTTCTTTGTTACTTTGTTTCCTCTTTAAAGTCGTCAACTTTACACCAAAAAAAAAGAAAGAAAGAAAGAAAAAATAAAGAAAAGAACAAAGGAACTATTAAGTTACATTTTAGTATAGAAATACGTACATTTGGGTGATCTCTATAACGAGATTACGTGGAACAGTAACTGTATATGAAATGAAATCTTTAAGTTTTACGTCCCATGGTTATACCAGCTAGGCTAAGGAGACGATGATGATAAGAAATGGAAAAAATGGTGGAATAAAGAAATAGAGAAGAAACAGGAGATCTCCGAAAAAAACATGCACACGGTGTTTGTTCACCACAAAGCTCACTTGGCGCGAGCTGGGATCGAACCAGGGACCCCATGTACCAGAGGTGAAAGCTCTACCACTGAGCCACCGCGGCCCCGTGAAACCGTAACATTTGATGCAGGGTTTCTAGGAAGGCTTAGTGCTCCGTTGTGCCTTATAAGATATTTCTTAAGTCTAGCATTTTTTTCCAGCACCAAGGCTGTATGAGACATGGCCCTGCGGGTTTTTAAGGTGGAATACGAATCACGTGATGTTTACGGTACCTCCGAACGGGAATCGAACTTGGGACCATGTGTACCAAAACGCGTGGAGGGATATACTCTATCAGTATGGGTGCTTTCATGTACGAGGTTTTGTATGAATTTCTTGATGTGCACAGACAAAAAAAAAAAAAAAAAAAAACTATGTGGCGTACATAAAAACGTAGGTTACATGCGTAAATCCTGTTTAACAACCTGCAACAAACGCGTAACTGAAAACGTATGTTCTGTAATACTTTACGTATAAGTGTTCCATCTATACGTAGTTTCCGTATGAAAGAAAGAACTGTATATAGACGGTAAGGATTTCATATACAGATGGACTTATATAACACAGATTCGAGTAGTGAACATATGGATTCCGTATATTTGTACAATAAACCGCTGTCCGGATAACGGATTTTTCTCAGTGTGTATGAAAGAAAGAACTGTGTATAGACGGTAAGGATTTCATATACAGATGGACGTATATTACACAGATTCGAGTAGTAAACATATGGATTCCGTATATTTGTACAATACACCGCTGGCCGGATAACGGATTTTTCTCCGTGTGGATATAACTGCTTTCGGTTGTTTCAGCATTGTCCACTATAATAAGGAGTTTCGTTATTAAGATATATTGAAATCCGTTCTAGTAAGCTATAAATAAGGATGATACAATGTACCGAGGACTCATCACTCAATTAAATAAACGTCACCCGGGCAGTCAGAGTTGTTTTTAGGCTCTAGAGGTACAATGTTTAGTGTTGTTTATTGACAAATTAAGGCTAAATATATAATGTTGCAACGTACTTTTAATTGCCAAACAACCCAGCTATGTCATGCATAAGTAGTGTTTGTCTTCGAGACGAAGTGAGCCAAGATATAAGATTTTCTCGTCTCGTCTCGTAAGCTTTGTAAAAGTCTCGTCTGATTTCGATTCTCGAGGGATTCTTCACTGCTCCGTCTCGTTTTCTATTTTTTTTTTTTTTTTTTTTTACATATTTTTCCCCCATGATTTGTTTCTTTATGTCATCTAGGAGTAATATATGAGATATTGGATGGCAAAGTTGCGTATCTCAAAGTTAAAAGACCACCAGGCCATAGGCCAAAAGATGGCACTACAACCGATGGAACCGATTTTGTTCGCTTTTTCTATATCGATTCTAATAGAAGTCTCAACATGTCACAATATCTCAAAACTGAGTAAGGCCACTTTGACATCCAATGCCTCATATCAGAATCCTTATGGAACACGGAATATCTATTTTAGTTATAACATTTAAAACAATTAATTGCTATTGGAGAATTTTATGCAATTAACTTACCTATCTTTGAATGTTGATAAATACTCTTCATTGTTTTCCCAGAACACCTTTATTTATATATTTATTGCTTTTATACTATGAATCGTGTAACACTAAAAGAGTTTATGAGATGTAAGACTTGGATGAACTGTTAATGTCGACGACTGACACGGTTTTAGCGCCTCAAAAATTCGTTTATTTTGATTTCCTCAAAAACTACGCATGAAAATTTATCCATTAAGTACAGAGAGAAAAATCCGTTTCTCCGGACATCGATATATTGTACAAATATACGGTATCCCCTTGCTTACTATAGAAATCAGTACGGAGCATACGTTATCCGTATGCTACATAGGCACTGCCCTTACGTGTTACATCATGCCTTTGCAGGATGTCTGACATCTAACAGTTTTCCGTATATCACATGCATATACTTATGTTACCTTCGTCAGCTATATGTTATATACGTTCATTTGTATGTGGGATCCTAACCGTCTAAATTTTTCATATGGAAAGTACGTATAGATGGAACACTTACACAGAAAGTATTATAAAACATGCGTTTTCAGTGTATGTTATTGTATTTTTTTCTCAGTGTATGTTATTGTCTTCAGTTCAATGCGATCTATTGGATAGTAAAACATAAATTAAAATTTAACAGTTCATAACGTTTTTAGATTATATCTCATTATTCATAAAGTGTACAATCGTTTTCTTAAGGCCATAACGAAGAGTTTATAAATGAAATTAGATTAAATCTGTCGGTTTAACGTCCAACGTTTTGGCTGAGGGAGACGACGATTGAGGCAAAGTGAATGGTGATTGAAGAATTGGTAGAATGAAAGTGTAGGAGGAAACAATAGTACTCGGAGAAAACCCACGCACATGATGTTGTTCACCACAAACCGGGGATCGAACCATGGACCCTACGCACCAGAAGTAAGCTCTCAGCTACTGAGCCTCTGTGCCCCCCTCCCCACACTCACGATGAGTTTAATGATAATATATTTCAGTATAAGTTTAATTTTTAATAAGTGGCATGATTCTCCTACAGAATCAATTTTTAGGTTTATACATTAGTTGTACTCTTTTTCCATTCACACAAAAACTACACAAAAGCTTTTGCATTAACTCGCATCAATCTGTTCAGCTAAATAAGATCTATATCTATCAATTGGTATATATCTCATCTTTGAAAATGTTTTGTCATTAAATGCTAAAAATAGCTATTGTAGAACTAATGTATTTTGCTTAGTTATCAAGTTGGTTTCGGTTATATTCTTTAATTCTTCGATATTTTTATGATTACATTTATGTATATATATATATCTATATATTGATAATAACATTTGTGACGGTTGCGCCATCCTTTGATCTAGAATCAAACTATTTGAAGGTCCAAAATAAATTTAACTGCATTTTGTAGATATGATCGGGCTTTTTTTTTTAAATGGTACTTTCCATTTTGGTGCTCGGTGCATTAGTAGAAAAATTCACCAGTGTTTAGAACATACTGTCTAGAATGCACAAATTAGAGTGGGTCGATGGGTCAGAGAGGGTTATGGTGGGTCGGTGTGGGTCTGACTCGGTCAAGGTGGGTAGTTGGTCGCGGTTTGCCACGTCCTGTTGATTCATGACGCACTGACCCATTGATCCACGACCCACTCACTCCATTTCTTCCCAGTCAAGTCAAGGTATGGGGATACTGGTGAAGAGGCCTTAATGCATTGATTGTGTTGCTGTCAAAACGTTGGGGGAGATCTTTCTCCAGCACCTGAGGGAATCAATGTACGGTGCGATACTTTGTTGCATTGCGTAGTGCATGGCTATTCGAAGATGTGTTTCCCAGCCAACATATTCTGCGCGCTTTTCTTGCTTTCGCATTTGCAGCCCATTGTGATTAGCCATCCACATTTAAATACATGATCAGCGTATTCCAGGCATACGCATAAGCCAAAAAGACGCGTTGTGAACGCATCGAATAGCCATGCATTGAACTTCGGCTCTTCTGACCTGTCCTCCAAGCAATATGCAGTCGACGTAACATGCTTCGCTCAATTCCTCTGAGAACCACCATTAGTAGCTACCTCATTAGGAGCTTTCTTTGAAGAAAAATAAAAAAAAAAATATATATGGCACTTCCTTGGGTAATACTTCTATCTCCAATAAATATACCGAAAACGTATTTTACAGTACAGGAAAGAGGGTTGGAGGCTGACGGGGGAGGTAAAGGAAAAATGTAACGCTGCAAGAATCATATATCTTGCATTCCTGCAATCCTCTTTCTAAACGAGAGCTAAGTGTGAGTGACACCAGGAGCTTGCCGCTCAGGGTTCACAACAAAAGGTCGCGTTTATCATCTGTCATGCAAGGGGAGTGATTTCGAACAGCAAGGTGCCAGGCACACCTGGGTTTCGTCCTAATTATCTGTTATTCTTGGAAGGCACTCGACATTCCGCGCTTTGTGTTAGTACAGATGCTTTGCAAGAGACATATTATCTCCTGAGAATTTTAATAAGAAGCGACAAGATCGCAGAAATGCCTCTTCTTTTACGATTTTTCTCCCGTTGCCGCTTCTTTCGTAAGGAAGTAGGTTTATATATGGAGAATTATTGTTTTAGCAAGCAGCCTGGTTTTGTTTCGCTTATCTTCAGAAGCGGAAGAAATTCAAACGGTTTGTTCTCGCCTGCTGTTCTTTCTCTGGTATGAGACAAATAACTACGCGAAGAACAAAGAAATAGCAATTAGAACAAATTTCTTAGAAATGACTAACATAATATTTTAAAAAAGTACATATTATTTGTTTATTTATTTAGTACCTTTTAGTTCGATTTCCAACGATTGTCACCTGTGATGAGTAGAAGTTCTGTTTAGTTAGGAATCAAACCTGCATCCACTCCTATCCAAATCACATCATCACTAGGTTCTAATTTCTAGTTCCCTAAATCGGAGTTCGAGCTTTATGATGGACGAATGATTTGATCATCCGAGCGGAGAAGTGAGCCGAGCCAACAGCTCACCCAACCAAGTCGAGCCGAGCCGATGGCTCAACTGTCGAGCCGAACCGAGCCAATAGTTCATCTGAGCCAAGACGAATCAAACTGATGGCTCACTTGAGTCTAGCCGAACCGAATCGATGGCTCATCGTAACCGAGCCGGCTCGATCCGATGGCTCAGTTCAACCGAGCCGAGCCAAGCCGGAGCTCGAGTTAAGCCGATGGCTCAGGGTTCGAGCCGAGCCGGTTGACATCAATAAATGATTAGCGTTCCCTCTTTGAGGGTGGAGCCCCGACTTCGATCCTCGAAAGAAGAACATGTAATGGCACGTTAAACTGTCGGTCCCTGCCTTATCATATTTGTAGGTGAACGTATTGGTGCTGCAACTACATTTAGACCAGAGTTTACTACTTGGTTTAATTCAAGTAATATCTCAAATTGTTTCACGATGTATGGAGAAACAGTGATTTTTATATCTCAACTAACTAAACCTGCGCTCTCTACACGGCGCATCATTCACATAAGAGCATGAATCTCCTTGTTATTCCTCACATCTGTACATGTCCCTTTACAGACACAAGTGAAAGACGTCTTGATAAAAATTGACAAGAGATACCATAAAGGGGAGATTTTCTCGACTACTTCTTCAATATCTCGGACCGTTTGTAAGATTTGAGCCTACTTTCGGTTGGAGTTCTTAATTCATGTATGATCAGTGTTTTCTTTCTTCTTGCATGTAGTATGTAATAAGCAAATACATTACACACATAATTAATTATAATGTCAGTGATATATATGGTGTTCATTGGGCAAAACACTCCAAACAATAAAGATTAAACTTACAAGGGAACCTATCCAAGTGTAACTCTGACTGCGAGTCGAGACTATAGCCGTTGGATACCTTGTCCCAAAAGAACATAACACGAAAAGGGATACATCCTCGATCTCAACCGTTGCGGAGATATAAGCGTGAAAAGTTTGAAATTGAACTCGATACTATACTTTACAAAATGAAATTCCGGGTCAGATTTTTCGGAAACGGTCGGGTAAGGAAACTCAGCGAATACATATCAAATTAGTGTGGGGAGCCCAGCACCATTTGAATGAAAAATGTGTGTCCCTGGGGCACTCGCAGGGTCCCAGGCGGGGTCCAACTCAAAATTTGCAAATGAAGCCGGGGGTTAAGTAGCATATGGTATGAAAACTATTGTTAAATGAAAGAAGATAGAACAAATTTCAACTCTCTAGGATAACCATGTGCAAACGGGCAACTAATCAAAATGTCAATACAATATACATCAGAAAATTTATGGTCACTTTTCTAAATCCGTTAACTTGCAACAATAACAAAACAGAAAAACAAGTTTAAAGGTGCAAGGTATTGAAGTAATACAAATTGCTGCAGAGTCTCTCACAGAGTCGAACAACGGACCTTATCAAAGTATAAGTGTGACGTCGAATGACCAATGGACCATAGAATGACCACGACCATTGGGTTGCGTGTCCTAGAAGGGAAAGGATACATTGTGAATCGCAACCGTCATGGAGGGTGAGAAGTTCAAACGGCAACGGGTCTGTTTTCATTGAATTTTACGATATTTGTTTTCATTTTGTCTAGCGCAGTATATGTTTTCTTTATTAAAGTAACATTCTGTAAATATACCAACAAGTATATGCTAAGTTGTATATCTATTTTCTTTGGACATAGTTTTGTTTACTTATATTTCATACACATATTCTTCCAATAAATTGCATATTGCTTCAAATCAATATTGTATTGTCACAGGGTATTGTGTGTGTCAATATTCTATGAAACACTACCTCCTGGGACGTTCACTATGTTTTAGCTCGTCTCCCACCCCACTTGGTTATCGTTTTCTTTCCCGAGTTTACAATTATCAAACTGGTTTCCATCTTTATATTTTATATTTATTATTCTTGAACATTCCCTATAGCCCTAGAAAAGCACCTTCAGATTTATTTTATTTCTACACCATTATTCCAGTTTTCTCCAACCCCACTCCTCTCCAATTTGCCTCACAGTTTGAAGGTCACTACTTTTCGTCTTTACCATCATGTTTCTCGTTCAGCAAATCCCCCGAGAGAAATATCACGGTGCAATATGCGAATTTGCGGTCCCGATTCGCGAGGCATATACCGTTGCCTTTTGACCTTCTCATCCTCCACGACGGTTGCGATTGACAATGTATCCTTTCTCTTTTGGGACACAAAATCCATGGTCATGATCATTCTATGGTCCATTGGTCATCCGAAGTCACACTTATACTTGCATATGCCTAAGGTCCGTTGTGCTACTCTGTGAGAGACTCTGCAGCAATTTGTATTACTTCAATACCTTGCACTTTTAAACGTGTTGCCTGTTGTGTTATTCTCCCAACTTATCGGATTTAGAAGCATGGCCATAGATTTTCTGATGTAGGTTATATTATTTTGACCAGTTGCCCGTTTGCACAGGGTTATCGTAGAGAGTTGAGATTTGTTCTATCTTCTTTTATTTAACAATAGTTTTTATACCATATGCTACTTGACCCCCGGTTCCATTTGTAAATTTTGAGTTGGACCCCACCTGGGACCCTGCGAGTGCCCCGGGATACACAAATTTTTCATTTAAAAGATGCTGGACTCCCCACACTAATTTGATATGTATTCGCTTAGTTTGCTTACCCGACCGTTTTCGAAAAATCTGACCCGGAATCTCACTTTGTAAAGAATAGTATGGAGCTCAATTTCTAACTTTTCACGCTTATATCTCCGCAACGGTTGAGATCGAGGATGTATCGCTTTTCGTGTTATGTTCTTTTGGGACAAAGTATCGAACGGCCATCGTCTCGATTCGAAGTCAGAGTTAATGGTCGAAGTCTGGATAGGTTCTCTCGTTAGAGTGGAGAAATGATTATCCTCCGTTTTTCATTATCATATTTACATGAGGGGTATGCAACCCCCATATACAATTGTGTTGTGTTGGAATGTATAATGCGTAGGATATGATGCTTTAGTTTTTTTTTTTCCTAATTTCAACACTTCCAGTGTACCCGTAAAAATGTAATAAAGAAATAATGGACATGTTTATTTAAATATTCAATTAGAACTGGACAAACTATTCAAAAAATTGCAATCGATCAGTGAAAACGTCATCTTTTTAGAGCCTGTAGTTTCCGAGATCTCATTGTCGAAAGGATTGGCCACAAACATATAAAAGTCCTCAAACATACAGTTTAAAAAAACTCCAAAGATGGCAGCACAATTCATTTGCATTGCTTTTGGAAAATTCTTATTAAAATATAAAGGCTTTGAACAATAATTTAAACAAACAAACTTGATGAAAAAGGTCTATTTAAATATTTTTTTAAATACAGATACTTTATTGTTAAACGTGAAATCACAAATAACCGTAAATTAAAGGTGGGAAATTCAAAATTATAGGTTGGAGGTCAGGCGCTTTTGTTTATTATATAATCTACCAGTGTCGTCAATTCTGTGCCAAAGAGAGGGCGTAATCCTCTAATGACTAGGGTTAGGAGACACTCTAATGAATTTTGAAATGAAAATCGATGAATAAAGTGTAACCTACCAATTCCTACTCCTTTAACCTTTATATATATATATATATATATATATATATATATATATATATATATATATATATATATATATATATATATATATATATAAACGCTGTTTTTACTATTGAAGCATTTTAACACATAGATGGGGATTGTACTTGATATCACGTATGCTAATGTTGAAGGAACACAGAAATACGTTGCATTTGACGTGTAGAAAGACAAAATCAGAGTTTTAATAAACCAACTCACATAATAAATTATTTTCCTGATAAACATTAAAATGTATATAATTTTAACGGGAAACGTCTTAAATTTTAAAGGCAAAAAATGCTGAATCTTAGGTTTATTTAGACTTTCGAATACTTATGTATAAATAACAGAAATTAGTAGATCTGTCTGTCGAAAGGTATCAGAAGGAGTGCACATCTCCCTCCCATAAGGGCTTTGATGTAACCCCGAAAATTTATCCGTTTTGCTCCAAATTGACTATTCTTTCTGCTTAAAATTACCATTCTGCCCCAAATTGACCATCACTTCCGTGAAAACCATTCTTTCTCTCAAAATTGCCATTGTCCCTTTATTCTTTCTCTCATATTTATCATTCTGTCTTAAATTGAATATTTTTTACCTTAAAATTACCATTTTGTCTCAAATTGATAATTCTTTCCCTCAAAATTACCATTCTGTTTCAAACTGACTATTCTTTCCCAAAAAATTACTATTCTGTCCCAAATTGACTATTCTATCCATCAAAATTACCATTCCGCCCCAAATTGTCTATACTTTCCCTCAAAATTACCATTCTACCCCAAATTGACCTATCTTTCTCTCAAAACTAACATTCAGCCCAAATTGACCATTCTTTCCCTCAAATTTAGCACTCTGCTCCAAATGTTCTTTATCTTTCCAAATTTTAAATGCCTCACTTTCATTTTACAATTTTCAATGAAAAATACTGTAGGCCTACTCCCAAATATTTACGTAGGAGCAACCTATTCCATAAAACCTGACTGTGGGCACCCTTGAATATTAGTAAAAACTGTGAGAGATAGGAAAAAATTGTTTCTGATGTTCGGTCGATACTGCATCTCAAAAGTACTCTCCTATTCCCTCTTATCCAGAGATATAATCATTAAGTTTTCTCTGGAAAGGGTCCATTACTGTTTCATGTGAGTCGACCTTACAAATACTGAAAGAAGATCAGAAAATTATTTTGATTGCGTTTATATGGGTATACATGTTTTTAAAAATCTCGAAGAATAAATAAGTACACATGCAGACAATCTGGAAATTAAGGGTAACAAAGTAGGTTATTAACTTTAGTTGTTTTAATTCTTTAATGAAATGAAATGATCTTTTCGTTTAATGTCCAATGCTGATAATTAAATTTTTGTGTTAACCCACCGGGAAACGAACCCGGGACTACGACACCGAAAGGTACGATGCTCAATCTGTCAATAATGCAGAGGCATTGCTGTTCGAAGGAAATGTGGTGGTCGACCACGGTCAACTACAGCAGCAGACTACCGTTACATTGAGCAACAGGCTAGAAGGAAACAACGTAAAACAGTGAGTGAAATTAGAAACACATTTAACAGGAGTGCAAAGAGCCCAATATCGCAATGGTATGTCGACTGCATGCGGGTGGTCTCGTTGCCCGATGGCTGTTACGTTGTTTCGTTCACATCCGCAAATCGGCAACACCGTTTGTGGTGGTATCAAGAACATCACGACTGGACCCAGGAGAGCAGATTCAACCTGAGTAGCGATTCTGCACGTACACTCATCTGTCGAGAGGTAGAAACACGCAATAAACCTAGGAACATTGTCGAACATGGTCGTTTTGGTTGTCGTTTTTTTTTTTTTTTTTTTTTATGGAAAGCGTAATGTTTTATGCGGAACACTCACCGGCCATCGTTATTGTGACACTGTATTCCTTCACTACGTGCACCACTGTGCTTTTTAGAGGTGCAATCAGTCTTGAATTTGTCTTTATCAATGATAATGCGCTACCGCATCGAACAGCGCAGGTATAGGAGCTCTTAGAACTAGAGGATATTCGCCGAATGGACTGGCCTTCCCGTTTCCCGACTTGAATCCCATTGAGCATATGTGAGATACTATAGGAGGACATCATGTAGCACATCTCGATACAGCAAGGAACATGCAGCAGTTGCTAACAGCGCTGTTGAAGGAGGGGAACTCCATACCACAACAACTCGTTACCAACTTCGTGAGAAGCATAAAAGAACATTAGAGATGTTGTATCGCTGACCGTGTTGAACACACGACCATTTCAATCCTTCTATAATGTCAAGGGTCCATCATGAGTTGCAGTGCATTTCGGTACAAGATATTCTCTGTGTATGAAAATGCGATTATGTTCTTCTAATCACATGTTTCTGTATGTTGTTTCCTGTAGCATACTGTAGCCCTAGTTAATATGTATGGGTCAAATTTCACCGATCAGCATCACTTAGGAGTGACAAAGCATGTGAAACTCACTTTCGTCCTTAAGTTTATAAATGTTTTGGTCAAACAAACTTCTTAAAAAGTAACAGCCAAAAAAAATAATAAAAAAATAACACGTGTATGAAATAATGTATGATAATTGAGCTAAGCAACAAAAACTTTTTTGTTCCTCTTTGATTGCAATACTTTTCTCAAATTTGCAAATTAATCTGAAAAATTTTACACAGTGTTCAGTAGACCACCGTGTTGGATATTCTTACACGATGATATTAAGGATCGACTACGTTAATTGCGTTCTAGTGTCTGGAAAACTGTCCCATATTCAGGACTTATCATTGAAATCTACGTATTGTGTAATATTTGTATTCGCACCTAACAATTAGTTCAGCTAATTGCTCAATCAATGTTTAAGAATAATTGCTCAATCAATGTAGCCAATATAAATTTAGAAACATCTATACTGACTAACAAGAATAATGACTTGTATTGACACTGTTCTGAAACGTAATACCTCTCTAAATAACTCGAAAGGTGGATAATTGAGTAAATTCAAATGAATACATCAAGAAACAAATGAAATTGAATATAAATTCCTTTGATGCTGCAGGTAAATAACTCCAGGCAAATGGTTATCGATCTGAACCCAGATATTCACATGATCAATATTATGCAATGTTTGGTTTATGTTGAATTTTGAATCGGATCCCCTTGAGTGCCCAAAATGGAACTTCGTGGTGTTTTAGTACGCATATGAGACTACTATCTGAACAATTTTGAAAAAAAAAATCAGAGGAACATTTCTATGCCAAATTCAAAATTCAAATCTTAATTTAAATTTTCGAAATGTTATTTTTTATTTTACAGGTTTTTAAAAATATAGTACAACTTGTAGAGCAATCTTTAAGCTTTCCAATGGTGTTTGTTTTACGTCTCTAGTGCACATATTAACCATTTTATGACAATTTTTAATAATCACTGTAACTGAAAAAATGCAATTTTTTGACATTTTTGAACACCCTGCATGGAAACACTTTCAGGGGGGAGAGGTAATATTTGGGATTTTTTTTATCTCAAACTGTAATAAAGCTGTACACCAAGTTTTACACAAATCTGAGATGGTCAAGTCTGATGACTTGTTGATTTGACTTAGAAAGTCCCTAATTTCTCAAGAAAGGTAAGACAATACCGCGTCAGTTCTCGTTGGTTTAGCCCAAATGTCAATTCGATTTCCCTGTAGTATAGTTCTTTGCTGAAACATCAAGTACCGGTATCGGCAACGGCATTGAGAAATGATGAGCGGTAAATTAAGGTGGAATGTTGATGGAGGAAATTAAGGAAGCCGTATGGTGGACTTAACATAACAGTAAATAAATATTTAAATTAAGGACTCTTACTCATCACACACTTATATAACTCTAATCAGTGGCGTATTTAAGATTTTGTTTTGGGGGCTATGCACAACATGTGAATAAGCACTTATATTTTTCCTTTTGGGTGTCGACAAATTTTAATTAACTTCATTTTCCTTCCTAAATTAACAAATTTGTTTCGGGGGAAGCTTGTGCCCGATAGTCTCCTAAATACGTCACAGTCATTGACTTATGTAAACAGGTCATTCGAGAGTGCGTAAGTCGAAATTTATTTAAAACAAATTTACGTAAATTTCGTAGGCGTAGCGTACACCAGTGTATTTCATACAGTTTATGACAAGTGCAACGTTGCCAAATTAGCATGTAGTTCAAGCCTCGTTCACTAGATGCCTCTCAAAATAGGATTTAGAAATTTAATGCTATCTCTTGCTGCAGCTGTAAGTACCTTTCGCAAATTTATTTATATCAGAAATTTTCATACGTAAGTCGGGAAAGTTTGTAATTTATATGACTATCCACTTCCGTAGAGTCCATTTATTATAATTTTCCTAAAAATTTGAATATTAAATATAATGCTTTCTCTCATTTCAATGAAGAATGTATGATGCTCTTGTTAATTTACTTGTGTTACCATTAGATCGAAAGTTTACAATACTGTACATAATTTTGATCAATGTACTTTCAAATTACGAGATACAGACAACTTGTTTACATGGACTGCAGACAACAGTTCTCATGTTAGGCGCGAGCGCGCAATGTTATCTTGTCCTTTGTATCCAGGAAATCTCTTTAAATTGAGACAGCAATATCTATCTATATATTAATAGCGGTGTCTGTGAACAAAAAACTTCAGATCCAAATTGAAAGTGACTATGTTTGTGACTCTTAATCTCTTGAACCACCTGACCGA
Source organism: Thermobia domestica (assembly GCF_964235325.1). Classification (NCBI taxonomy): domain Eukaryota; kingdom Metazoa; phylum Arthropoda; class Insecta; order Zygentoma; family Lepismatidae; genus Thermobia; species Thermobia domestica. The sequence continues at coordinate 34,957,433 of NC_137465.1, forward strand.
TCTCTATCAAATTTTTGACGTAGATGCAGTCCTGGCCTGGGACTGTTTTAGCTATTCCCTTTGACGGTAGATCTTACGGGAGGGGGAGGACGGGGAATTATATTAAAAAAAATGAAACTTAATAAGTATTGAACCAAACGACCAATCTTGATCAAATTTACAACATAAATGACGTTCGTGCCTGGAATGGATTTTTACCACTTCACTTTGACGGAATAACGTAGGGAATGGGGAGGAGGGGGAGATATAAAAAATCAATAAATATAAAAATAAAAGTGACCATGTTCGTGAGTTAACAACTCTTGAACCACCCGATCGATATCAATCAAATTTTCAACATAGATAAAGTTCGAACCTGGGAAGTTTTTTTGTTGTTTCATTTTGATGGTAGAATTTAGGGCGGGGAGGAGGGTAAATATATGAAAATTAATAAAACTTAATAACTCTTCAACCACCCGACTGATCTCGATCAAATTTTCAACATAGATAAGGTTCGGTCCTGGGATGTATTCATCATTTTACTTTGATGGCAGAATGTAGGGGAGGGGAAGGGGGACATATACGTAAAAAGAAATAAAAGTGGCTGTCTTTGTGACTTCATCACGCTTAAACCACCGAATCGATCTTAATCAAATTATCAGCATAGATGAGGTTAGGACCTCGACTGGTTTCTATCATATCTCTTTGACGGTAGAACATTGGGTAGAAGGAGGGCAGGGGGAATATATAAAAATAAATAAAAGTTAATAACTCTTGAACCACCCAAGCGATCTCGATCAAATTTTCAACATACATGACATTTGGACCTGGGATAATTTTTATCATGCCGTGTTCCCCAACATTGGGAGGGGAGAGGGATATATAAAAATCACCGAAAATGACCAATATCAAAGAGCGCTTTAGTAAAAATAAAAACGGAATATATTACTATTTTTCCTTAATTTAACCCAGCGAAATCTGGGTGTGTCTTAGATTCGAGGAGTCTTAAATTCGAGTAATTATCCAGGCATTTTTAAATAAAGATATTATTAACTTGTTATGAAAACTACTTTGCTAGTCATAAATATTTTAAATTTTCTATCATATTCAATCACTCAGACAACAATAGTGTCCTGCGCTTGCGCAGGACGTGCGGGTTTGCTAGTTACTATTAGTGATTGATTTGTGCAATTTTACACAACACCAGGGACATACGTAGAAACTGGATTCTGGGGAGTTCCGACCTCTCGAAATCCCAACTTTTCTGTAAATTTAGTCTAATTTTAGAAGCTTTTTATTAAAAAAATTAATACAACTTACCCCCGTATTGAATTTAGACCTCTTTCCCCGAAAAAAATTCCTGTGTTGTACGTGCCTTCCATGCCGTTGTCAATAGTAAAATTAGTACAAGCAAAATACAATAATTATAGCCATTTTAATGTTTAACTAACATGAAAACTGTTCGTGAAAGTTCATTGAGAATTTCTCCACAAATTAATAATAATGAATTTCAAGGCAAGGTTCGAAATGTTGAGGAGGATGGGGAGAATTCCTCCCCATTTAATAATTTTGGAAGAAAATTCATCCTCACTAAAATTTACTAGGAATGAATGAAATTATACAACTGTCAGAAGGTTGCAAATTAATTACAGTAATTCATATACAGGGCTAATTAACATATATTTCTCATATAGGCTTAAGTAGTTAGTGAACTAATAGTTAACGGTATCTGAAATTGTTTAATAATTATGGATGTTTAAATATGTGATCTTTTCATGTCGAAACATTCTAGTCAGTGGAGTAATTGCAAGTTTTGTTAGGGGGAAGGAAAAGTCTACAGACATCAGACTTTTACGTTCTATACTTCAACCACTGTTACTTCCGGCCTCTGTACGTGCTACTGACATAGAAACACGTGGAATTAATGCTGTATTGCTGAGATGGAATGGGTCAGTGGGTCGTGGGTCAAGAGGGTCAAGATTTGTGATTGGGTCAGTGGATCGTGGGTCAACAGGACGTGAGGTGACCTACTGTGACCCACCGACCTATTCTGGCACGCTACCCACTATGCTCAGTGCATTGTGGGTAGTGTGCAGACAGCATCTTCTGAACACTGGTGAATTTGTTTACGTTTATTTTCAAGCCCTTAAGTTTTCTTTCTTTTTATTTATTTCTATGTACTTACCTGAGATGAGTATATCTAAGTGAAAAAACTACTTCAAACACTTTTGGATATTGATATTTGTAATTGCAATAATAGCAATAGGACTTACTACTTGGCTTTTGAGATACACTCGAATTTCACAGTGTTTCATTTTTTCCCTTTACATTGACCTTCTTTAACCTGACTTGAGACTGTTAAATTTCATCCTATTTTCAACTGAAAAATATCTGTAATTCAACAAGGAAATAGTTATATATAATAATTAAATTGAAATTTATCGTAATATGGTCCTTGACAAACACTTTACCATTTTATGTCGTTAAGATATAAAATGTATAAAATACAAATCCACCGGCATTGCAGCAGATCTTTGTTTTTGAGCGATTGATCGTATAAATTCAAACTCCGATTTGTGATAATTTCACAGCCTTGTTTTATATTACAAGTGTAAACAATTTAGTCAGTGGAGAGGAGGACGTGGATCATGGGTCAGAGTTGATGACGATGAGTTTTAGTGAGTAGTGGGTCACAATGGATCAGTGGGTCATGGGTCAAGTTTTCATTGACGTACGCCATTTCTGCTGTGTTGGAATTCAGCACACACCACTGAACTTGCCAATCAGTTACAGCTCTACGGTTTGTGATTTTTGGCGTGAAATAGCAACAATCGAGTATTTTCAATAACATAAAGTCATCTGCACCTAACGAAAGGCAGACTGTCTTCTTTATGTGCTACACTGAGAAAAACATTGTAAGTGGTGTACTTAAAAAGATAGGTTACATGCGTAATTCCTGTAGTTTTTGGACTTAACGTACATCAGACGTATAACTAAAACGCATGTTTTATAATACTTTCTGTATAAGTGTTCGATCTATACTTAGTTTCTGTATGAAACAATGTAGGCGGTCAGGATCTCACATACAAATGAACGTATATAACATATAGCTGACGAAGGTAACGTAAGTATATGCATGTGATGTGCGGAAAACTGTTAGATGTCAGACATCCTGCAACGGCATGATGTAACACGTAAGGGCAGTGCCTATGTAGCATACGGATAACGTATGCCCCGTACTGATTTCTATAGTAAGCAAGAGGATACCGTATACTTGTACAATATACCGCTGTGCGGAGAACGGATTTTTCTCTGTGTAGTGCCACGTGATTGAAAGACGGTTCATACAACGACATGACTATACTATTAAAATAAAATGTGTTTCTTAAATGCAATTGCTCATCCTGTCTTCCCCAAATGACGTCCCTGATTTCAGTACGATAAGATTTTTTTGTAGTTTCACTTCTGTCTCCCCCATTACTTTGACTGTCATGATTTCGCACCCTGTTCAAAAGGGAATTAATAAATGCATACTAAAGTTATAGAAACAGAGAACACTCCAAAACGGATTCTAGTGTTATCAGCATTCCAACAATACGATAGTTAGTTCATTTTCAGCAAGAAAGAAAAATAAATAAATCAGAAAAGTGGTGCAAAATGTGTGGAGGACTCCTGTAAAGCTTGAAATGTAGAGAATAAGTCGAGAATGAAAAAAAAATCTAGGTCGAGAAGTTGAAGTTGTTGTTAAGTAGAAGAAAGTCATTTATCAAAATGTTAATATCGATTCAAAAATGAAATATTTTAATGGACGTCTATACAAAGGAAGAAAGAAAAGAAGAAAACGTTTACCTTGCTCTTTAGATGAACTGTTGCATTACAAAGACAAGAAAAAAAATACGAAATGGATCTGGCACATAATGAACTGCCAGTTAATGAGAATTCTTCCTGATATAAAAGCTTACTCACGTTCATACAAATGAATACGAAACTTTTGTTTTTCCCCCTTTGAATTTACATTTCTTCTGCTATGATTTGCCGTCATTTGTCATCTAACTTAGCCTATAATTATTGTCCGAGTTTGGCTCTGTCTGTGCATAAAAGGTAAGAAAAACGTATATGCACTACACTTAGATCGATAAACGAATGTAACTTCATAAGATGTTATTGTCGAATACTAAAAGGGAACAGCAATCGATGTAAAAAATATGGGGGAAGTCACGGTGGCTCAGTAGTAAAGTGCTTAGTTCTGGTGTACGGGGACCTGGTTCAATCTCCGGCAAAGTAAGTGTGTGGTGGACAACATCGTGTTCGTGAGTTTTCTCGGCTTACTCTCGTTTCCTTCCCCATTCTCATTCCACCAATTCTTCCATCATTATTCACTTACCTTAATCATCGTCTCTGTTGGTTTAATGGGCATAATCGTGTGACGTTAAACTGAAATATTAATTTTTTTAAAAAAATATGTAAGTGCAGATATATTTTGGGGGGAATCAATTAAATCCATGGTTCCCAACTGACTTTAGGTTTACAAACTTTTACTGTTATATGCGTACGTAAAGAATTAGCTATTAGTGAAGTCATAATGTACTGGCTAATAATGCTCACTTTTACTTTAAAAGAGTCACTTGAAATATTCTTTGAAAAAAATTGAAATTTCCTGACAGTTTTGCTAGTTTGATGTGTCTATTCATTTCCAATGCATTATCACCGACGAAGATCTCATATCGTATATCTTTACTTCAGGATATGCATCAGAAATAAAAGTCTGATAAATATTATTTAAAAGATGCAAAGTAGTAAACGCAGAATAAATAGGAGGTTATATTAAGTGTTTTGTTAGTTGGGGTTATCACTAATTAGGTATATTGTATGTATGCTAATGTGTAGGTCCTATTCGTCTGTAGCAAATAAGATACTGTATATTAAATTCTGCTATGATATGTCTCTTTGTGCTAGAAATTACAATCAAAAACGAGAAGTTCAATTTAATTTTAAATTTCTGAACCGTTCTGTCAAGCATATGTTTTTGTTTCATATACATTGTTGCTCATTGCATACTATATATTCAGTTTTACTTGAACATTTTCCAATTTCAATTGTCAATCTAAACCTATGTATACACACAAACAAAAATCTCGCAAAGGTATATACATGAGGGTCATTTTAAAAATCAAAGCAACTACTGTACAGCCGCCGAAAGGGTTAGTCCACTATCTCCGTTTGAAAGCCATTGGAAGATGGTTTTCAGTACCACCATCACATGGTGCATATATATAAACTAACTGACTTAACGACCTATTGAAGTCGAAGGTTTAATACCATATTCACAAAAGGTCTCCATTGACTTCTGACCTTAGCAAACTGGATCCTGTTACTACTGTACTTTGTATTCTTATTTCTGAGAGATCCATCTCAATATTATCCTCTCATCTGCGCTTACGTCTTTCTAATGGACATTTTCCGATTAAATTTCTAGTTAAAATTTTGAAAGTGTTCCTACATTCTACCATTCTGGCTACATGACTTGCCCACCTGAGCCTCCTAAATTTGATGACACTAATAATGTTTGTTAAACGGTATAGATTATGCAGTTCCATGTTATGAAGTTTCCACCATTCCCCATTCCCTTTCCTCTTGGGTCCGAATATTCGTCTTAGGATTTTATTCTCAAATACTTTCAATCTGCATTCTTCTCTCAGAGTAAGCGACTATGTTTCGCAACCATACAGAACAACAACCATGATTATGTTTTATAAATTTTAAGCTTCGAACTCCTCAACAGGATTCGCGATGATATGTAAAAGATTTTAAACTTAATAATAACACGAATTCCTTGCTTTCAGCCGACATTTAATTTCTTTGTGGATATAATTTTGGGCTGTTAGTATTGATCCTACACAGAGAAAAATCCGTTTTCTGGACAGCGGTATATTGTACAAATATACGGTATCCTCTTGCTTACTATAAAAAACAGTACGGAGCATACGTTATCCGTATGCTACATAGGCACTGCCCTTACATGTTAAATAATGCCGTTGCAGGATGTTTGACATCAAACATTTTTCCGTATATTACATGCGTATACTTAAGTTACCTTCCTCAGCTATATGTTATATATGTCCATTTGTATGTGAGATCCCGACCGCCTACATTGTTTCATACGGAAAGCCCGCATAGATGGAACACTTATACAGAAAGTATTATAAAACTGTTTTCAGTTATAACTTTGCTGTACGTTAAGTCCAAAAACTACAGGAATTACTCATGTAACCTATCTTTTTAAGTACGCCACCTGCATTTTTTTCTCAGTGTATATATTTGAAAGTATCAATTTTGTCGAAACTATTATTTGATATTTTAATGGTGTACGTATGTAGGAGCCAAGGGAAGAAGCAATCGAAATATACTAGTGGTGGGCACTAAAACTGTTTTTTCGGTTTTCGGCTTTCAGGAAAACCGAAACCGGTTTGTGAATTTAAAAAACAGGTTTTCACCGAAACAGGTTTCGGTTTTCTCCAAAACCCGCTCTTTTTTTTAAAGAAACCGGTTTCGGTTTTCTTCAAAACCGGGGTTTACCCGAAATTGGTTCTATTTCTGACCAGAATAATGTTTCATTGTTCTCCAAAAACCGATTCCGTTCCCACAGAAATAGTTTTATGTGTTTTTAGGATTAGGATTTAGATTTCTGGGCTCTCGGCATCTAAGGCCATTTAGCCCGTCACGTTTTGAGGGATGACGTCCCTCGGTGAGCACACTATCCGGGGAAAGAGAAGGAAGGAAGCGGCCTGGGACCTATAAGTTAGATACCATCCCGGCATTTGCCTGGTGTGAATGAGGAAAATCCAGGAAAACCTCATTCAGGGTGGCTGGCCTGAAAAAGCGTTTTACATTTTTTCGACCGATTGGCCCCACCGGAATCGAACCCGAGACCGCTCGCACCAAAGGCGAGAGCGTTAGCGACTACGCTACGCGGGGCTACTTTTATGTGTTTTCCGAAAGTTTTCACCGAAACCAGTTTTGAAGAACCGGTTTTGAAGAAAACCGAAACTAGTTTTGTCCACCCCTAGAATATACATAAAAAGTGGATAACCCACGACAGGAATGTGCGAGAGAGATCGTGGCCGAAACGAGAAGCTCTATTCTTAGGTAGCAAAGCCCATACAGACGCCTAGGAAGAGTATGCTCTGTATTTGGTGGGATTAGAAGGTCATTGCGCATTACAAGCTGCTGCTCCCAGGTAGAACGATATACTATACTCGAACTTGTATTGTCTGTCGACAAAGAAACTTCTTTGTTTCGGTCTCTGCAGAACAGCCTAAATGCTTTGGAATTGAGGAATTACTCGTACATTTCTAGGCTTTCGACATCTATGGCCATGTTAACCCGTCACATATGAGAGATGACGTCCCTCGGTGATCACACTATACGAGGAAAGGGAATGAAGGAAGCGGCCTGGGACTTATATATTAGGTACTACCCCGCCATTTGTCTGGTGTAAGTGAGGAAAATCCAGGAAAACCTCACTCAGGATGACTGGCCTGAAAATACTTTTACACTTCTTCGACCGAATATCCCCACCGGGAATCGAACCCGGGACTACCCTAAATGCTGTCAAGTTAGTTTTAAAAGAGCATGTGAAAAACCACGTTTCATTATTTTTTTGACCACAAACCGCAAACGTTCTATAGCGACTAAATTCTGGTATTTCCGGAAAAATGGCACCGAACATGATACTTATTTGATTTTATAATGTTCTAGTAAAAATACAGTAAATATATTCTAAATTTTGAGTTCCAAAGAGTCAATACTTTTTAGACAAGCTTACATATATAAGACTTGAAAATATAACCCAAAGGATGTCAGTACTACATCACACACACACACACAATGAAATTCTAGACTTAGAGTAGAAATATGTTAAATTCCTAAACACTTCTACGTCTTTCCTTTTATATATATATATTTCTGGAATATTTGCTTCATAGCTCATGTTGAGAGATTGATAGCGTTTTTCGCACAGTCACGCTCAACAAACGTCAATGTAATGTTATAAAATACTGCATATCGTGAATACTACAGATTAAGAAAAGAAACTAAAACAGAAATTAAAAAAGTTTATCCAAAGTTACTAAAGGAATGTCTTAGATATTAATCGGACTTCGGAAATATTTACTTTAGAATAAAGGAAAAGTATTTCTTTTTTTCAGTTAAATTTCTTCCCTTTAATCAAGGTTATGTGAAGTTCCAATTTCTGGAAATCAGTTTTACTTTTCCACTAGTTTCCAAATATTTATTTTTAATTGCTAATACTTCTAAACACGAAATACTAGTTTTATATAATTTTACACAGTTTATTCATTTTCTACCTCTCTCCACCAAAGAGAATCGATCAAAGTTCTTTGATTTATTAACATCCAGAAAACAGATTTAGTGAGGAGTGTTCAGAAAGTAAGGTTACAAAGCCTGCAGTGAAATGTGTGTATATTGTTTTATACAATGAATACAGCCAACAGATAGTAGGGACACATTAGGTTATTTTTCGACACAGTCTTCATATCGGCTGAGGCTCTTGCCGTATGTGGGATGAATTTGAAGATTCCTTTCTGGTAAAAATTCTGTCCTTGCGTGTTCAACCACGTTGTCACTTACTGCAGTACTGCAGAATATTGTTCACAAGGTAACAAACGCTTCCGAACGGCATTCCCAATTCTGCTATCAGATGCTGTAACGTGATTCTCCTGTTATCCTGAATCAGCTGCTTCACAAGAACTACCTGTTGATGCCGTGCCGTGATGTGTCGACCACTGCGTTCCTCGTCGAAGACGTTTTCTCTACCAGCTGCAAACTTTCGATACCATTCTGCGACATGCTGACGAGACATTACAGTCTCTTCGTAAACCTCTACCAGCTGTCGGCGAATTTTAGCCACAGTTACTTGTTTCACCCACAGAAATCGAATAACTGAGGGGAAAGTTTCGCGAGACCAGTCATCCAAACAAGTTGCTATTCATGTTTATCTACAACTAGCGCTGTAGGTAGCGGATGGTTGAAACTTGGCACAGTTGCCAACTCCATGTATTAAAATTACTACACACTCCACATTCCTGTATAACAAACGAAACTCCAGAAATATCAGCCCTGTAACCCTAGTTTCTGATCCTTCCTGTTATAACAGAATTCAAACAGTCGTAAGAAACTCAGTGTTTGCACTGTTGTTTTACTTAAACACGAGATCTAAATCATTTGCGTGAATAAGATTTTCTAGAAAGGGTCTCCAAGCTAGTAAAGTAAGGGAGGGATGGCCAGTTTCTTTCACCCTATCGTTTAAGAATACACTGCAAACAAGTGGTAGTGTTACAGTAATACAACGTGAAGGAGTTTGGTTAAAAGCCATTTAGTTTCACTTTTAGCACTGTATTCCAGAAATAGATTATTATTTTGCATTTTGAGCATCGTACTAACCTGCCAATCTCAACAGTATTGTAAGTAGTCCATTAAGCAAGGACGTTGTTCATAATTACTTCCATACGAATACATGGAGAGCGATTTCTGATTGTTCATACTTTGGGATCAACTGAACAGATCACTTCTATCAGCAAACTCAATTCCTAGTTTTACATCCTCTACATTCTGGCCAAAATTTATGCTGACTTATCAAATAGTTTTTGAAATGTTGTGTCTCCCGGAAGGGCACACAGACAAAGTAATTATATAAAAGAGTTTTGATAAAATAACCACCTTGAAAACTGGTAGAGTCGGAGTGAAAGAACAGATTGAGAATTAAGATTAGATATCAGAGGTGGACATTTCTTCTAACCCTCACTCGCATTTGCATTCGAAATACGTGTTCTCCCTTGCCATCAAAATATATTGGTTCTCTCGTTTCCAAATTTTACATTTACACTGGTATGTTTTCATAAAGCTAACCATGTACGTAGCTCAAATTCGATATGAGTGTCCATTACCAAGTACATACATAGAATATGTTTCCTTCTTAATAGAAAACAATGTTGTGATATGTATGTACATAATTTAAATATTATCAAATATTCATTAGAGGTATGAGACAAATCCGCAGCCAGATACGAAAGGAAGATCAACTAAACTTAGAATGATCAAGCGGCAGCCTTTCGGCTCTTTGATTCTCGATCTTAGGAAGTAAGTAAGTATATACACTGCCAAAGTAGAAAATATATAACTGAAAATCAGGGTTGAATCAAGATACATTGGAGAAGTAAAAGACGTAAAACTAAAAGTGAAAAGGTGAACTAAGATTCATTGGCGAAAGAGAAGTATTAAAAACTGAAATTTAAAGAGTTGAATCAAGATACATTGGCAAAATAGAAAAAACGTAAAACTAGGAAACAGAATCGAATCCTATATAAACAGAAACAGGCAAAATTTTATAATCAAACAGAAATGAAATTTGACACGTAATAACCATGAAGAGGAAAACCTATCGTTTTCTTCATCTCTGTTATTGCAACATTGATTTCAACTGCTGGTCTCGCCTATGAACACTCAAATTAATCTACTTTTAAGTACTGGTTAACAACTCGTTATATAAGAACTAATGATCACTATGATTTTGTTGCTACCGATCATGAGGAGATCGTCCAATCTACTTAACGAGTCTTCAATTCTTAAGGAGTTGTTCCTTAAATAATCATAAGGAATTTAATTTATGTGGTGAAACAGATTATAAGTATTTAGCAAATTAACGGGGAAAGGGCCAATTAACTTCTGTGGTAAAGGGTAAATTAGATTTAAAATAGAATGTAGACAAGATAAACCTGTAACAAGAAGTATTTTATAATAAAATGATCGTTTTAATTGTCTTTTTTCTTTTTTTTAACAGAATCAAGGAAGACTAGAGTAATACTGGAGAATATTGATCATTTATTAGATGAGCTAGCTTCTTCTTTTTTCGTAAAGAAGAAAATTATAGACTGCGAAACACCAGAATTAATGAAGTTCTTAAGTTAATGTAATATACATTAAAAGAAACACATCATGATAAACTCCAACGAGACTTTACATGTAACGCATTAGCACTTTTAACAGGTCTGAAATATTAATGTCAAGAAACACGCAAAACGCATTTCTTCGCTGGCCTTTGAGGCAATTAGACAATTAAATATCGAACATAACAGTTATCACTAAAATAAAAGGCTTTAGTAGCTTCCTAAGATTAAAATATATACATTAAGCAAATGGGTTAATTACTTTTTCACAAATCTTCAACCAAAGCTATATTTATTACTTCTAATATGTATTCTGTTAGTAACAGTTTATTTAAGAGTGTGAAAATATGAGAGTTCTTTAAAAGAACTGAATGACTTAATATTTCAACATATAATATTTTTTCTATTAAATTGTTAACTTTAGACATGCTATTTTTCTGATAAGTTTTTAAATAAGTATCGAGTTGTTAGATACATGGACACTTTAGAAGAAAGTGTGTTAAAATATTAACTTGTAGAGTTCTGCTGTTTGGTCTTAAATATTTTTGTATTTTGTTTAGTTATTTTAAGTATTTGAATTGGTTGTTATTTTAACCTAAGATAATTTTATAGCTTATTAGCTTAGAGAATTATGTTAGGTTTGTGTTGATTGAAGCATTGAGATATTACAGGATGCGAGATTGTGGTAGATTGTTATTAATAGTTTACTGTTATGGAGTTTGCGTTAAGATATAGGAATACTTGTATAATGGGGTTTTGTGCTAACGCGGTGTTTATGGTTACACATTTACGGATTGACGATAGGTTTTCCAATTCGTTTTTTTTTTAATTACCAAATATTAGGAGTTAATAGAACGAAATAGTTTTACAGATGTAATTACTGTATAAAACGAATTCAGCATTGGCTTCTGATATGATAATATTACTAAAGGAACAGTGGTTAAGTGGTAGAACGCTCATCTCTGGTGGGTCATTAGTTTGATCCCAGGCCATGGCTTTTTACGAATGTTTAATATTTTTAGTAACTTTTATATGTTTAAAAGGACTTTTTGCACTATTTACTTTATTAAAATATATATTCTTTTTTCATTGTAAAACGTTTATTCTAAATTTGTGAAGAACAAAGTCAATTTGAGCCCATTGCAAATAGATCTGGAACAACTCGTTTTTGTACTTTGGACGTTTCGGTAACAATTTACCCCTAAGCAAGATATTCCTGTATATTTGTGAGTATTGGGTTGTTTGAAGCGATTGAGTTGTTTCATACTTAAACTTCTACAAAAGATAGTGGTCACAAGCACTATATTGTATATTCTTATATGTACGATTATTTATAACCATTGAGTTGCTTTAAGCAATTGAGATTCATATGTGAACATTTGATAAGCATTAGTGATAGAAATTCTAGCTTATGGCGTTCTACTGTTCTTTTGAAACATATTTATAAGTACTCATTTGCTTGATACTGAAACGTTTAGAAAGAAATTGTGGTAGATTATTAACTAAAAACGCTGTGTTGTTTGGTGTTAATTACGCTCACGAAAATTGAGTGGTTTGAAGCGATAGGAAGTTGCAGGATGCAAGCTTGTAAATTAATAATTCTTAGCTTTAGAAGTTATGCTTTTTGCTTTAGAATATAAGTATTGAGTTTTTCTCTAAGGATTTGACTTACTTGTTACTTCAACTATACAAGGAAATTATGATAGTGTTGTGTGAAACCATTAAAGATTAACTCTTACTTATGTACGGTATATGTATAAGTCGTTGTGAGTTGCAATTCTGGAAAGTGTAAGATCTAGCGCGATTAGTGCAACAGAGAATCAACTTCAACAACCGTTTGGCCATTTCTGATATCATTTATCTTTAATATTTCTATGTGAAGTTCTTCTCAGAGTATAAAACATTCATAGCAGACATTATAAATGACTTATAATGTAAAAATAGTGGAAATTTTTTCATGTAGAGGTATTTAAGCATACCCTACAAATTTCATACATCCTTTTGTCAGAACTTTGATAATTGGATTTGATAACCTTGTATTCTGAATGCCTCATATACCGAAAAATTTTTTTGTGGCACTTTAACAATAGTTTGAGATAAAGACGCACAACACTTACACATGTATATCAATATTCCTGAAGCCCTCTGCTGCCAAATTCTATATGCAGTTAACCAAAACTTACTCGAAATTATTCATGAAACATATAAGTGCTCACCATTAACAACAGAGTACACACTTATATTAGATTGAGATGTAATTATTTTTAATTTTCTGCCTCCCAAACAGGTAGATTATTAGCATAGATCCTTATGTTGTTTGCTTGTAAACATTGGCGTCTCTGGCATGTAAAATTTGGGGGGGGGGGATATCAAAGGAAATGATCTAACTGCTAGTATCTCAGCGGAATTTTAGATCATGTCACTTCAAAATATTGGGGGGACGCGTCCCCCCCGTCCCCCCGCCAGAGACGCCCATGCTTGTAAATATACAAGTTGAGTTGGTTGAAGCGATTGTTTGGTATTTTAACCTTTATTAAGAAATTGTGGTAGATTTTTAGCTTACTTAATTCTTGTTTGCATTAGAAAGCATTTTATATCTTGATTATTTGTTTGTAACGGTTGAGTTGTTCGATACCTGAACCTCTGATGAGATATTGTGTTATATAATCATTAACTTAAGGTGTTATGCTGATTGATCTTAAACATAAGAATTGGATCGTTTGATATTTGAACTTTTGATAATAGCATATGGTATAATATTAGCTTATATTATAATGTAAACATGGTATAATATTAGTCATTCTGTTGTTTGACCTTAAATATAAACTCTAAGTACTTTGTTGTTTCATGCTGGGATGTTTGATAAAAGATTGTGTTAAAATACTAATCTGCGCCGTTCTGTATTTGGTTATATATTATAACTGTAATACTGTGTTGTTTCACATTAGGTTGTTTATTAAAAGATTGGACTAGAATATCAGCATAGGTTTTTGTTTTACTGTTTGGACTTATATAACAAGAGTAAAATACTGAGTTGTTTCATACTAAGATATTTCGTAAGATTAAATTAGAGTATTGGGATGGAATGTTCTTACATGATAACTGTGCATGTTGAGTTGTTTCGTACTGGGACATTCGGTAACGGATTGAGTTAGAATATTATGTTACCTCGTTTGAATATAATGAACCCTCGTTGTGTTAGTTGACCTTAAATACTGAGCAGTTTTGGTTTTTTCATATCACTAAACTTTGATTCATTTGATACGTGGGTACTTAGTAAATTATGAGAAGTTGTTAATTTTGTAACTTTGAGTATATGTAGTCCAGCTTATTTATTTATACATATTTGTGCGCATACCGACATCTATGGCTTTAAGCCCATTACGTATTGGGGAAGACATCCCTCAGCAAGCATTCTATCCGGGAAAGTGAAAAAGAAAGAAAATGTTCCTGGACTTATAAGTTACTTATATCCTGCCTGGTGTGAATCAGGAAAACTCAGGGAAAACTTTACCCAAGAGGCTGGCTTGAAAAAGCTTTCACATCTTTTCGACATAATATCCTCTTACCGGATATAGAACCCGAGACCGGGATCGACCAATGGCTAGATTTAGTGACTACGCTACTTACGTCCACGTATAATGCCTGTCGGGAAAGTATTTGACTATGGTCCCGGAAAACCAATACACTCGCCTGACGTTTTCTTCGTCCTACTCCCCTTCAATGCAACGAATTCGGCAGCCTTTCTACTGCTGGAAAGAGACCTGGAATAGCTCTTCGGGAAGTGCTACAAGAGTAGACGTCGCATTGCACTAGATCTTCTGTCGGGTGCGAAAGCGAGTTCTTCTTTCTTGTGCCTTTTAATTTTGGGGAAGAGGCAAAAATCTCATGAGGCTATAACCAGAGAGTAGGGAGGTTGACGAAACATCAAAATCTTGTGCTGTAGTGAAAAAGACAACCACGTGAGCTGCATGAATAGAATCATTATCCTGGTGCAGTCTTCGATGCTTTGGAGTCCACAAATCTGGTTATTTTTGAGAAAGAGCGTCACGTAGACGACGGGAAATGTCTGAAGGGAAATCCTTTGTATCTGTACATCTTTCCTGTACGTACTCATATTCCACATTGCCTAGGCAATCGAAGAACACAGTTAAGATTGGTTTGATTTTGCTACACACCTGGAGATTTTCTCGGGTCTTCGCAAGGTCGGATGTATCCACGGAGTCGATTGTGACTTCGTTTTCAGGTCCTATCCGTACATTCTTGTTCTTACCATTTTATCTACGCAGAGACCAGACAAGAGCACCCAACATAAAAATGCCTCTACACAATATAAGATGCAAATTAAAGTAACGTCATCTGCAGGCTATAAAGACATCTTCGACCCTTCTTCCACGACGCAATATTTGGCCAACTTACGCTATATAGTTTTCCCAAAAGCAAAGAAAGTCGGATACTTTTTCAACAGGACTTCAAGTTTGTTAAATACGTCACAAGTATATATCTATAAGAGAATTGTGCACAGTGGCTCAGTGGCAGAGCGCTCACTAGTTTTGCGAGGGATTCCCAGTTTTATTCCCGGTCACCGAGTTAATGATGGACATCCATATCAGCGGCTTTTATTCAGAGTTGTTCCATTTCTTCCTCACAATCTAATTCTACAAAAAAAATTCTTTCATAATTATTGAATTTCAGTAATCATCCTTCTCTCTTAGGCTGAAAGGTATAACCGTCGTAAATAAAGAGATAAATGAAGAAATGAAAAAATAAACAGAACATGTTAAAGTGAAAATCAAAACAATATCACTCAACGAAAGAAACATAGCCGCTGTAACCTGTTATTTAACAGAAAATGGTGATGTATTGTAACATGCTTCATTGGTCGATATAATATCATTCTATATTTAATAACTGTGTGTCCTCTTTCGTGTTGTATTTCGTCCTATTTTTTCCCCTCTCACTTTGCTTTCTTTCAGGCTCCTTTCTTCGTCGCGTGTTTACCAAAAGGAAACGAAAGAAGTTCATGACGAGGAATAGACGTCCTTGAAATATTCATGTATAATTACTCAGTACAAACTTACGGAAAGAATAAGAAATAAAAGGGAACGAATTATCACAATAACTGTTTTTTCACTTGCCGTCTCCTTGCTCATTGATTTAGAACAACACGAAGACAATTGGTTGTATTTAGTAATATAAGAACAGAAAGAAGTAATTTCTTTATCAAGTTTGCCAGCAAAAATATTGTAATACTCTGTAGGCAGAGTCAATGTATAAAAGAGTTTTAAACCTTAAACCTTTTATTATGAAAATATCGTATATATATATATATATCGTACAAACTTTCTGTAAATTCATGAATACTCTAAATAAATATTTTCAGTATAGGATATAAATGATTCCCTTCGACATACGATGATCCCTTTTGTAGATAGGATATTGTTTTAGATCAAAACGGCCTAAGGCGGGATAAGTTTCTCCGTAGCCAATAACGGCCTCGAGAGAAGGTATAGTATTATAGATTTATACTCCGTAGCCCATAGCTGCCTCGGGAGAAGATATTGTATGTTATTGATCAGTACAAAACACTGGTAATTTCTTGGTTCCAACGTCCTCTTTTATAGCCGTTTATTGGAGGGAGAACCTGTGGAGGAATTGTCGGATTTCTTCGTGGTTCTCCGCGTACTCTTCGCCTCTTCCTAAAAAAGTAGTTTCCTTCTGTCATCTGCCACTATTTGCTTATAAATCGTAAAAACACGTGGTTTATAGTGCGTGTGGGTGTACGGATTCTTACAATGTTAATTGTTTAATACATATTTTTATACTTTGAACCATAGATTTTTTAAAAAAATATATAAATTTTTGTGAAACTTGCACCAACAATTTTACCTGCGTACAATGATGGATTGATCTTAGGCATTTCATACACTGACATAACCATTTATTAAGAAGAGGGGGACACGGTGTCTCAGTGGTAGAGCGCTTACGTCTGGTGTGTGAGGTCCCTGGTTCGATCTCTTGAGGTCCCTCCTGGTCGTAGTGCTGGCGCACTTGTGTGTGTGTTCTGAAGATGCCTATTTTGAAGACGATTAAGTAAATGTATGAGCTACATCAAAATTCCGTCAACTTTCTGATTGCTTCTCGTATAATACATTCCGTGTAATACTTCGCTAACCCATGGTAATACTTCGCTTCCTTGTAATAATTCCTAGGTAATACTTCGCTTCCTTGTAATAATTCCTAGGTAATACTTTGCAAACCCATGGTAATACTTCGCTTCCTTGTAATAATTCCTAAGTAATACTTCGCTTCCTTGTAATAATTCCTAGGTAATACTTTGCTAACCCATGGTAATACTTCGCTTCCTTGTAATAATTCCTAGGTAATACTTCGCTAACGAAACTTTCACTCATTTTATGTTTCTAATAGAAAAATCTATTTACTAGAATCAAGAGTAAGCTTTATATCATTGATAATATACTTACATGTAAATATTATCAATGTCCTTGTTTAAATCTGCAATGAATACAATTCACATATTGTTCTAGGAGTTTGCATATATATATTCATTAAAAAAAGATTAAAAATTCATAAAACGGCTATATCAAATGTAGTTACTAAACATCTATAATGTATTTGAAAGAAATTAATTTCCATTAATTGATTTAGAAAAATGACGAAGTATCAGATCTAGAATCAATATATATTTTCCATCTCAGCGGACATGCACGCAGAAATATTAAAAGAATTTTTCATTATTTAGACACTAGCGGAATAAACATTCTTCCCACTGAGAGAATACGTTTCATTTTTGACATAAAGTACTAAAGGGTGCTGAATTTGGACTTAAACGACATCGGAAGTGTCACTGTTCGTTTCAGCAACCTTGGAAACTATAGATTCGACACTAACATCAATCATTTTGGACCATTTGCATATATCTATATCTATCTATCTATCTATCTATATATATCTATATCTATATATATATATATATATATATATATATATATATATATATATATATATATATATATATATACAGGGTTTGTATGATAAGTAATGAGACCAGGTCTGGAAACATTGTTTTATTGATCTGATCTGTACAGGGACTTAAAAGCTTTCGAAGTACTCTCCTCTTGCGTCGATGCACTTCTGCAATCGATGTTTCCACGCTGCAAACGCCCCCTGGAAGTCAGCAGCCGGCATGTCCTTTAGAAATGTGGTCACGGCTGCTTGGATGGCTGTGACGTCTGCAAAACGGGTTCCTTTCAAGCGTGGCTTCAGCTTCGGGAAGAGGAAGAAGTCGGCCGGGCTCACATCTGGGCTGTAGGGTGGTTGTGGAAGGACTTCCACCCCAATCCGGGTCAAAAAGGAGGTCACTAAGAAGGCGGTGTGGGCAGGGGCATTGTCGTGATGCAACTTCCACCGGCTAGCGATCGCCGGTCTTTTCCGCTTGACGCTCCTGTGCAGTCTCTCAAGGACTTGTTTGTAGAAGGCGGCGTTGACGGCTTGTCCTTGGGGTACAAACTCCTTGTGGACCACCCCCACATTGTCAAAAAAACAATCAACATTGTTTTCACCTTTGACTTCGACATTCTGGCCTTCTTGGGGCGCGGGGACGCAGGAGTGTGCCACTCCGCGCTTTGACGTTTCGTTTCAGGGTCGTACTGGAACACCCACGACTCGTCACCTGTTATGACGTCATCTTCAAAGTTAGGGTCACTGTTCATGAGGTTCAACAGTTCCTGACAACAATCAACACGTCGTTGCTTTTGTTCGTCAGTCAACACTCGCGGCACCAGTTTCGCACAGATTTTTCTCATTCCCAATTGTTCCGTCACAATCTTGTGCACTGTTGTGTGGTTCATATCGAGTTCATCAGCAATCAATCTCAACGATAATCGACGGTCTGAGTTCAGGAGATCCCTCACTTTTGCCACAGTTTCGTCCGTAGTCACTGTTGTCGGGCGTCCAGCCCTCTCCAGATCCTCAACGCTTTCCCGGCCGTTCCGGAACGCACTGTGCCAACGAAACACCTGGGCTTTGGATAGGGCTTCCTCTTTGTAGGCCTCCGTGATGAGAGAAAGCGTCTGAGTAGCCGTTTTCCCCAGGCGAACGCAAAATTTGATCGCATAACGCTGTTCGATGGAACCCTCCATGTTTGTTGATTTTCCGCCGTGACAAGAATGTTCACAAGGGCTTTGTCCAAGGCTTGTCCGCGCTCCACTAAGGCTCGGAGCCAACTGACGCGCGGTGCGTTGCTTTGCTCGGACCCCCCCCCCTACATCCTCCATCACCGACAAACCCGCTCCAGCGACACGCGCGCCGCGGCGCGGCGAGTCTCATTACTTATCATACAGACCTTGTATATTAGGGCTGAATTTGGATTTTGGGTTTAAAGGACATCGGAATTGTCACTGTTCATCTCAGTGACCCCGACAATTATGGATTTGACTCTAATGTCACTCATCTTCGATCCTTTTTCAATATATTCCCTCCTCTCCCTCCCCTAAGTTGCACTGTCCAAGTCAAATGAGAACATCACTCCCAGATCTAAACCTCATCTCTGTTCAAACTTTAATGGAGATCGGTCGGGTCGTTCAACAGTTATTAAGTCATGAACATAATCACTTCCATTTATATAATGTATCAATGTATATATAATGTATTAGTACACCAATGCTACCAATATTAAATAAATAATGATTTAAAATATTTGTATATATAAAATAAATGAAGTAACAGATTTGTGGTTCCTTAATGAAAAATAGAGGGAACAGAATAGACCACGAAACCACTCGAGAATGTCAAAGGGCAAGAGATTCGATATAAAGAGAGAAAGGAAGACAGTAACCAACTACAAGATGAAACCGACCACCAAAGAGATTTACCTCTCAACAAGTACGTCTAAGAAAAGGAGCTAAAGAGGAACATACGTAAATGTAAACCTCCTAAAAGGGTTGTGGAATGAACATATTTCGTTGACAATAAGTATATGTTGGATGGTTATATTTTTAAAGTGTGATGGTTGCTCTTGATGTACTGTATGGTAGATCTGTGTAAATGATATGCTGTGTAAGGACAAGTAATTTAAATGTAGAACATACATGTATAGGGCGGACCAATTATCTTGAAACGTCCTTAATCCAATATTTGTACATAAAAACGTTGAAATTTCGTACGATCCAAATATTAACAAGAGGACATCGTTTGACATACTCTGCAATACCACTAGATTAACATTGCTACCAACCAAAGATAAAGTTATATTTTGTTAAATTCTCTTTTTTAAATTTGATGTCAGTTTACCGTCCCTTTCAGCGACGAGGCTATATGAGACGTGGACCTACAGCTTCATGTGAAATCCGAACCACTCAAGCTCCTACCAGGTTTTTCAAACGATAGTATGTCAGATAAGCACATATTTCAGATGTACATGTGTATTACGAAAGAAAAAACTTACAATACCGGAAAGTAAAGTTACTTGGGTACAATTTTTAGTGTAATCAGAAAGTTACGAAAAAGCAAAAGTTCTAAATCATTTAGACCTAAAACTAGCTGAGCAGAGTAGAATTAACCCTCCACTTTGTAAATTTGAGTACAATATTGAACTATCCCACCATTATGTATCAAGATATCTCCTTATTTTTGTTCCAACGTTTCCCCATTAACTGGGGTAACTTTGGGGCAAGTCATATTCTCAGGCCAGTATGTGTCGGTAAAATAAAATATTACGGTTCTATGCAAATGTTACGGTTCTAAAGGGCGTATTTATTCTTAACTACGTTATCAACAAACCTGTTGTTGCCATGTTCATAAAATTACTGTATACTTGTATATTTGTACATTGTTGCTTAAAATTCATCCATACATAACTCATTATCATATTTTTCTAAACGAGCATGAGCTGATCGTGGCACAAATTTGCCATAATCTTACTAAGATGCTTTGAAATTGCAGGAGAAACGTGTGTGCCTTTGAATCAATGACTGTATCCTCCAGGAATCCGAGGAAATTGTCGTCAGGCTCTGTGTAAGAAACTACCGAGAGTGGTGAAATTTCATTCACTGATTTCCGCTTCAGTTTGTCCCTTTCTCTCTGACGTTCATACTATATCAATATATTATTTATCACTGTTGGAGGCCTCTGCACTTAGTGTGTTCTCAATGAATACGATTGGTCCAGCAAGAACGTTTAAGTTCTTTCTCAGGGTAGTTCTTTAAGGTTAAGACAGTGTCACTGTTTTCTGGGAGATGTGTTTCAAGAAGGTTTCTTCTGCTATAGCAGACACATCATCTTCTCTTTCATCATGGACAATGGCTGTCTCTGTAGCGCTATATTACGAGTATCACAAAGTTACCCCACTCATGTTTCAATTTTGATAAAGTTCATTACAACACTATTTTCTTGTAAATGTTCACGTTATCGATGTACTTAATATTCAATGTATGTTATCCATCCTATACACTATGTATGGATCTCTAATCATTAGGCCTAATAATTCTTTCCCCTCGATTTAACACATGTAATTAATTATCTAAAGAGATTATAGGTATATGATTGCGACAGTAAACGCAGATATTCCATTATTATGCAATAGAAAATGTTCCATTACGTAACTCAAAAATCTGATTTTTCTACAGAACAGATTCAGGAATCTACAAAAAAAAAAAAAAAAAAAAAAAAAAAAGAAAAACCTTAACGTATCAGACATTCCATGAGATGAGTTGTAAGTTTAGTTGCTGTGCTGTGCAAAGAATTGAAAAACTTAGCATTCAATTTCATATAGAAACCTGTGGTACTAAATTCAAAGTAAGAGGAAGTTAGGTAAGTCAGGGAGAGCCAGAACAAAAAAGAATAAATTACAGTATGTTGGTTCGACTCCAAACTCAGGATTGATAGAAGTTTCAGTCAAGAATCAGTAAAATCTCATTCTACAACTCTTAATGTCCATCTATCTCGTATCATTTCTCGAAAGCAGAATCCAACATTTGATCCTATAGATGTGGAAATATTAATATTCCATTCAGTATAATATAGTCAGTATTCAGAAGCTTCATTCAGTATAGCATGCTACAACAGAAGACTTCAGAATTTACTTTTAAAACCTGGCGGATTTTTATTAAGTAAAAGGAGTATTACTTGGACAAAGCAGAAGGTAATATGTATGCAAATACGTTTGCTTATTGTTTGTGAACCGTTTATCGAGTGTTCATGAACCGTTTGTAGTGTCCGTGAGCTATTTGTCGAGTGTTTGTGAACCAATCGTAGAGTGTTTGTGAACCGTTCGTTGAGTGATCAAGAACCGTTTGTAAAATGTTTGTGAACCGTTCGTCGAGTGTTCGTGAACCGTTTGTAGAATGTTTGTGAACCGTTCGTTAAGTGTTTGTAAATTGTCGAGTACTTGTGAACCACTCACCGAGTGTTCCCGGACCGTCTTCAGAGTGTTCGTGAACCGTTTGTACTGTTTGTGAAATATTCGTCGAGTGTTTGTGAACCAACCGTAGAGTGTTCGTGAACCGTCTATAGAGTGTTTGTAAACTGTTTGTAAAATGTTTGTAAACCGTTCGTCAAGTGTTCGTAAATCATTTGTAGAGTATTCGTGAACCATTCGTCGAGTGTACGTGATCTGTTTGTAGAGTGTTTGTGAACCGTTATGTTAACAGTCACCATGACGGAGTTAAATTCGTTAACTCGACGCTAGCAATTTATATAAAAAACGCACTTCATTTCAGAAAACAATGCTTTTTGTTATTAACTTTAAAAATGTATTAAATCACTTTCATATTTCATTCCAAATAATTCCAAGCTTATATGAAAATTTTGTTGTATGTTATTTATGTACATAAAAACCTGCTGGCATTTTTCTTCCTATCTCTCATGCTTCTTTTATTTTCATTTTTTCAGTATGTGTAAAAATAAAAATTAAAAAAAAAGAAAGCCACTATTCAAAGTTCGTAATAACCATTTTTTTTACAGTTCGTTTTCTCTCCTTCTCTACTTCTCTCTGACTTCCAATCTCATTCTGCACAAAAAAAAAAAAAAGTTCACCATGAAAGCCGGTGTAATGACCAAGGGAGGTGTAACAAATATCCTCATTCGAGGGCCATTATGTTCAAGCATTAAAATCGCTTGCTACTGTAAGTTATAGGGATAAAATTACTACTACCAGTCTATATACACTGTTCTACGTATTTCATACACGATGAAAATTCCCTTCCTCCCCTCCCCCCCAAAAAAAAAACATATTCAAGAGTTCTGCTGATCGATTTTATGTTAATTTGATATTAATTAATGCTCATTCATTATTATTATTATTATTACTTAAAACTTTATGTTTAGCTTTCTAGCTTGGTACATTTTTTAAAAAATATATTAGTTTTTTTTAAAATATTAATGACTAAAGCTTATCGGCACTGGTGTTAGCAAGAGTGCAGGCAATGACAACCGATATACATTTATCTTTCGTAATGGTTTTCGTGTACCATAGTCCCCCTTGCTTTTATCTCGATAATGGTGCTTGAATCAAGCAAGGTGCTCTACTCTATCTATGCTGATTAACGCTCGAAATTGAAATACATAATTCTTCAACTTTAAACTAAAATTTACATTTAGAAGTTCGATAGGAAAAAAACTTTAATTTAAAGAGTCTGTATGAAAGCTTCACGATATAGAAAGTGATTGTGACCATAGAGTATTAACTTTGAGATAACCTAATTTTTCGGGATTCCTAATATAGTTAACATAAAGGATATGGCTATGCTCTAACGAATAAGTAGCAGTGTTGTATGAAGGAGTGTGTTTTGTATGGTGTGATATTTTCTGAATATTGAAACCGGAAGTGGTACCAAATTGCTACTACTTCCGGTTTTAGTAAAGGATATGGCAGCTTCATCAAATATATTCTTGTGACGCTCAGGCTAATTGTAGATAAACGCTTCTCGCTATCTACTGCATTACCTTTTTCACTCTATAGCGATCAACGTTGAAACCGGAAGTGAATCAGTTCTGCCCAGGGGTGTGCTCATGGATGATCCACCGGGTCAGGATCCCGCCCGTAAAAAACTTCATAACTCAGCATACATGTGTATACTTTCTCAATAAAACTATACTTATTTGACAGGGAAATGATTAATGAAGCATGAAAATTTAATCTTACACTTTAAGGGAAATGATTGAGGAAGCATGAAAATTTAATCTTACACTTTAACCTCTACGGTCCCCTAGTGCTCATTTGAGTACATTCATTTTAATACTACGTAAATATGTGTTGTTTCATTTCAATCGCATCCATACACGTTTTGCTACTCAAGTACTTATTCGAGGACATATTTAGTGCACTATGGGTCTATTGGATGGCAGCATTCAGCACACAGTGTGAGATTCAGAAGAATGGCTGTAGCAGGAGAGGAAAGGATTGAAGGTCCTGCCAAATAAACGTGAGTATATTTGTTTATTTACCTTCGGCATGGTTCAAAAAATTATTTTCTTGTAATTTAATATCAACTTCTTGATATAAAGGTATTATTAGTAGCAGGGACGTTCTCTACATTTCAGAACTAATAAAAACTACCATGTACTCAAATGAGTACTTTGGTACTTACGTATACATATTATTCCCCTGTACTCATTTGAGTACTTTTCATATTGTTAGATATTTTTTGTCTCTCAAAAGCTATTTTAAGTTTTGTTTTGTTTTAGTTACATTTAGAAATAAATATACATTAGATGCTGGATTAAGAAGATGTGTTAAAAGCAGTTGAGATATAAATAATGTAACAAAATAGGGGTGTATTGTAATATTCTCTTTATAACAGTTTTACGTCTATTTATGCTACGGGCGTAAGCCGTAATTGCCGTTACCGACCATAACATCGATTTTATCCTTTCTCTGTTTATGCTTTTAACTTGTTTTCCGATTAAGTAGTGTTAATGAAAGTTTTAACTGCTGGAATATCATGAGAGGTGATCGCTACTATAATTTCTAAATATTTTTATATTAAATTGCGCTCTTTCTTTGTTTTAATTTTACCAGTTTTTCTTTGCTTGCGACTAAATTCAAGTAACTTTCTTTTATGGAGTAATGTTCAGCAGTAGCTACTTAAATTCTAAGGATTTGTTCTTAATTTGTTTCAGGATCTTATAGAAGAAAAGTACTGTATAATCCTGATCACATTCTACAAATTTAGGTAATGTCTTAGTGACATTTCAATATCAGACGACAATGAGGCCAGCAATAGTGACTTCACAATGAATGAACCCAGCATCAGTACTGTATGAGAGTATGATGCTCAGCAGACTAAGGTGGAATTGGATTCTATTTCTTATTTTCCAAATGAAGCACCAAAAAGAGACATGATATGAGAACACAGCATGTATGAATTAAATCAATGTGATAGTTAAGGACATTAAGAGTGTTCTCGTTAAAGTTATTTTCGTGATGTAAAATGTACGATTGTTCTAATGAAACATTGACGGAATATCTTATAATGTAATGAAGGTAAATATACAATTAATACATTTTCTTTGTTTCTTATTTTGTTACGATACATCAAAACAATATAGCCTACTTTGTTCTAACTTTGTTAACAATATTTTTGTCATTAACATTCGATTTTTCATTTAATATTTGCAAAAGGTCGTTTATGGTATGGAGTGAATTCAACCAAATTTTCAGGAGTAATTATACTCATACTGAATGGATCTTGAATGATGTTAAAAGAAAGAATTCTGTTTGAAAACGAAAGCAAATAAATTTTTATTGATAACTAACTGCTAATATTTGCTTCATTCCTAACAAAAACATCCTTTATTTATTTTTATATTTAGAATAAATACATGTAGTACGCCCCAAAAGTACTCAAATGAGCACATGCCCTCCCTCTGCCCTTGTGGCACTTTTTAATAAGAAATTTCTTTTAATACACCCTAATACATATATTTAACCAGAAAATATTCAGAAATAATTTTTTGGTGCAGTAAAAAAAATTCAGGTCTGTAGAGGTTAAGGGAAATGACTGAAGAAGCATGAAAATTTAATCTTATACTTAATCTCTACTACTTATTTCTTATCAAAATAATTACGTTTTAGCATTTTTTTTTTCTGAAAATGCAGAGGAAATATTTTACAATTACTTATCGTCCTTTCGGATGAAGAATAATACCCGTTTAGTACTTCATACACGTAGTGGCTTGTAGTACTGCCCCCCAAACCTTGGACTTATCCCAATAAAAAATTCTGGATGCGCGCTTGGTTCTGCCACTTCAGATTTAAATTGAAGGTTAAAGAAAGAATATTGTGCCTATTCTTCGAATGCTAAATCGATTTCAAAACCAACATTTCTTGCTGTCTCTTACCATTTTGCTCTATGTAAATAAATATTGAAACTGAAAGTTGTATTAGATTCCTATCATTTCTGGATTTACAGTAGTGGAGAGTTAAGGATGCAAATGAAATGTGTTCTTGGGACGCTTAATGATAATTCGTCAAGTACGTAGTTTCTCATGTTCGTTTGTGTCCCGGTGGACTGTAGCACAGAGAAGACATGTTTGCTCTCCGGATAGATGGACACTTGGAGAGACAGAGTAAATAGAAAAAGGAGCTCTCGGTAAACGAAGCTCCTTAAAAATAAAAATTAAAAAGTATTTTCATTTTACATTCTGAAGTTACGACAGACTTCTAAACTATACGAATCAATGATAACCTGGGAATCTCCTATACCCAGTTTCAATAAAGAGATAAGAGTGGAGACGGAATGTTCTCTCGGGACATTATCATCATCATCGTCATCGCATTATTGGCAGGTGATTTGCCGCAACTGAGAAGTTTCCATGCTCCACAGTCTTCCCCTAATCTCTTCATCTTCACGCACGATCTTTCTGCTTTGATATCGTTCAGCAATTATAGTTTCCTTTATCCTCTTCCTCTCTTCACTGAAACCATTACCTTCTAGCACTGTTCTAGAATCTTGTATATGTAGTACATAAATATACAGCTATTTAAAAAGTCAGTTCCATCAGATCTACCAATTATTATTAGCCACAAATGACAAAGTTTGTTTTTGTAATGTTAGCTACTCAAAAACTGCGCATCAAAATTTATCCTTAGGCAAGTCATATTGTTAAGCTCGAGGTGCTCTACCAATTGTAATCTTTGTCTTTTGGACGGTATTTTATTTAAATAAAAAAGTTTAAGATTTAATCTTACTTTTATCCCAGTGGTGCCCAACCCCCCTCATGTCCATGACGCACCCCCATCAATAGGGATGCATTCGAGTCGAGTCGAGTCGAGATTTAAGCCTGTCTCGACTCGTCTCGAGAAAATGTTGTCTCGACTCGTGTCTCGACTCGAAAATATGTTTCTGTCTCGACTCGTGTCTCGACTCGACAGTCTCTGTCTTGACTCGACTCGAATTCGAGTCGAGACGTCTCGAAATTCGAGTCGAGACAAAATATACGAGTTAAAATATACGCACACATCAGCCAGAATATTATGACTACCTACCTTATTGTCAGTGTGTCCAACTTTGGCACGGATAACAATGGCGACGCGTCTTGGCATGGACGCAATGATCCTTGAAAGGTCACTGGAGAGAGTTGATTGGTACACATAGGCAAGGGCGCCGATTTTTCTGTGAATGTGGGGGGCATTCAGATGCAGAAGGCATATATATGAGGATTTTAAGACAAATTGTATTCAAACTATGCCAAATATTGTATATTCATAAATACAATGCGGGGGCTCACATGAGCTTTGGGGGTGCCCGGGTCCCCTCGGCCCCCCAGGATCGGCGCCCTTGCACACAGATCATCTAATTCCCGTAAATTCCGGGAAGAGGGGCGATGCGCTCTGAAGTCATGTTCAATCACATCCCATTTGTGTTCGATTAGGTTCAGATCAGGCGAGTTGGGCGGCCAGCACATCACTTGGAACTTGTCCCTGTGTTCCTCGAACCACCCCATCACAATCCTGGCCTTGTGATATGGTGCATTATCTTTTCGAAAAATGCCACTACCGTTGGGAAACATGGTCGTCGTCTGCAAGCAGTGTGTGATACGCCTTGGCCGTCATGGTGCCTTGCTCGAGCTTCACTAGACACATAGATGCTCACGTGAATGTTTTCCGGAGCATAATTAAGCCACCGCCAGCTTTCTCCGTCCCGCAGTACAGGTGCCAAACAACTGTTCTCTTGAAACACGACGAATTCGCACCCTCCCATCGTCATGATGAAGAAGGTATCGGGATTCATCAGACAATGCAACGCTCTGCCACTGTGCCAAGGTTTAATGACGATGGTCATGTGTTCATTTCAGTCGCAGTTGCCGATGTCGTGGTGTTAACATTCGCACATAAATGGGACATGGGCTTCGGAGGCCCATCGTTAGGGGTGTTCGGTGCACTGTGTGTTCAAACGCACTTGTACTTTGCCCAGTAATAAAGTATGATGTTAGTTCTGGCACAGTTCGCTGCCTGTCTTGTTTTACCAGTCTGCCCAGCCTATGACGTCCGACATCTGTAATGAGGTGGGGGCGCCCAACCCCTCGACGTTTGGACGTCGTTTTCCCTTGGTTTCGCGACTTGTTGAAGACACTCACCACAGCACTCCTCGAACATCCGACAAGTCCTGCAGTTTCCGAAATTCTCCTGCCGAGTATGCGGGTCATTACAACCTGCCCTCGGTCAAACTCAGATCGCGCGCCTTCCCCATTCTACACACGGCCAGCATTCTCACTGATACTACATGCACCGTACGTGTGACTGACTAGCAGGCATTCGTCGGCAGGTGACACAGATATCGCCTGGACGGAAATTATATCGATAGTAGGTTGGTAGTCATAATGTTCTGACTGATCAGTACATACTAAATAAATTTAAAATGTAGGAAATTTTCAACATTCTGATTAACTTGCAGGAAATTTCACAATGAAAAGAAGCAACTGACTTGAACAAGACAACGGTTAGTTGATGGGGCAATCTTTTTTCTGGTCTTTCAGGTGTGAGCTTTGACCATGCCTTGTGAAATTTTGATGTTTGGTGCTCATCAGTCGCGCTTCCATTTTTTTCAAATTGTTCCAGTTCATGATAATTAACAATACATTGCGCAGTTCGAATACATGTTCACGTTTTCATTCAATCCAACTCAAGCCGCTTCAGGTACTATAGAGTTGTATTTGTTTACGAAGAATTAATTGCGTATTTGAAATACACCCCAACAAAACATTCTGCGTGCTCATCTGCTCAGTATTCAAGGTTTTAATTACAACCTGAATTGTTAAAATGCGAACGTAAGTTGCATTAGATATCTAAGCAGTTCCTAGTCTATGGATAATTCAAGCAATGCTAATTAAGGTCTTTCTAGCAAGCACTTCTGCTGTTCATAAACCTTACGCATTGGAGTAGGAAAAAAAAAAAAGAAAAGAAAAGAAAGAAAGAAGTAAATTTGGTAATTTTGCAACCGTGACTCACTCGGGCTCATGCTCTCTATCCTCAATGGAGCTCGCGTTCGCTAATCTCAATGAGGATCACACTAGTCAAGTTTCTCACTAATTCGAGCTTGAGCTTGATATTTACTGTGAAATTCTCTTCAGCTCGATCTCGTAATGCCACACGTCCTTTCTTGTTTTTACATTTGTCTCACCATTTTCGATTTATACGGGTGGCCGTGGACTTTTCAATTAAGTTTTTGTTTTCATTTTGACCCGCCGCCATTTTGCACAGGGTTGTCGTAGAGAGTCGATACTTGCTCCATTTTCCTTCATTTTACAACAGATTTCAAACGATGTGCTACTTAACCCCCCTTGCCATTTGAAACTTTTTAGTTGGATCCCGTCTGGGGCCCTGCGGGGAACCCTGGGGCAAACTTTTTACCCCAAAAAAGTGTGGCCTTGAAAATGATGGGATACATGTTCACCGAGTTTTCCATTTACCCAATCGTTTCCGAACAAATGACTCGGTTCAAACTATTCTAGCAGGTAATTTCCTAGCTGTGGGTTTTTAAATATCTAGAAATTGGCCATGTTTTTGGCCAATATCACGGGAACGGTAAGCCATAGAGATATGATATTGGTGGTAATCAATCCTTAATAGAATGCTAAACATTTTTGTCCTGATATTAATTGGTGGCCAGTTGGACAGTGACTACCGGTTACTATTTGGTACCAAAATGTTTACCATCCTTTTAGATATTGATCAACACCAATATGATCTCTCTATGACTTACGGTTCCCGAGATATGGTTGCTTAAATTTCTGTAAATCGGTCATTTTTTGGCCACTATCTTGCGAACGGTTAGATTGACGCGAAAAATTTAATCATTTTATCTAATAGTTTTTGATGCTCTATCTAATGCAGTGTACAAAATTGAAAAAATTGCAAATAACAGACAGACGGACAGATAGACACACAGACATAGAGTACAAATACCCTTTTTAAGTTCGTTGAATATGTTGTAACTCACGATATCCCGCCCGGTGACACGTATAACTTCGAGATTCGTCTAGTTATAACATATCCAATGCGGACACAATTGTCTCGTTCGGATCTCACAAGGGAACCTTCCGAAAATGATAGCTGCAGTGAAAGGTGTGGCCTATGCCAATTGAAAGAGCTGTAACAGAGATGAACATTCCCAAAAAATTAGCTGCCCATAGCAATAGGCTCAGGAAATATAAGGGGTGGAAGTTCGGGAAACAGCAAGGCTGGACAAGGGGGAAAAGTGCAAATTCCACAAAAAAGGGGGGGCACGGCAAAATACAATGCTGACAAGTGATGTATAGAAAGAGACTTGCCACAATAGGGAACAAATGAAGGCCACCAGTGGGGTTAACAGTGTTGCCAACTGCAATGAAAAGTACATGTTTTGCAAAGAGCACTATATGAAGTGAGTGCAATATTCAGTGTCAACCTGTCATGTAGAACATAAGATATGGCGTGTCTAATCAGTGGTACAATCTAACAAAAGAAAATAGAAAAAAACAGAAGCACGAAAAATACGGAAAAAACGGAGTTGGCCATAATGCGCCACATTTGATCAGGGGCTGTACATATTAGAATGAACAAAACAAGAAGCACCGAATATGCAGGAAACCGACGTACCTAGAGTCGAAAAGAAAAACGAGTTCCAAAGTTGGCAAGACTGGCCATGGACATCCAGACAAATCTAATATAGTTAGGCCACTCGCTTCAGAAAAAGAAAATTCCGGCAACAGCCATCACTCGGAATGCATCAATGTTAGAGTGATTGAGGCAATGTCAAGTCGGGGAACATGAAATGGTTGGGTTGAGCCAACAACCGATAATAGAAGTAGTGAACATTATGTCATGGTTGGGTCGTATGTGGGAATATGCAGGGTGTTCCATCAAACTTTGTGACCTGAAAGATTTGCGAAACGAACAAAAATGTGACGGATCCAGTTGTCCAGGAATGTACCAATGTCAGGGGGTGATAAAAGTCTGTGAGAAGCAAGTGCCCCCACGATCCCCAACATAGGGCCCCAGGAGCCAACTTCAAATTCTCAAAAGGAAACGGACCGAGTGTTACCTCTCTCGATTGATCATGGAATGTGCAACAACATATATAGGAAACATTTGCTATATGAAGCATGTTTTTCAAAATGGACGCACAAATATGTGCTGTCTTAACATGGCATCGAACAATGTGATCTCAAATTGCTGCGAAGCGGAAAGAGATGTTGCAAATCCAATTGCACAGGAATGTACTCATGTCGAGGGCCAAGAGAACTTTGTAAGAAGCAAGTCCCCCAGGGCTCCCATCATAAGGCTCAAGGGGATCAACCGCAACATTTCAAATGGGAACAGGGGCGGATGATATTTCTCTGGATAGATACAACACCGTCTATATATATATATATATAAAAAAACATTTGCTATATGAATATGAAACAGATATCAGGCAAGGACAACTAGCGGTGTTTCCCATATGATCAGACGATGACTTATTTATGGTACGAGCCATAGTAGAAGGCGGCTTAGTTGAAGAAACTACACCCTCTCAGTAACCTAAATTGCACGAAAATTTCCAAAGCAGGTTCATTGGCCTGACTACCGCATGTTGCCCACTTTGCCCAAGAGCGGGATGGTTTGTTTCTAACTTTTCTACCGAAAAGCATTTGTCTGGAATGGTGTTTCGGAGACAATAAAATAAAGAAAATATACTAGACAGAGAGAGAGCAGGGAGGAGGGAGTGTACCAATTATTCTTTCCTCTAAACCAGCGTTTCCCAACCTTTTTCAACTTGCAGCAAACTATGGGTGTAGCATGGATTCTCGCGGCACACTTATAGATATTATTATTTGTAAATATAAAACACACTGGTATTTTTTTCTTTGATTACTGATCTCCTTCGCACAGAGAAGAAAGCTCGATCACTGGGTTTTCCTCGTGGTAAATCACTATGCTTATTTTTCATTCTAATTTAAAAGGAGAAAACAACTGCAATGAAATGTTGGACTCAGGTTATTAAAAATACGCTTACTCTTTCGAAAACTGTATCCAACCTTTTACTAAGAATGAAGATCATTAAATAACGAACGAACAAATAAATCTATTTTACTTTTAAAACACAAATGTAAATAATTTATCGAAAGGATTGAATGATATTTTAAATTTTCAAGTTACAAAATAGTCTGTATCGATAAAGAAGCAATAATGGTCATAACAATAACAAATACTTTTTTCAACATTAGAAATGTACAGAAAAGTAACACGTCATGAAACTTAAAATTGTAGATTCATAGTAATGTGCAATACAAATATACATTTTCCCCTACGTTTTGCAATTTGATTGCTATAGAATTAATAATTTTGTTTTGATATCCTCGCGGTACATCAGTGGCCCATTCACGACACACCAATGTCGCGGTATTTTCACTGCTAGCTTCTCATTTTAGACAGGTATATTTACAACAAAGGGGGTAGCGTGCACCTTTGCACCCCCTTAAATCTGGCCCTGTCCAGAAGTTATGTAGCCCTATATCGTTCATGGAAATAAAAACACAACAGTTATAACTATGCTAAATTACTATAGACTGCCAATTGCTCATTCAGACAATTTATGATGTTCACTTTATTGCAATGTTCTTATACAGACTAGATATAGGCTACGGATAATAGTTTTATACAAACTAGATAATAAATTATTATTATTATTATTATTATTATTATTATTATTATTATTATTATTATTATTATTATTATTATTATTATTATTATTATTATTATATTTGAAGTACAATCAAATATCACGACATTAATTACTAGTTTTAATTAACTGAATTGAACTGACAATTAGATCTTGATCTCGGAAGATTAACTATTAAATTTATACGTTCTGTACCTTTCTAAAGTAATAAATGCTGGAATTGGTTTCAAGGCTGTTCCTGAGTGAATAATTTCTTCATAATAATATTAAAAGTTTTAGAAAAATTTTCGAGACATTCGAGTCGAGTCGAGATTTTTATGAGCTGTCTCGACTCGACTCGTGTCTCGACTCGAAAATTCGAGTCGAGAAACACGTTTGTCTCGACTCGTCTCGAATTTTACAAAGTGTGTCTCGACTCGAATCTCGACTCGAATTCGAGTCGAGTCGAGTCGAGATTCGAGACATGTCTCGACTCGTGCACATCCCTACCCATCAATTGTCTATTCGTAGGTGTTCTTCCGTGGAAAAAAAATCTTTTCCATTAATTTTTACACCCCTCAAACATATTTCTATAGATTTTTAACCCCCCACAAATATTTCAATGATGCAGTTTGCGTCATAGCACCCCCTTTGTGGGCACCCCTGTTTATCCCATGAATTACACTCCATCCTGTCATCTTGCTAGTATCATAACGAAGAGCTTCATGCAAGTATACCCCAGTATCAGTATCACCTTAACAGTTGGCGTGCGTTTTGTTCAGAATTATTATTATTATTATTATTATTATTATTATTATTATTATTATTATTATTATTATTATTATTATTATTATTATTATTATTATTATTAATTTTTAGCTTTACAGAATAATTTGTATTCTTCAATTTTCTTGAAAACTACGCAAGGCTGTTACGCTGACGTAGATCATTTTGTTCTACTCAGCAACATGTACAGACTGGCCCATAATTGTGTATATAGTGTTATAAAAACCTCAGTAAAAAAAAAAAAAAAATAGCAACATAACTTGAATATAAAATCGAACATAAACAGATTACTCTCATACCTTTCTTTTAGCATGACCCAGAAATGCACAACCCAAATGGATATACGCCTGGAGACGAAGAACAACGTTGTCGCTAACTCGCAAGCAGCTTGTCAGACCCGTACTGGTATCCTGTGGAACTCTTCTGTGATAGCTTCCTGTAATTCGGTCAAATTGCGTATATGATGTTCATACACTTTGTCCTTTAAAACACCCTACAAGAAAAAGTCAAGTGGTGGCAAATCGGAAGATCAAACCTCCGCGTAATTGTTTATTGCATAATACAAATGCACACAACGCACACGATGCTCCAGAGACAACCGTTCCGCCATCCCGTTTGGCATTCACTAACGATTTTAACTCCACCGACCGTTATCCCCATTCTCAGGCTACAAAGTGTTGCTATATCGAAACTTTTTGCACAGAAATTACGAATACTAGAGTCAGTTAAACATCATATGCATAAGGGCCACCCTGTATATTTTGCGATATGGTTCATCTTTCAACATTTTTTTTTTTCGTTAAATGCTAATATTATTGAAGAAAATACAAGTGTTTTCCCATCTGTTGTAAGAATAAACCTGAATACAAGGAAGATAAAACAAGATATCGTACCGTCGCTGACAAAATACATAACACTGCTACCCAAAAAGAGGGCAGCATTGTTATGATGTAACTTCTTCTTGATTATCTTAGCCAGCAATAGCGTTCTCAACTATTGGAGATAGGAGCTCATTGCACGACGTCCCACTATGCCTAAAAGAAAGGACTGTATATAGGGATGCGCACGAGTCGAGATTTAAGCCTGTCTTGACTCGTATCTCGACTCGACTCGAATTCGAGAAGAGACGTCTCGAAATTCGAGTTGAGACAAAATATACGAGTTAAAATATATGCACACACCAGCCAGAAGTGAAAATTGAAGTACAATATCTCATGAACAATCCATATTTCTTTTATGTTGGGAACCGAAACCGTAACTACTGTATGTAGTTTATTGTTTTATGATTTAGTGTTTACAAAAATCCTTTTAAAAAATACCTATCTATAGAAGTGAAAGGTACCTATCTGTACTGTTGTTGGCATCCAAGCAGTCCATTTATTGTAATATACCATGTAAAATAGTCTCGTATTATAATATGTGATGTACACTCATGTCCAAAACTATTGTCGCATATCTATAAATATGTTGCTCTAAGAATATAATTTGATAACGAATTCGCCCGGTATTTCTTATAATGTTAGTATGTGTATAATCAGCAAATACATGTATGTGGCACATTTCATGTCAAAAGAGCAGTAAGTAACAACAATAAAACGAAAATAAAATTTTCTTTTCCATTTTGCAACATTTTCTTTTACTCATTCTAATTTTCGTATTTATAATTCTTTTCCTATGAAATTTACCACGAATATGCATTTCCCGATTATACACATAGTATCAGTACTAAAAGTACCCTGCAACATCATTATCAAGTTATATTCTTACAAGAAAACAGTTATAGATATGCGACAATCATTTTGAACATGAGTGTACAACAAATGTTACATTATATATTTTCCGTAACTCTGATATGCTTCAACACATTAAAGCCTTAAAATAGTTGGAGAAGCGAACAATCCAGAAGTTATGTAGCCCTTTTGCGTTCATGGGAACGAAAACACAATAATTATAACTATGCTAAATTATTATAGACTGCCAATTGCTCATTAAGGGAATTTATGAAATTTACTTTATCGTAATAGTTTTATACAAACTAGATAATCAATTATTATTATTATTATTATTATTATTATTATTATTATTATTATTATTATTATTATTATTATTATTATTATTATTATTATTATTATTATTATTATTATTATTAGTATTATTATTAGTAGTAGTATTAGTATTATATTTGAAGTACAATCAAATATCATGACATTAATTATTCGTTTTAATTAACTGAATTGAACTGAAAATTAAATCTTGATCTCGAAAGATTAACTATTAAGTTTATGCGTTCTGTACCTTTTTAAAGTGATAAATGCTGGAATTGGTTACAAGGCTGTTTATGAAAGAATACTTTCTTCAAAATAATATTAAAAATTATAGAAAGTTTTTCGAGACATTCGAGTCGAGTCGAGATTTTTAAGAGTAGTCTCGACTCGACTCGTGTATCAACTCGAAAATTCGAGTCGAGAAATAAGTTTGTCTCGACACGTCTCGAATTTTACAAAATGTGTCTCGACTTAAATCTCGACATGTCTCGACTCGTGCGCATCCCTAATTGTATATATTGAGGGACGGGAAAAAGAACGTAACGATGACAAAGCATTATACAGGGTGTCTCAAAAGTCCTCTGACATAGAGCAACTCTGTTATTATCAGAGTTACAACAAAAGGTAAGAGGGAAAACCGTCTCCAAATATGATGTTTTCAATCTAAAGTAAGGATTTTTTTTTTTTAAATCGGACGAGCCGCTTAGACTGTGCGCTCTATATGCGACCAATCCTAAAAGAAAATGCAACGCTGCCAATTAACTGGACCCACAACATAAGTGAATGAAGTTACTGTCTTTTACGCTAATGTATCAATGAGCAGCCCTCATTTCAAACATGCCCCCATTCATCATACTCTTACAAAATTTATTCATCTCCCGGTAAATGGCAACGTTGCATTTCCATTTAACAACATTGGACGTATAAAGAGAGTACAGCCCAAACGGCTAGTTCGATTTAAAAAAAAAAAAAAATCCTTCACTTTAGATTGAAAACAACATATTTGGAGATGGTTTCCTCTCTTACATGTTGTAACTCTAATAATAACAGTTAGCCTATGTCAGGGGACTTTTGAGATACCCTGTATAGATTAATTTTGACCATTTTTTTTTTTTTTTTTTT
Organism: Thermobia domestica; assembly: GCF_964235325.1. Taxonomy (NCBI): domain Eukaryota; kingdom Metazoa; phylum Arthropoda; class Insecta; order Zygentoma; family Lepismatidae; genus Thermobia; species Thermobia domestica. The sequence continues at coordinate 34,994,471 of NC_137465.1, forward strand.
AAACAATGTTACTCCTACAACTTTGGATTTATATCTTCCTGTTTCGGGAAATATTAAAGTCGTTGTTGTCGAAGTTTACAGTTTCTTTTTTAGTACTAGGTTATGAGACGGATTTACAGTTTATGGTGTAATCTAAAACACGTACTGCGCTCCGTGTGCTATCCGGAATCGAACCCGGGGCCCTGTGCAATAAAGGTAAATACGCAAGCCAGTACTCAAAGGTAGAGGTTTAATTAAAGCTTCAAGAAAGCCTAGTTTAATTTCTTTTATATTGTGAGCCTATTTATAGATTCCACCTAAAACTTACAGAAATAGTAGCTCTTTCAATGTAAATATAAATGTTTTTCACTTTACATACCACTGGATACTGAGGATGTTTATAAAAAATTGAATTTTCTCTTTGTTACTGGAGTCAATCGTTGTTTTAAAATGTATTTCATAAATATAATCACAATTCATATTTACTAGTCATTGGAGAAAGTACCAAACGAGTTCATGTAGAAGATACGAAATTAATCAAGAAATTTTGCGGCATCTGTTTTGAAGTAAAATCAATTATTCTGTTTCTCAAGCGACATCGTGGAAGTAGTTGAAAAATATATTAAAAGCAACCTGAAGGAAATTGCAAGAGAGTTTTATAGTCGGAAAAGAAGGAAACGTGACAAGTGTCATTTTTGATTCAATTGCGACATTGAGGAAGAGATAGATCCTGAAGGAAGTCGCATTTCCAATGAACTCACAGAGTACCAAGAAAATGTCGAGTTTATCGTTCGATTATTGCTCACCTAACGGCGAGTGTAAAATCAGTGGTGCGTTTTACTTTGGCATTTGAAGAAAAACCAGTATTTCCATCTCCCATCAATATTATCTAAAAATTCATTTAAATATGTACTAAAATGAAACTCACTCATGTTTGTGACTTCGCAACCTGCCTGAACAACTCAACCGATCACGACTAAATTTTCAACATAGATGAGGTTCGAACCTGGGATGGTTTTCATCAATTCACTTTGACGATGCAACTTAGAGGAGGGGGGCGGGGAGATAGAAAAATACATAAAACTGAAAGTAACTTCTTTGTGACTTAATAACTCTTGAACCACGAGACCGATTTCGATCAAATTTTCAACATGGATGAGGTTCGAGTCTGGGAGTGTATGTATCATTTCACTTTGACGGTGCAACTTAGAGGAAGAGGCGATGGATACATATATAAAAATGATGGAAACTGACCGATATTAGTGCCGAATCGCATTGTTTTCGGTGTCGCAGAGATGAACAATGACACTTCCGGTCCCGTTTAAATCCAAATCCAGCCCTTTATATGCAAAATGAAAGGTATTCTCCCCATGTGGAAAACAGGCATTCTCTTAGTAACTTCTAAATTAACAAGTGGGAACGTTATAGTGTACACTATGGGAAGCAGTTTGACTTCTTACAGTGTATACAACGTAAAAATTCAAGTTGGATTTTTTTTTTCATTTCCCCCATCTTCCATTTTCCACTCAAAAGCTTTAGTAAGTTGAATAACTATTTCGAATAAAAAATAATTACGTCTGGATCTGTGAATAAAAAGTAAATCTAGTTTCATTTTAGCTTTTATTTTAGAAAGATGAGTATTTTGTATCCTGATCACTATACTAACCCGCTGATTTCAACAGCACTGCGGGTAGTCTATCAAGCAAGGATGATATCTATAATTACTCCCATAAGAATACACGGAGAATCAATTTTTGATTGTCCATATCATGGGATCAACTTGATGGATCACATTCATTGACGAAATCGATTCCTAACGTTTGACCATGTACATCCTGGCCAAAATTGGTGATCATCCATGACGTAATTGTTTGAGATTTCGTGTCTCCGGAACAGGACACGCGGACAGATAAATATATAGAGTTTTTTTGGTAAATCAAACTTGTCACTACAGTCCACCCGAAGAATTATGAGCAATGTTTTGTTCATGTGATGTGTGGTCGGCACATCATCTCTCTAATACTATCAGTTCTGTCTTTCTAGACAGTAGTTTGATAACTCTTAATTCAAACATCTCGATGACCCTCACAATGTTGGAAATATCACCAAAAACAATTTCGTGCTGCGCCGAAAAACTATCATGAAATCACGTCCAATAAAGAAGTCGCGTTAAATATTTGGTTACTCGGAAGTATGAGAAAGTTAATGCGTGATTGTAATAGGCGTTCTCGTAATACTTTGTCCGAGGACAACTCCGCCCCAAGAGTACAGTATCCCTTGAGTATTTTTTCATGAATAAAAATATTATGCCACATTTTATGACTGTTAATGGAACATCCCATATTTATTTACGAAATATAAATAAAATCTGATGAGCCTATTTTGAAAAGATTCGTTTGAAAATATATCATCCGCAAGAGTAACTATCTTCTATGCAATTTGCTCATAAAAATCATTTTATTTTATTATAAGGTTGTTAATGAAATGTTAATTTGTAATAATAATAATAATAATAATAATAATAATAATAATAATAATAATAATAATAATAATAATAATAATAATAATAATAATAATAATCTTAATACTGTTTTCAAGAAAATAACACTTAAAAAATATCATCCTCCAGCAAAGTTACCCTTGTTTTCCGCGGTAGAAAAAAAAATGAAAACGTCCTTCACAGAAAATCTTATGAAAACCTTAAGTTTAAAATTTTAGTCTTGATGTGCCTCATGCAGATTCGTTCTGACAAGTGATTAGTGTCATACTAAAGAATTCGACTAACATATGTTTCCTCTAGTAGTCAGGCCTTTAGTATGACTCTAATCATACATAAAAACGATCCTAAGGCGGGATAGGTTTAACGTTATGGTGAGTATACGAACATCGAGATTAACCCAGACAGACAGACATCCATGAATCATTTTTTCACTGTTTAGGGCTCATAAAAAGTGTAAATGCATCGAAATCTGGAACTTCTAAAGATCACAATGGTTTCTCTTGCCTCGATTTGATGCTTAAACAAGAATTTTAGGAATGTTCGAAACAATGCGTCAAAAGATTGCAATCTTGCCCAATAATCAGTTTTTGGATTAGGGCCAGAAAAATTTTTAATGTCCCCTAAATTGAGTTTTCATATTTTTTAAGGAATAAGCACATCATAGTGAGTTAAGTAAAAGTTTGGGTTTGGCTACACTGTATATAGTTCTGTAGATATATAAGGCGTGCAAGAAAATTTTTGATTCAAATAGCTTTTGGATCAGGGGCCATAAACGTTTTAAACGGCCCCTAAATCGAGTTTTCGTTTTTTTTTTTTTAACGAAAATACTGAGTTAAATAATAGTCTGGGTTTGGCTACACTCAGTGTCGTATTTACGACTTTGTTTCGGGAGGGGCTTTGATAACTTTCGGGGGAGGGCTTTGCCTGGAAATGTGAAAATTCTGCAAGATATTTCATTTACTTTACTATACTAAGTAAGATTTCGGGGGGGGGGGGTTTAAGCCCGGAAGCCACCCCCCTAAATACGCCACTGGCTACACTATATGGAGTTCTCCAGATATAAGGCTTACAAGAAAAAATTTTGCCTGAAATATATTATATCTTTTGATCCAAAAAGAGAGAGAAATTACATTTCTAATTACGTTAAATTTTTAAAAGGAAAAATGAAATTAAAAAAAATATTTCGGTTTAACGTCGCATGTTATACCTTTTAGGCTAAGGGAGACGATGATGAAGATGATGAATGATGAAGGAATAATTGGTAGAATGAGAAAGTGGGAAGAAACGAAAATTCCCTGAGAAAAACCCACGGACACGATGTTGTTTACCACAAACTTACTTAGGGACGCGGTGGCTCAGTGGTAGAGCGTTCACCTCTGGTACATGGGGTTCTTGATTCGATCCCAGCTACGCGCCAAATGAGTTTTCTGGTGGACAAACACCGTATGCGTGGGTTTTCTCGGGATTCTCCCGTTTCCTCCCACTTTATTTCATTCATTTGTCATCATCACCGTCTCCTTTAGCCGGCATAACGGTAGGACGTAAAACTTCACAGACTTACTTGGCCGGGAATAGATCTAGGGACGCCGCACACACCCCGCGTAAGCGCTGTACCACTGAGCCACTATGCCCACCGAAATGTAAAAGGAACTTAAACACAACAGAACTGACCTTGAAATAATAACATAATTTACTGTGATCTATTATTTCTCGGCTCAAAGGAGAAAAGATGAATTCTAGAAATAAGGAAAGTATCGATTTTCACACTAACAATGGAATGGAATCAAGGATATCCACCATTAATGTCAATAATTGCGTGGAAACAAACCTATTATTTTTGCTTGTAACCAAATACAATGGTTTCCATTATGAAGAGTTCTGAACACGTTTAACCATCTTCCCAAGAGGCTCATTTACTTATGTTTAATTAATTTTGTTTGCGTTTAAAACGAAGCCAATTATTATTTTTATTCCACCGTAATTCATATAATGAGAACTTATTATTTGAACTGGAAAAAAGGGAATAATGCTCACGTCAGGATTACAAGTTATGGCTAATGGTACTTATATATACACAGAATAGAATCTGCTGTTCCATTCTCTAGTTTTTTTTTTTTTTTTTTTTTTTTTTTTTTTTTAAGTGGTCATCCATCTATCTTTGGAAAACTTGCGTTCTTACCAGAATTAAATTAAACAAATGTTAATTTTCTTTGGCCAATTAAAACCTTTATTTACAGTCGAAGTACAGGGTGTCTCTCAAAAGTCATGAAATATATATTCTTTTTAAAAGATTTATTAACAAGATCTGTACAAAATGCTAATATTCTTAAAATACTGTTCATGAGCATCTACACATCTCCTTTAATGTTGTCACAGCCGCTTGGATGGCATCAATGCTGTCAAAACAACGTCCTTTGAGTACTTTCTTGATTTTAGGGAACAAAACAAAGTCGGAAGGAGCGAGGTCGAGACTGTAGGCTGGCTTCGGCAGCATAATGCTTCACCAATAACTCACGAATGCGCAGAGACATGCAGCTGGGCGCATTGTTGTGACGCAGCAGCCAGGTAGCGGCGATGTCTTTTCCCACGCAGATGAACCTTTTCTGTAATCTTTTCTAGAACACCCACAGGCAGCGGTAACGTTCTGTCTTAGAGGTACAAACTCTTTGTAAACCACACGCTTAGTATCGGAAGCGACAATCAACATTGACTTCAATTTGAATTTGCTCATCCTCGCCTTCTTCTGTATCGGGGACGCTGGGCTATGCCATTTGGCACTCTGGGTCGTATTGAAATGTCTACGTTTCATCATCGGTAATAATGTCGTTCAAATAATCCGGTTCACACGTTCTTTCAGTTCATTCACGATCAACACTCGATTGGCCTTTTGCTCGTCTGTCAACAATTTGGGGACCAGGTTAGTGCACATCTTTCGCATGTTCAATTTTTCCGTAATGATGCGATGCGCAACGCTTTTCTGAATATTCAGAGTGTCAGCTAACAACCGAACACTCATTCGACGGTCGACTTTCAACAACTCACATTTTCATCAATTTTGCTTGTTCCGTTCACCTCTTCCTGGCCCTATTAAACTTCTTCTCTCACCTCGTAACTTGCACATACGAAGAATGGTTGTTTAAGCAGTTCATGAATTTCTGCAGCGGTTTTCTAAAGTTTTGCGCAAAACTTGTTCGCCCGATGTTGTTTCGAAAGTATCCGCCGTGACATGGTCTCAAAACAGAGGTGCACTAAATCAGCGATCCTGACTCCACCAATGCTCGGAGCAGACTGAACTTGGGTGCACTGCAAAGCTGAGTGTTCCAAACTCAACATGTCTGAACGTGTTGCGACCTAGTGGGGTGCGGCAGAAAATAAATGTCATGACTTTTGGGAGGCACCTTATATTAGAATTTCCGACGTACGGTTACAAGAATAAGACCTTTTAAAGTAAGATGGGAGGCCTATTTTTTTCGAACAAGACTGCACATATACAGCTGAACATTTTAAGCACATTGTTGTTCTAGGAATTCACTTCCAAAGTCTGATTTTCCAACCGATTCAGATGCACATTGTAAAAAATGAGCGGTCAAACTAAAAGACAATCAACATCAGAAACAATATAGACCTGACTCGTTTTGTTTCATTTCATAATAGTTTCTAAGCGGGGTGTGCAGTAGTTATTATTTTATGAAATAAAGATGGTACTTGAAAGAGACGGAATAACGTTTTCAAGTTCGAAACATTCCCACAAAATTGCAATAAAACAAGTTAGGTGTAAAAATAGCATTTCTTTCTGTAACTTTCAAAATTGATGGCATTTTGAGTCCAGCAAGAAAAGCACTAAATAAATAAATAACATCTAACTTGTCTCGTGGAACTAATGCATCCGGAACTTTTAGTGGGGGTGATTTTAAATCGAAAACTTAGTCAATCTGTTTCAAATTTCGTACGTATTTTACTATTATCAACTATTATAGCAAATATCGTACTAATACGTTTTATGTAGTGGGTTATAAACAATATGATGTAATCAAGTAGTTTATAGCTCAGTACGTAAAACTTATTAGTAAGGCGTTTGTTATGGTATTAGTAATTGATAGTTGAAATATAAATACGGAACTTCAAATGGATTGAAGTTATTCCAGGAACGGGCTGATCAAAAGCTTTTGGAGATGTCTAATTACATTATGAGGATGATTATATTAAAGTTTGTAAAACCATTCCTAAAATTAATGTAAATTTACAAACAACAACAACAAAATAATAATAATAATAATAATAATAATAATAATAATAATAATAATAATAATAATAATAATAATAATAATAATTTCTGATGAGGGTTCGTATCCCGAGAACCCACCCTTGCGTACGTCTCTGAAATCTAAACCGGGGAGGAGGTCAAAAGCTTTTGGGAAGGTTAAAATATAGTGTGAGGATATATATATATATTAAAGTTTGAAAAACCCTTTCTAAAATTACATTAAATTTACAGAAAAGTAATTTCTGGTGGGGATCGGGACCCCCAGAACCCACCCTTGCACACATCTCTGACATTTACATATGATTCGTTTGTCACTGCAGGGTTAGATAAGCTGAGACCCATCCCTTTCTTGGACTCTGATCTACGTGTTGCCGCCAGAGAGGAACTGACTATGACACGTTTGATATTAATCATTGAAAGATCATTACAATTTAACTTACTCTAAAACGTTGTGCATTTTTCTATGTTACAGCATAAAATTGTGCTAAAATTTGCTGATTCCTTGCGAATTTACTGACAAACAGACTCCTACACAGAGCATCGGACTCAGCTTCTCTGCGTTCTCTTACCATGGAGGTTTCTTTCCATATTGAGTTGACAACGATTCCTTTGTATCGCTGAAGGAAGAAGGGATTTAATCAGTTCTAGTTTCCGGAAATTCAAATATTTTCTCGGAAGATGTACTTCATTCGTTGTTCTAATCTGTCTGCTTTGGTATTTCCTTTTTTAAAATGGAAATTTCAGATGGTTTTACCTGGAATATAATTAAGTATTCATTTTGTAATCAATTTTTAGTTTGCAGCAGCTGTTGAAATCCCATTAAACTGTGCTAATTGTTCTTTACATGTTAAAAGTATGTCGATTTCAACATTGCTCATTAAAACCAATTGTATTTCATAACTATAGCATTTCTGTACTAAGAAACTATGAACGTAAGGTAAATTCAAGATAGCCAAAATATCTCTACTCCGTTGTCTTAGTATTCTGGTTACAGGTCTTACTGACAAATCGGTGAAAGGGCGAAGTGGCGTATCTTGATTTTTATTTAAATATAATTTTACAGGAGAGCGATTTAAAATGTCTCGTTCAACGTTATATCTTGTTTTACATTTCAAAATACGCCATTTTTTAGAACGTTCATACCTCTGTTAATATAAGGAATTCCGGTATGAAATTTATAGTTGATAGAGAAGGTTAAATGAGGATAGATGGTGGTCATAACTCAAAATCACGTTTTCAAGTTACGCCACTTCGCCCTTTCACCGATATGCGAGGGTTATTCTTTTTTTAAGTAAAGTTAAGCCTGCAGTAAGAACGAAACAAGTAAAGCATCGAGCTTTTTTCCCTTCTGAATTTACATATAATTCTCTGTTCTCCTACGTAATCTCCGGTTAAATACTTATCATAAGGAACAACGAGTTTTAAGATTCTTTCATCATATACAGCAAACATTCTGATCTGTTTACAATAACGTAGTCTACTTATGCTTAATCTATAGAATGTCATTTGTTTCATCTTCCTATGTCTTCTCTTTCCAGAGTAATGGAGCAATTCATGGCATCCAGTGGTGACATTCGGTTGAAACAATGGGCTGCCATTGAATTTCTGACTGCAGAAGGTTGTGCGCCCAGAAACATTCATCGCCGGCGACGAGTTGTAGACTCACCATTACGCCCTGGAAACGAAGCGTCAGTCGATAAAGTACCATCACACGTCCTCTCCTCCGCCAAAAAATTCAAAGTTGTTCCATCTTCTGGCAATGTGTTGTTGACATTCTGCATTTTCCTACCTATAGTCTGGATCTTGCGCCCTGCGACATTTGAGTCTTCCCCAAACTTAAGGATCACTTTAAGGAACAACGCTAGAGTTGTGATGCGGAGGTGGAAGCAGCAGTTCGGCAATTGTGTCGCCACCAGCCGCCACAATTCTTCGGCCACAGCATGAAAAATCTTGTTTCGCGTTGAGGCAAGTGTTTTGCCCGGAATGAGGACTATGTTGAAAAATGATGCCACCATTTGTAGCTGACATTGCAGGCTTTCTACTATTACCTGCATCGGTGCTGTCAAACAAAAATAAAAGTATCACCTTTCAGGCATTACTTTCTGGATCATACTTGTAATTCTGTAGCTTGTGATAAAGGTAGTTATTTACGGTTATTTTCACCTCTTCATCAGTGTCTAAAATCTTGCCTTCGGGAAAAGTCTTCAGATGGCGGAAGAGGCGGTAGTCGCTGGACAAAGTGCCTAGACTTCATTGATGGATAATTGAATTCTACCACAAAATGAAATTATAAAAGAAGTCAGCGCATACATTTTGTGAAAAAAATTACAAAGTGAGACGAGACGCGAGTTCTACAAAAACATTACGAAACTAGATGAGGAAGGTCTTATTTATGATTTCGACTTGTCTCGTGGGGAACACTAGGATCACGTCATGGACATTATCTCTATGTTTCTTGAACAATCTGACTCATTTTTGTATTTTACTGTCATTCGTTACATTATCACCATACACTCGTTACATTATCACCATATCCTTGATTCCATTCCATTGTTAATGTGAAAATCGATACTTTCCTTATTTCTAGAATTCATCTTTTCTCCTTTAATCCGAGAAATAATAGATCACAGTAAATTATTTATTATTTCAAGGCTAGTTCTGTTGTGTTTGAGTTAAATTTAAAATTTCGTAGGGAATAGTGGTTTAATGGTAGAGCTCTTATCTCTAGTGTGTGGGCTTCTTGTTACGATCCCCGACCAAGTAAGTTTACGGTGGATAACATTTGTGTCTGTGAGTTTTCTCAGGGTATTTCCGTTTCCTCCCACTTTCCCATTCGACCAATTATTTCATCATCATTTACCTGGCTTAATCATTGTCTCCCTTGGCCTAAAGGACACTTTCATGGGACATTAAACTCAAATATTTTATTTCACTTTATTTTTTCCTTTTACAAATTCAACGTAGTTAAAAATATAGTTTCTCTCTGTTTTTTTTTTTTTTTTTCAAATAGGGTCTACCTCACCATGAATATTTCCAGCTGCCAAGGGCGCCGATTTCTCTGTAAATTTAGGAGGGGCATTCAGATGCAGAAGGTATATATATGAGGATTTTAAGACAAATTGCATTCAAATTATGCCCAATATTGTATATTCATAAATACAATAGGGGGTCCACATGAGTTTTGGGGGGCCGGGGCCCAACCGGCCCCCCAGGATCGGCCCCCTTACCAGCTGCCGTGCTTCTTGCTGTTAGAAATAAGATTTCTTATCATATTTCAGAGTTTCAGTCTGCTTAATTTTCTTCAAACATGTTAACCTCACACTACCAAGCGTATAGATTGACGCCGTGAATGCAGGTTACTTCCAATTATACGCAAGGAATGTGGGAAATCGGCGCTCATACTCATTGTCAAGAGCACGCAAAATTTCACGTAGTATTCACAAACGGACCTTACTTTAAAAATAACCCTCGTAGATACCACAAAGATTTACTCCTTTCGTGGTTCGTTTCATGGATACGTTATTCATTGGTAACACATAATCTCTTACTGCTTGCATAAGTGACGTACCAGTATGTGATTTGTTAAACAATATAAAGTAGCCAACGTCAAACAAACGCTATATTGACATATATCTCAAGAACATGAAATGAAGCTAGAAGCACAATACGGAACTTATGAAAAATATACACTTCACGTGCTTGGTAGAAATAAGATTACTTAAGACTTTGCATGAAACAGAAGCCACATGTAAGATTAAATTCTAATAACACTTGTCAGTAGTTTCCGTTCCAGGATTGTTTAATTGTCACGAACCCATTAATTCTAACCTATCATCCTATTTCTAAGAGAAAGAAAATTAAAAGAAACAGGAATAAACTACAAAAGTCTTACAAAATCAGTTTCAAATAAAATTGCTTTTATAGATCACAGGATCTTACAAGAGCAGAGTAGCACATATCACGGGATACTATGCTGCTACTAAGCTACTTCTACTGCCGTAGATACTACAGGGTTTTCATAAAGTCTGGACGGATTTGCTTATAATTTTCATAAAAATGCTCATAATGAAATCAAATAAAGTGCAAACGGTAGCGGAAGGATTAAATTTTTAGTTGGCAACACTGTTAGATAAGCGGCAACTCTGAGAGAGATAGCCCTAAAGTGAACGTTTGGTGCGCTGTGTCCTATGATCATCTGATTGGACCGTTGTTTTTTGAAGAGGAGACCGTGAATGGAGATTCGTACCTGGGTATGTTGCAGAAATACCTTATTCCGGAACTGGAGGCACGTGGAATGCAGAACGACATCGTGTTCCAACAGGACGGGGCACCCCCTCACTATGCAATCAAGGTGAGACAGTTCCTTGACGAGAAATTCACTAACCGATGGATTGGGAATGGCGCCCAGTTGGAGGTGTGGCGGTGAATGAACTGAGCTGGTGCAGATTACAGGTAAAAATTTAATCCTTCCGCTACCGTTTGCACTTTATTTGATTTCAATATGAGCATTTTTATGTAAATTATAAGCGAATTAAATCCGTCGTTACTTTATGAAAACCCTGTACAGTTATCGTTATCATTATTATTAGAGAATGAACTAGTAGCAGTAGAGGTAGTAGTACTAATAGCATAAATACTGGTACTAGTTGGGTAATTGGCTGGTTATAGTTAGCTCCCTTTTTCAGCGTCTAGAATATATAAGACGTGGAAACTACAGTTTAAGATACAATCCGAACTACCATAATACTGTACATTGAAATTTCAAGACTCTTCTACCAGGAATCGAGCCTGGGAGCTCGGACACCAAAGGCGCATGCGGTAGTAACTACCCTAGCAGGGAGGACAGATGGTAGTAGTAATAGTAATAATAGGGGTGGTGGTGAAAAATGAAATGAAATATTTCAGTTTAACTTTCCACATTATGTTGCTCTTTAGGCTAAGGGAGGCCATGATTATGGCAAGTGAATAATGATGGAAGAATTGGGGGAATGAGAAAGTGGGAGGAAATGGAATACCTCGAGACAACCAACGAACATGATGTTGTCCACCACAAACTTTCTTGTCCAGGGATTGAACCAAGGACCTCACACATCAGAGGTAAGCATTCTACGACTGAACCACCGTGTTCCCTAGTGGTGATGAGCTGGTTGTAACAGTCGTATAATTATTATTTTATTAGCCAAGAACTGTTGTATGGTCTTGCAATTATGTTCTTTTTGAAATAAGTGGAAAATTGCTGATTTAGGCAAAGTGTTCTTGTATAGTGTTTTATAAACGCATATCAACAGCTCAGATTCCAATTCGGCGCAGTTTGGAACGTAAGCAAATGCAAAGTACCGCCATTTCACATAGTTGGCCTATGTTACTTTTGTAAGAATGGTCTCAGCTTCGTTTCTCTGTGTGCAACATTTCTTTTATTTGCATATGTCGTTTACGAAGGTATTTCCAGTTAAGATAGTATGTGTATCGGTGTACAAAGCCAGAAATAACGGCATTAAGAATTCAACTTACTAACCAAGTATAACCACCGAAACATGCACAATTTGTCCGACTTTTAGTTCTTTGTACTCGTGTGACTCTCCTGACTGTCGGTAGAAGTTTATGTTGGTATAAAATACAATATGTGCATCCGCAATATCTCCGTCTGCACCCAACGCACATTCACAGACAAAAAGATAATACTGCTTATTCGTTCTTATGATGTCAATAATATTTTCTAATATGATAATAGTAAATATCTGTTTTGTACAGTAGTTTTCTGAATTGTATGATATACCAATTGAATTCAGTTAGACATGAAATACACCTTCTGGCGCTACATGAAATACAGTAAATAAGGAACCTAGTATCAAAACCCGCCATATCCATTTCGCTTAGTTTCGAGTAACCTCAAAAAACGTGCAGTGAAGCTCCATATACACACGTACAAAGTCCAATATTTGAACTAGCTTTTTAGTATGAAATATTAAGCTTTTAAACAAAATCCTGTTTCCATGGAATTATTTTAGATCAAACATATAACAAGCGATATATAACTCAATTTCGCTTTAAAAAAAATGGATTTGATGCTTTTGGAACTAGGCACCTCAAATATCTCTTTAGTTAGGCTACATATTATGACATTAATGAGAAAAAGTTCTCAAATGCAAAGTTTTGGCAAGAATTTTGCCAAATTTGTAATCCAGTTAGTATCTGTCTAACAATTTCAGATCACTTTTTTAATTTTAATCTCGTGAGTCATGCGAGCGTCTTTGTTTAGAACATATATAATGAGATAAAAAGATCTTGAGAAGAAAATTTATGTGATATAAAACAAATTTATACATAATCACAGTAGGACTTCATATTTTTTATAGGGTGTTAAGAATAGAGAAAAGTCCACAATTATGTTTTGGCGGTTATTTGTCGCAGAAGCATCATAATGCAATATAAGAAGTGAGTAATTAAAATGCTGCGAAAAATGAACAGAGAAATTATTTTCTTTCACCTATATCAGAAATTTTACTAGCTGTCAATAAGAAAGAAAAAAATAACCTGCGAATAATAGCATCTGCACAAACCTCTATTAACTCTGCATATATATATATATATATATATATATATATATATATGACTGGATCCAGGATTATCTGATGGGGGTGCACCAATAATACACCAAGTACACTTGAATCAAATTAATTTTTAAAAAAAATCTTTAGGCATCTGTGATGTGTATGAGGAACTGACTTAAACTATCGTGTTTAGCAAAACAGCTTTAAGCCCGAAACGGAAACATGACATGAAATTTTAGGCAAATATTGCTATTTCCACTGCCAGTTTCTCCATATATATTCACGTTTTATTTCGCGTACGAGGATCATCATCCAGTAAATATCTGGGTTTTGTCCGGATAATCATGAAGGTCATTGGGTTGAGTAACTATTTTAAAACGAACAGTACTTGTCTAATACTTGATGGTAGAAGTTGCAAGTACCAACTACTTTCTTTAGAGGCACAGTAGCTCAGTGGTAAAACGCTTACTACTGATGTGTGGGGTCCCTAATTCTATCCCCGGTCAAGCAGTTTGTGGTGGACAACATCGTGTCCGTGGGTTTTCTCAGGGTACACCCGTTTCCTCCCACATTAACATTATACCAATTCTTCCATCATGAATCAATTACCTTAATCATCCGTCTCCCTTAGCCTACCAGGGATAATCGTGGAACGTTAAACTAAAAGATATCATTTCAACTACTTTCTTCCTTTGTGTTATTCAAGATAGCATCGGATCAATTGACTCCAACACAGGAATAGCATGTGATTAAATTTCTGCTTAAAATAGTCTGAAAACCTGCTGAAATGCATAGTCGATTGTGTATTTGAAAAACAGGCTATAGCACGTTCATCACTGTTTGAATGATGTAAATTCTTTCCACGAAGATCGTAAATTCACCGTGGATGACTACCATGAAGAGGGGCTGAGAAAATGAAATGAAATCTTTGAGTTTTACGTCCCACGGTTATGCCGGTTAAGCTAAAGGAGACGGTGATGATGAGTGATGAATGAAAAATGGTGGAATGAAGAAAGGGGGAGGAAACGGAAGAACCCCGAGAAAACCCACGCACACGGTGTTTGTCCACCACAAAGTTCACTTGGCGGGGGCTGGGATCGAACCAAAGAGGGGCTGGGAAAACGCACTTGTAATTATGAGTGTAGTTACACAATACCGATGAGATTTTAGAGAATAGGCAAGTTACTATAAGTCACGATCTCTACTAGTAGTCGCATCGCACTAACAAAAAGTAACAGCGTTATTTATAGTATTAATATTAGTGATAGTATTGTTATCATGATACATGTCTTTACTTGCCAAGTGTATATAATTTGGATTTTAAGAATATCTCCTATTATCTTATATAGAATTTTGGTTTACACAAGCATGTTTCTGTTCTACGATTTGATTTTGCTATAAATTTGTTTTATATAAGTGTGTTTCTATTTGTAACACACCAGGCCCGTAGCCAGCCGGAAACTGTAGGGGAGGCTGGGTGGAAGTTAGGGGGGGCGATCCAAAAATATTAGTTCATTCCATGTTATAGTTTACTTGCAAGCCTACAGTGAAAATTTTAAAGGGGGCCAGTAAAAATTTAGGGGGGCCTCCCTAGACCCCCTGGATACGGGCCTGTAACACACACATACCCAATTAACGATTGCATTCACAATTCCTTTATAATTACATTAATAATTATCAAAACTTACCACGATAATTATGTCAATAAATTAAATTATTTTTGTTCCTTTTAAACTTTGTATTTACTTAATATTTATCATTCATTTTGCACACATTAAAAAATACACTTCTATCAACTATGGCTTCCTCTGTTATCATGTTTTTGACAGCATAAAGAAAACAATTTTAAACAAGTCTAGCCATAACATTTGTTATTATAAGGTACGGACTATTATCCTTGTTGCCCTAAAACTAAATATACATATACGTTATAGTTGCATATTCTGTATCTGATTTCGCTATAATTTTGCTTTTCAGGCTATTATGATTCTGTTCTAGATCATATTTTAGCACAATTTTGTTTTCCAGCAACAATAAACAGTAAAGTCTCAATAATTCGAGTTGGATGGGACCCATGCTACCTAGGATTACATAGAAAGAAGGCAAAATAGTCGATTTCACATTTTTTCCTGTAAGTACAATGGACTGTAACTACACAATAATGCATTTAATTTTAAATCAACTTATAATAACAATTATTCTTTTTAGGAAATATTGTCCAGGGGTGTGGAAGCAAAATCAAAATGTGAGGTTCTACACTAAGACACCGTGGATTGTATTTGTTTTTGCTATAAGTTTGCTTTACAGGATTGTTATCTTTCTGATCTATCTGAATTTTGATAATTTTGCTATATTTCCATTATGTGATTTTCCTGTAATTTTACTGTACAAGACTATTATGTTTTTTGTTATACAGGGTGGCCCAAAAGTACCTACCCACCCAACACAAGTACATACTGGTCATGTGTAAAGAATGTTCCTCGAGGTACATTGGAATGTACATGATAGGTACGTGAATAGAGCAATCATGTGAAATACACATGTAAGGAATAAGGTTACTTCCGCCCAAAAGTACGTGCATGACACATACCGAGGAATGTATCTATTATGTGTATGTACTTGACACATGTACTAGGCATGTCAGTAATGTTTCTTAGGGCAGTGCTATTCAACCGGGGGTGCGAGTACTTAAATCCTAAAACCTTAACGCTTCATTTTTACGTTCGAATGTAGAAGCATGTACTTTTAAAAAAAGCCACGAAACTTACTCTGAAAATAGATTCTCTCCTCCGGCATCTGTGTAGCAATTTATCTATTAAAATGATACAGTAACATTTAAGAGCGACCGAGCTCTAGCCAATAACCTTGGCGTTCAATCCTTTGACTTACGGTTATTTGTGATTTCACGTTTATAACAAAGAGAAATGTATTTAAAAGAGTGTAGTTTAAATAAATTACTGAAATAAATATTTTTCACAAAGTTATCCTTTTAAATTATTGTTCAAAGGCCTTTGCCTTTAGTAAGTCTTCTCCGAAATAAATGCAAATGAATTGTGCTGCCATCTTTGGAGCTCTTTTAAAATACGCATTTTTTTTTTGCGGCCCATCCTGTCGACAATGAGATCTCAGAAACTACAGTCTCTAGAAAGATGACGTTTTCACTGATCGATTGCAAATTTCATGTAGATTGTCCAGTTCTAATTGAATATTTAAAAAACATGGGTACTATTTCTTTATTACATTTTTACGGGTACATTGGAAGTGTTGAAATTTAAAAAAAATAAATAAAACATCACATCACACTGTTGTATATAGGGGTTGTATATGTCTCCGGCATTTGTTTCATAGCCAAATAATAATGGAAAAGGAAGGATAACCATTTCTCCAGTCTAAGATGAACCTTTTTTGGGAGTGTTTTGCCCAATGAACACCATATATAACTGACATTATATTAATTTTGTATGTAATATATTTGCTTATTACATACTGCATGCAAGAAGAAAGAAAACACTGGTCATACATGAATTAGAAACTCCAACCGGAAGTAGGCTCAAATCTTGCAAACGGTGCGAGATATTCAGAAAAATAATCGAAAAATCTCCTCTTTATGATACCCCTTGGCTATTTTTTTAATCAATACGTCTTTAACTTGTGTCTGTAAAGAGACATGTACAGATGTTGTAAGGAATGATAAGGCGATTTATACTCATATGCGAATAATGCGCTGTGTAGAGAGCGCAGGTTCAGCTAGTTTCTTGCAAAAATTATTCAATTGAAGATTTATAATCGCCACTGATTTTCAATTTTGTCGATATTATCTTCAAATTCCACACAAGGTGAAAAAAGAAGCTAAATCAGTAAAAGATGTTTCACCAGTTTCAGGCTTATTGCCACTGAAAAGCGACATTTCCTGAAGGATGTCTATATTATCAGGTTGAATTTCTTTAAGGAGTTAGTTTATACTTAAACTTACGTCTTCCCGAAAATTTTATTTAACGTATAGTTTTAACGTACAGGTTTTGAACTAATTCTCTGCTGTGTAACGTCACAATATAACCAAAAATGCTAATTTTATGAGGACAATTCTGACAGTGGGGTTTAGAATGTTACAACCTAGAGTACGCATCAAACGTCAGAAAATTGCAAAATGACACACAGAATATATTAAAATGTGGCTAAACTCAGAAAGTGGCTATAGAAATGAAAAGCATATGGCTAAAAAAAACCACTATTGGCTCTTTGGAAATTATGTGACTAACGACGTTCTCAAAATGGCCAGATCTAGTCACAAAGTGGCTAAATTGGCAACCCTAGTCGCAATACGAAGCAACTTACGCACAACCATGCCATGGTACATGAGGTATGTGCCATTCACATTCCTCACATTCCAGTGAAGCATGTAAAAGTACCTTTCAAGTGTCAGAAATTCCTCGAAAGGCACGTACCTAGCGACACATGCTATGCATATGAAATGTACATTTCTCAAGTACCAGGTACGTAAACGATACATATGGAACTTAAATGGCACGTTCATAGAATGTACCTGGTTGGGTGGGTATATGGACTGCATCGATCAAGTATGACATTTTAATTGATTAAGATAATGAATCTATTGGCTTTGGTTTGTTCCGAGCTTAAGGTATAACTGAAAATAAATTAAGAACAGATAAGGAAGAAACTAAGTCAATCCCTGTATGGATAACAATAAGTAAATGATATAAAATGTCATGAGCTGATCAGTACGGGACTGTATACCTACTTTTGGGCCACTCTGTATTATCTGCTGTTGGTATAATTTTGCTTTACAGAACTATTATATTTCTGTTCTATATCAGATTTTGCTACAATTTTGTTTCTCAAGACTATATACAGTAAAATCTCAATAATTCGAGTTGGATGGGACCCTGCTACTTGGATTATATAGAAAGAAGGAAAAACATTTGATTTCGCACTTTTTTTGCTGGAAGGACAGTGTAGTGCAACTATACTACAGTACATTTAATTTTAAATCAACTTATGACCACAATCAGATTTTTTTTTTAAATATTGTCCACGGATGTGGGGGCAAAATCAAAATGTTAGGTTCTACCCTGAGACACTGTTTGCTAAAAGAAATAATCTACATAAAAGTGATATGTAATTACAAATACGAAAATTAGTCTTAGTTCCATGGGAGGGGAGGGTGGTTCGCGAAGTACGTGGGGCTATGCATCCTCCCGGAAGTATAGGCCTATCTAAAACGAATGCTAATCGCAGTGTATACGTAAGATAGCTTAAGCAACGTTATGTTAGCATTGTTTTCTTATATCTGTACTTCTTTCTTTTGTGTCTAAATCAACTGGGCATACCATAAAATAGCATTCCACTAGCACATTGTTCAAGAAATTAATCATGTGAATGAAACCAACGTTGTTTAATGGACCCACTGCACATTTTAGAGTAATATTTTTATGGTTTGATCTTCGAATTACCTCTTACATTCCTTGTGTTGATTCATTTACCTGTCATCATAACATATTATATTGCCTTTTACAATAGACAATAAAATATATTAAGTTGAAATGAATCTTATTACGTAATATAGGTAGTTAATGAACTATACCGACAGCAATTTCCCATATCAAAATAAGAAAAAAAAGTCCATATGAACCTGTGAGGAAAAGTGCGTAGTTTCCAAGGGGTGGCTATCCAAAATTGTTAAAAAGCTAAATTTCGACACGCAATATTTCGAATTCGAGAAATTGCGTGAAGCAGCAGGCTACACTTGTACCAGCGTATAGGAAGTCATGCATACGCCATTCAGAAATGTTTCGGTAATGTCCAATGATTGAGCAAGATATTCCTCCACGACATGTTTCTAGACAATGCTCCGAAGAAAATTCTGAGGTATTCTCGAATTTAAAGGAGGGTTAAAAGTAGGAAAAAATTGAAAACTTAAGGCTTGACAGCAGTGAATAGGGAATGCGTCGGCGAGAAGCCGAAAGTGTTGAGGAATGCCACATCCACGGTTCCTCGTGCTAGGAATAACGCGAGCTGCGATGCATTTTTTTTTTCGCGCTTCAGCACGTCTCAAGCTCCGAAACTGAAACTTTTCCCATATGCAGACATGAACTTCTCTTTTTTTATTATTATTATTTTGATGTGAGAAATTACCTCTTATAGTTTGTCGGTATAGTTCATTAAGACCCTTAAGGAAAAAGAACATAGGCCTATAGCAACAAATTTTCCTTCATTGTTGAGTTGAGTTGATTTTGAGTTTAACGTCCCGTTCAGCAACGAGGCTATATAAGACGTGGAATCCGAACCACATGAGCTCCCGCCGGGAATCGAACCCAGGTCTCCCGCGCCAAAGGCGTGTACTTCCTTCATTGTATAGCATCTATATATTAGTCCTAAGTTCGTTATATTATAATTTCTGGAGCTAATTAAAACGTAGTTTACTTACTAAATGTTCAATAATAACACACAAGGTAAAATATATTTAAACTGATGTATTTTCCGAAGATTTTCTGCATTTATTTTATTTTTCACAAAATTACTTCTTTATACTTGAGAATACAGCCACCATTAATGGTTCCTTTACGTATTATATCAGAACTGTCTACAAATACATGTTTATAAATGCCTCGTCACAAAACTTAACAGCCTAAATATTTAGGTCTAGCCATAGAAGAAACTGCTATCATACGTTACAGACTGTTGTCCATATTAACATACAGGGCCTACATATTTATAAATCTTATCATTATAATTGCATCCATTCATTCTTTCTATTAAACACTCAGGCAATAACTTACTAAACGCTAATACAAAACAGAAAGCAATCGGATGTCTTATAAATATTCCAGACTTGACTAGATAGGTAATATGTATATATATATATATATATATATATATATATATATATATATATATATATATATATATATATATATTACTGTACTATATATACTCAGTTATTCATTGGTATTAAACTTGACTTCAAATGGGTGTTTGGAACAAATTTTTGTTTGGGATCGCTTGAATTATACGGAATATCCGATTATCAACACTCAAATTATCAAGGGTCTCCTGTACTTCTATTCTAACCAGATTTCGGAATAAATAAGCAGAAATATTATGCTTATGTTTAGTACAGGGTTCTGCATTACATCTTCTCTGCGCTAGAGTCTTTTCTTGCCAAGACCTTGGGCCTTCATGACTGGTCCCGAAACGTGACAACCTTTACGTTTTTATTAGAAATTAGGAATTAAATTTATGGGCTTTCGGCATCTATGACCATTTTAGCCTGTCACGTGAGAGGGATAACGCCTAATATTGTCTATAAGAGTATGTTTGTCACTACTTTTTGTTCTAAAGCTTCTTATTGTAGAATTTATGTGTAGTCTACTGTGAGACGGTTAGTTAATATATTCGTATTGCTCATATTCCCCACACTCTAACACATAATACCCTCAGTTTTGGAGTAATGTGGTTTATTTATCATGTGTTGCAATTATGCGTGTAGTACTAAACAGTAAGCGTAATGTACTAGTGTTTGCTAATACTTCTATGGCGTAATACACAAGCTTTGTTATTTGCCGAATGTTGTTTCAATTTAATAAATTACTGAAATACAGAGCTTTATTTCAGAAACTTCTCATATTCCCCCTATTTACCGTATAAATTAAGAATAGGTAATAAGCCCTATTAATGTTAACGTGAATCTCGATCAGCCCACTTGTAAAGAAATAAATTATCTTTAGCAACTAAAACGAAAACAAGCGGTGGCACCAACCGACTCAATGTTTGATGTACCGCCGTCCTGGCACGCACGCAAATGTACCCAATGATAAATCCAACTTAAAAAGAACGTTCACATACAACAGAATTCTCTTTTCTTGTTAAGGTAGGTCTCTAGTTTTGATTAAATATGTATATTGGTTTATAAATTTCATTTGATTGTCTCTTGTGTACAAGACAACACAAAAAGCAAGTTCAGAGTCTAATACAGTTCTTAAGGTCGTGTAAGCCTAAAATTTATGGCAGAGACTAAATAAGGGAATACCAGAAATAGGGTCACTAGGATACTTTTCGTGAAGTCCATAAAATATGTAATGACGTTTAATTATTCTCACTTCGGAAAACTGGAACTTGTAATTAACGAAAAAAAAGGGGGAAATGGTCTAGTTTTCACTAAAAGAAATTTGTCAACTTTCTTGTGAAATAAATATCAACTATCGTCGCATTGATAATAATTTACTAAACGGGTCATGCTTACATGCAATGTCAAGCTTAGTTAAATTCCTCATTGTCAGTTGACATTACACTGTGCAGGATTTAAGATACCCAAATAAAAGGGCCTACTCCCTAAAGAAAAGAATTGAGTACATCTGTGACACCAATAGCACGAAAGTGTCTTTAAGCACTGCCTTTCCAATCTCACAGCGCTCGGTCTTGGGCACTGACCTCAACCTAGAGCCTTCCTATTTCAAATGTGCCCTCGGAAAATATGTGAAACATATCTCGGCTTCGCCCTCGCCTCTCTCTTATGGCGGAAGCCTTGCCTTTACTTTTTTGGAGAAAAAGTAAATGACCTCGGCTGTGTTGCCAATTTGTCATTCAGTCATTTGGCCTTGGTGAGTGAAGATCGTAAGCTACTTAGAATGGGTAACAAGACAGTACACAGCGTAGCCTATGAAATCATTCAGAGTGGCAACCATGTCTGCAACGAACTATTGAAGACTCTCGGCCATAGTAGCTTGTCCCTTCACTTTCGAGGGACACATGTAGGCCACATCGACAGCAGCTCCAGCAGGGGCACACTTGAAATAAAAATGCTCTAACTACCAAGTCTATACAAAAATGTGATACAAAAATGTCATGATTCTCAGTTTCTGGCTTCTACCAAAGGGTCAGAAGAAAAATATATGATTAATAAGAGCAATAAAGGTATAATAACTGAATGCTATTCACCAGGTTATGGCATACGCTAATGATGCAAATGTAATAGAGAATGATAGGACAACAATTGAAAGAAATGCAGAGGTCTTAGTAAACGCTTGCAAGAACACGGGTTTAGAAATAAATGCAGAAAAAACTAAATACATGGAAGCTCACCGGGATCGTAATACTGCAAATTATGGATGAGTTCAAATATTAAATAATACTTTCGATAAAGTAGATACTTTTAAAAAATTAACCAGTTACTTTGGAACTTAGTATCTCACTTGCCTATCAGCGTAAGTTCTCACACCGCCTTTCTTAAATATCTCACTTTATTTCCCTCCTTCTTAGTGTTAACTCTCATTCCCAGAAGAATTCTGAAATCAATACTGCAACCTACAATAACATTAATCAATCAACACGATACCTGAATATGGAAGCTGATACATCTGTAAAAAAAAAAAAAAAAAAAAAAAAAAAAAAAAAAAAAAAAAAAAAAAAAGCAGACAGGTATACTCCTGGCGTCGCAAACTCAATTAATCACAATTGATTGAGCTTCGATTAATCATTAGTTTCCCTACAACTACTCATAACACGCTAATGCATAGTACATTGAGGTAATTTAAGCTTGTTAAGATCCAAAAATTACTAAACTGATATAGGTAAGCTACAGCTATTGCATTTGTGTGAGAAGGTTCCAAATTTGGATAATACGACTAGTCGCCTTCACTACTATTATTTTTCGTAGTATTTCTTCAGTCTCACCCGGTGAATGTTGGAATAATACCTTAAACATATAGAACTGCCTCAATCCTCACCAAGAAATACCTTTTAGATGTTTATAGTTAATATTCCGAATCTAATATTATTAGAAGAATGGTATGTGGAATTTTGTAGTCTACATATGAAAAATTGCAAGAAAAGAAATACATACTTAATATATACGCTGATAATATATACAGCATTCAAATCTTTTTTTCTTTTCACTTTCCACTTTTACAGGCTGTACGCTAAAGAACAAGGATGATTAATGGATGTGAAGCAATTAGTAGAAGGAAAATGTGGGAGGAAACGAAAATCTACAAACAGAATATTGTCCAACACAAACTCACATGGCCCTTCGCACGAGAGGTGAACGCTTTACCACTGAGAAAGTGTGTTGTTATGGTCAATCATATTGCCAAATAGAATAGTAGTGATGTATATGATAGACCAGAAATATACAAATTCTAGTTTGGAGCAGTGAAATGATATATATTTTTATTACACACACACATACACACCCACACACCCACACACACACACATATATATATATATATATATATATATATATATATATATATATATATATATATATATATATATATATATATATATATATATATATATATATATATATATATACCAGCAAGTACCATTTCTTCGCACGGGGAGAGTATGTTTCGTTTGGGACATAAAGACCTAAATTTGGATTTAAATGGCATCGGAAATGTCACTGTTCATCTCAGCGACCCCGAAAACTATAGGTTTGATACTAATATCGGTCATTTTGGATAATTTTAAATATCTTCTCCTCCACCTTTCTAAGTTGCACCGTCAAAGTGAAATGACAGAAACCATCCCAGGTCCTAACCTCACCTATGTTAAAAATTTGATCGAGAGCGGTCGGGTGACTCAAGAGTTATTAAATCACAAATATAGTCACTTTCAGTTATATATGTATATATATTGTATATCTATTTTAGTCTCAATTACCGCAGTACTTGGATAAAATTGAGAAAAGCAAACACTCCAATGACTAAGTGAAAAGTTTTTTAATGCATTAATGAATACTTTCACCACACCCAATGTATGAAACATTAAAATAGAAGTGTAATAAATATTTAATGGGAAACAAGAAGGAAGAGTAACGTGTTGGCATATTGATGACATTAGAGATGTAAAGAGAAAATCATTATTGCTGATGAGAGTTTCAAGCGATGTTATTCAACGCGATTTGTTTATATCCTGCACATTAGACAACACAATGCAATGTATGCTTTGAATGTTGCATAATTTAAGGAAAGTGATTCATATCAGTTGTTACAATTCTCATTTTGTGGCAACCCTATTATTTGTCTTTTTTATTATTAGTGAAACGATTGCAAGTGCGTGCGTTATTAGCTTAAAGAAGATTAACATTTCATTCTAATATGAAATGTTACTTTGTAAGTGTAAATAAATAACAACATATAATGTATAATTCATGTTGAACATATCTTTTTTACCTTTCTAAACCATAGAGAAAGGTATTTCTCTAAGCTATCATTACAGAATTTATCTGGATTACACAGTAAATACTAAAAAGTATAATTCTTCTTCATTAACCTTCTCGGAACAGAACAGGCGGAATATAGTTCATATAATCCTAGAAAAATTCATCTCTATGAAACCCATGTGAATTGGAAATAAGCCCAGTAAAGAAAGAGCCATATATATATATATATATATATATATATATATATATATATATATATATATATATATATATATATATAGATAGATAGATAGATAGATAGATAGATAGATAGATAGATATAGATAGATAGATATATAGCCGGATTTAAGGGAGTGCACCGGTACACGTGCACCCCCTTCGTTGTAAATATACAGTATCTAAACTGAGAAACTAGCAACAGTATCATAAGGATTATGTACGTACAAGTGTCCATCACATTCCAAGTGTCCATTATTAAAGAAACTCCTGATCTGAAACAGCAAGCTAATTATACACGGAAAATTATACCGATACAAAGCGGCCGCGGATCAATTGGAAAAACGTTGTCTTTGCATTTCGAAAGTCATTGGTTCGATTCCCGAGACCAGACACTGAGCATTTTCAGGGCTATTCCTCACCCACACCACAGATGCTTAAAGGCATTTTAAAAAATCAAATTTAATATATATTGGTGGTTATTGGTGCATCCCTTGCCAGAAAATTCTGGATCCAACTCTATTATCTCTCTCT
Source organism: Thermobia domestica (assembly GCF_964235325.1). NCBI lineage: Eukaryota > Metazoa > Arthropoda > Insecta > Zygentoma > Lepismatidae > Thermobia > Thermobia domestica. Next base: position 35,019,699 of record NC_137465.1, read on the forward strand.
CTCTCTCTCTCTCTCTATCTATCTATCTATCTATCTATCTATCTATCTATCTATCTATCTATCTATATATATATATATATATATATATATATATATATATATATATATATATATATATATATATATATATATTCTATAAGACAAATAAATGATACCATATTATAGGGTTATTTATGAAATATTTGTAAAAGTATGAACAAAATTTTTTAGTCATTTTCGAAACAATCGTCCTGAAACAAGATTCACCCTCATAAGTAACATATCCAACATTCATCTGAGAGAAATGTCATTTTTCATACAGCTCAGAACAAACGTGAACTGAATTACGTGCTGGTCATGTCCCGGCAGGATTCCTGTGGAACATTTCTGGATTTTTTTCGGACAAATCATTGTACTACTTTTGGACATACAAATATTACCCCGTACCTTGCACATTTCATTAAAATCAAAATCCAAGAGGAATTCTGTGGATATTTCTATTATCCATAAATTTTCTCCTGAGAGACTGAATATTGTGGGGCAGGCAAGGGACCTATGGAACGTCCCGTGGACATGTTTTGTTGTGTAGGTTGGTTTGGTGTGTTTGGTTGGTTGATTAATTGAAATTAAACGTATTTTTTTTATCGGAATTAAAACTACGTGAGACAGGATGTAATGCTTAGCTAGCCATATGTTGACCAAAGGACAGAAACCCAGCTGAGACAGAGGGGAAAAAGGAGAGTATCCGGAAAGGGATGCCCTGAATGCGTTGCCCACATGTCTTAATCAAAACGTTGGAGAGCCATTTGCCTATCACGTTCTCGGGTGATTAAGAGGCGCGAAATTTTGTTCTATTGTTCAAGTTTTCTGCTTATCCTACACCTCAATTTGATTGTCCTATCTTCTGGTTAATATGCGGCTAGCATTAAAGTAGATTTTTAATCACGACTCAAGTTTGTATCCAACGGAAATATTGAACAGGGAAATATACAAGGAAGTTATAAAATAGAGGATCTGCCCATACAACAAAATCGTGAAGCCATACGTCACAGCTTCGCCACACCTACTCTGCCCACTCCGCGCCACTAAAATCGCAATGTTTCGAGCCAACAATCATGGCGGAAACGAGAGTAGCCAATCAGACATGCAGGCTCAGACGATGCTCGATTGTTTTTCGGCTTCATTTAGTTCATATGATGAAGATACGTATGGGCAGATCCTCTATTTTATAACATCCTTGGAAATATATGCAGAGGAAGCACACACGGTACCTATATGAAGGAAAAATAGCCATATTGAAGAGTTGTTAATGAAATGGTTATTAATTTAACGTTGATCCACTAATTGAACTTGAGTCTACCGTTGTCTTTTTATCACCGAGAATGAGACAAGATCTATTTCTTAATATCAAATTCGACGCATTACTCGTATTATACTAAGGGAAAACATTATTGGCGGTTGAAGGCGGAGCTCCGAGCTCCCTTCTAAACGCTATTAGTATATGAGAGGGTCACAGTGTTGCGACGTCTCATCTGCTCAAGCTGTAGTGCGTCTGCTTAGCTACACGCCTTTACCACAGGACAAAGTCGCATCTCAACATCCGTTTCATTATCCTAGCCCAAATGATTGATTGTATGCCACTCTTTACTGTTCGATGCTAATTTTAATTCCAGGGACGGAATATTAAGTATGAATATGGACCAAGTCATTACAGTTGTTTTCAAAGGAATTTTTAGAACAAAGCTTACTTCGCTAATGATCCATCCTTCCAATATCTTTCTAAGAGAAGATCCATTAGAGCTATTAATGAAATATTCATTTGGGAAAAAGTACACACGTTAGCCATTTAGTTAGAAATGAGTATAAATGTTTATTAAAAAAAATATGAACAAAATGGTTAACGTAATTTTGGATAAACTCGTTCGAATAAAACACATCTGAGCAGTAAAAATACAAATAAATGCAGTAGAATATAAACAGAAGATTTTTCTTTTCTCAGGTTTTTCAAGATACCGGTAAATGAAGTGTGCCAAATTGTAATGTTGTTAAGGAATCATTTATTAAAACCAAAGTTGATAAACTCGTTAAGAAAATTAGGGATTAGTTTTCTGGGCCGTCAGCATCTAAGGTCATGTAGCCCGTCACGTACACTAACCAAGCGAGAACACTAACCAAGGAAAGGAAAAGAAGGAAGCGATCTGGGACCATTATGTTAGGTACCAAATTTCACAAAATTAAATCCCCACGTTAAGCGGGTTTGCATATCCAGGCTCCTAACTATGAAAACATTTACGCTCAGTCCAACCTCAATCATTTCACGAATTCAACCTGTTTTACGTATGTTATTAGAACATAATATCGATTGTGATTTATTCTAAAAACACTTTTATACATTGCAAGAGCTGTAACGTCCAAATATTTACTGAGAACTCATAGTCGTATCGGAATAAACAAAAGCGAGTATGGAACAGTAAACTGCTATAACAAAAGGCAAAAGAAGATGGGCAAAGGCATACAAAACGGTCGAGTGGTTTGGGACGATACACTATCAATCACATGTTTGTGAGTTCAATCCCGGTAGCAAGTTGTTTCTTTTTTAAGTGTCTTCCTATTTTCATCCGGAGGCGGAAAATATTTCTTTGAGTAACTCATTGAAAACTTCTTTTGTTTCAAATTCGATTAGAACGGAACATTATTTGAATTACGAATCTTAAATCCATAGCTAAAAAATTGAAGTATATTCACTACTCTATTATCCTCTGATTTGTAACGAAAAACTACTTATAAACAGTGGCGACTTCAGAAAATTATCCTCGGGGGGAATTTCAATATGCAGGTGGCGGGCAAACATTGGTAGTCCACATTGAGCACGATCCGATATATGGTCCTGAAGGCGGAAATTTCTTAGCTCGAGAGGGGTCTCAAATTCTCCCTCAGATCATGTCCTGAAAGCATCATTGCTTAAACGCTTTTCGTAACAAATATAATATTACACTTGTTTCTCGTTCTACATTTAGAATTGGTAAAATCATAACTTATAGAGGATTATAATAAAAGTATAAAAATCACAATACCAATCATGTATAAATTATCCTGTAAGTTACCAACTTTGGGTCAGATTAAAACTCAAATATTTGTTTTCGGATTGCACTTAGAAGTAAGTCCTCTCTATATAATCCTGATTGGAAAGCCATGTTTAAGACTAATTATTTATTAATATATATTTATACGAATATTTTTTTATCTTACTATTTTTACTATTCAATAGTATATACACTTCATTTCCAAAATCAAAATCTCGAAAATGTATATTGTACGAGTGCAGACTCGCAAATAAATGATTATTTATCATATAGGCCTATATTTGTCTCTATTCAAAATTCTATTTAATCGAATCCGACAAGAACACAGACAGAAACATCGAGAACAGATGAAAAAAAGAGAGAAAAAGACGTTGTACCCGGCGGGGACTCGAAGTAAGTTCGAATGGTGCTCTACAAGCCGAACGCCTTAGACCACTCGGCTATGGTAGCAACTAGTGATTGCAGCAAAGGCTTGGAGTAGTAGTTCTTATTACAGAATAACATTTTCTATTGCCTAAAATTTAAACCTAATTTACTTTGATATACAATAATATATTTATTAATTTGTTTCATGAACGTTTTCGTTACTTTGATGAATGATGTATGTTGTTGATATAGATTCTATTACACGTGATTTCGTAAATATTATAGAAAATATCAGGGTTATTTATGATCTTTTATCGAAATTGACTGGCGCATGCGCAGTACACAGACAGTTCAATTGGAAGGCGAGGAAGGAAACGCTAACACACTGTTAGAATGTTTCCCTCGCAAGCAGTAGTTCCCAACCGAGGGACGGCGGGACGCACTTCGTCCTCCTTAGGTGGCGTGAAGGGTTTACGAAGTCCCTTCGTTGTCTTATATTTCTTGAATGATTATACACAATATCCAGTCACATCTACACATTTGGAAGTGATAAATCGTAGTATAAATAAACCGTCCTCCACACACAGTGATTGTTGCTTTTTCAAGATTATAAACTGAAACACTTTTTATTTCAATAGAATATAAAAGTTTTAATGGGAGGGGTTACAACCCCCTCAACCCCCTGAGTCTTCGACATGTCACCGCCTAAACTGTAACTTTCAAGTTAGAATCGAAAAATGGAGACAGTGACCTACTAAATATATTTTTAGTTCATTATACATTTTCATAAATAAATTAATTACAATTTCAATAACAGTAAATGCTAAGTAATTATTGTAAATTTTTGTACTTTCATTTTCCATCTTTCTTCTCAATTGAGCTTGAAAAATGTAAAAATGGGAGGTTAAGAACTTCAAATATTACGTATATTTTAGCGTATTACGGAACTATATTTAATAGAATCGGACAGGATCACAAACAGAAACGTCAAGAAGAGGTAAAATCAAATTGTACTGTGGTGGGATTCGAACTACTCTTGAATGGTGCCTCAGAATCTCTAGCCGAACGCCTTAGTCCGCTCGGCTAATCTGACAAGTTGAAAATATAGTAAGCCTGTTTCATGTTCAATCTTTTGTCACAGTATGAAATTTATTTGGTATTCTCTGAAGCTTAAGCCTATTTTGGCCTGATGTAATAGTCTGTTGAAATTGTTTTATGTTTACGGTATTCTTTACTTTGACGAATGATGTTGTTAATATAGGTTCTATTACGTATTCGCTCATAAATATTACAGCAATTGTCAGGATTATTTATGATCTTTCATGAAAATTGATTGGTGCATGCGCAGTAGAAACAGAAAGATGCACTTTACCGACATTTGTCATTCACGCCAGAACGCAAATTTCTAACAGGTTCTCAAAATGCCTCGTTCTAAAGGTTGTGGAGAACTGTCTGTTGCTCTGAGAGGAGAAATCATAGGCCGAGCAAAAATGGAACAGACTGTGCCTCAGATTGCTAGAGATCTGGGATGTGACAAGAAAACGGTCAAGAAATGGGTTCAGCGACATGAAGAAGGTGGTGAATGGTTCAGGTTTCGGTCAAGAAGTGGAAGGCCAAAAGTGACAACTGCAGCTCAAGATCAAGCTTTAGTTACAGAAGTAATAAACAGACCTCTAGGTCACACGTCAATCCTCTTGGACAAAGCCAGAGAATATAATTGTTCTCACGAAACAATAAGAAGAAGATTATTGGGGCTGGTCTACACTGTTCAAGACCCGCTAGGAAGACTCTCCTGACTGAAACTCACAAGGCCAGACGAATGGAATGGGCACAGAATAACATAATCCAACCTCAGTCATATTGAGACTTAGTCATCTGGACCGAAGAGAAGGTTTTAAAATCTAACCAACAAGGCAGAGTTATATTGTATAGACCGCGCGGAACCAGGTATGCTGAACAAAATATTATCAGAACTTCTTGTTCAGGACGAATATCAGCACACTTTTGGGGATACATGACGGCTGCTGGTCCTGGAGATTTGGTTGCGGTGCCTGAGAGAATGAACAGCAGTGTTTACATTAATATCCTCGAAAATACGTTGTTACCGTCCTTAGAAAGAAACTTCCCCGAACAGGAAGAATATATATTTATGCATGACAGCAGTGCTGTTCACACTTCCCGGCAAACACGAGAGTGGCTAAGTGAACATCCAGAGCAATTTGTATTGAGTGGCCCCCTCTATCTCCAGATTTGAACCCAATTGAACATCTGTGGGCCTACATGGTGCAAGAATGGGAAGAAAAACGTGAAGACAGAGACCAAACGTTTCTTCAAAATCATGTTATGGAACTGTGGCAACATTTTCGTGACACACCGTCGTATTGCTCGAGACTTGTATCTAGTATCCCCTCCAGACTTCAAGAAGTTACTGACTCTCGAGGTGACTACACGAAGTACTAGTGTGTTATTTTTTGTGTAAACATTTATTTAAGTTTCATTTATTTATTATATTTTTTCAAGAGCAATACTTTCGTTCTTCATTCTTTTCCTTTGCTTGTTTACTTATTAGTTCCTTAAAACGTAAAGGAAGAGTAGTATATCTTCAAAAAGTATTTGTGAATTTACTTTGAACGTTTCTAAGAATACATTTACTTTTTTTCTTACTCTATATCATGCCCAATATTACTTTCATTTCAGTTAATTAATAACTTGATTTCACATCTCGGATAAAAGTATTATTGCCTTTTTAACGATATTTTTCCTTTTGATTGTGTAATTTCTAGTTTCATTGAATTATCTCAATTCGAATGAATAAATCACATTTTGTTTATTGTCCCTTCCTTAGCAAAGTTCGAATTCGAGAAAAATGTGGTGTAATATACGTTCTTTATTCTTCATACTGTGCAGTAATGACAATATTAATTATTTTTCATGAGTCCAGTTGATTAGTGAGAACTTGGACAAACATTAACCTGGTGATTCTTTACGCAATGACAAGCGTAAAATACATTTTAGCTGTTCTTTATACTTCACAGCGATGAAACATTCTAACAGTGTATTAGCGTTTCCTTCCTCGCCTTCCAATTGAACTGTCTTTGTACTGCGCATGCGCCAGTCAATTTCCATAAAAGATCATAAATAACCCTGATATTTTCTATAATGTTTACGAAAGAACGTGTAATAGAATCTATATCAACAACATACATCATTCATCAAAGTAACGAAAACGTTCATGAAACAAATTAATAGATATATTACTGTATATCAAAGTAAATTAGGTTTAAATTTTAGGCAATAGAAAATGTTATTCTGTAATAAGAACTACTACTCCAAGCCTTTGCTGCAATCACTAGTTGTTACCATAGCCGAGTGGTCTAAGGCGTTCGGCTTGTAGAGCACCATTCGAACTTACTTCGAGTCCCCGCCGGGTACAACGTCTTTTTCTCTCTTTTTTTCATCTGTTCTCGATGTTTCTGTCTGTGTTCTTGTCGGATTCGATTAAATAGAATTTTGAATAGAGACAAATATAGGCCTATATGATAAATAATCATTTATTTGCGAGTCTGCACTCGTACAATATACATTTTCGAGATTTTGATTTTGGAAATGAAGTGTATATACTATTGAATAGTAAAAATAGTAAGATAAAAAATATTCGTATAAATATATATTAATAAATAATTAGTCTTAAACATGGCTTTCCAATCAGGATTATATAGAGAGGACTTACTTCTAAGTGCAATCCGAAAACAAATTTGAGTTTTAATCTGACCCAAAGTTGGTAACTTACAGGATAATTTATACATGATTGGTATTGTGATTTTTATACTTTTATTATAATCCTCTATAAGTTATGATTTTACCAATTCTAAATGTAGAACGAGAAACAAGTGTAATATTATATTTGTTACGAAAAGCCTTTAAGCAATGATGCTTTCAGGACGTGATCTGAGGGAGAATTTGAGACCTTTCTCGAGCTAAGAAATTTCCGCCTTCAGGATCATATATCCGATCGTGCTCAATATGGACTACCAATGTTTGCCCGCCACCCGCATATTGAAATTCCCCCCGAGGATAATTTTCTGAAGTCACCACTGTTTATAAATAGTTTTTCGTTACAAATCAGAGGATAATAGAGTAGTGAATATACTTCATTTTTTTAGCTATGTATTTAAGATTCGCAATTCTTATAATGTTCCGTTCTAATCGAATTTGAAACAAAAGAAGTTTTCAATGAGTTACTCAAAGAAATATTTTCCGCCTCCGGATGAAAATTGGAAGACACTTTAAAAAGAAACAACTTGCTACCGGGTTTGAACTCACAAACACGTGATTGATAGTGTAACGTCCCAAACCACTCGACCGTTTTGTATGCCTTTGCCCCTCTTCTTTTACCTTTTGTTATAGCAGTTTACTGTTCCATACTCGCTTTTGTTTATTCCGATACGACTATGAGTTCTCAGTAAATATTTGGACGTTACAGCTCTTGCAATGTATAAAAATGTTTTTAGAATAAATCACAATCGATATTATGTCCTAATAACATACGTAAAACAGGTTGAATTCGTGAAATGATTGAGGTTGGACTGAGCGTAAATGTTTTCATAGTTAGGAGCCTGGATATGCAAACCCGCTTAACGTGGGGATTTAATTTTGTGAAATTTGGTACCATCCCGGCATCTGCCTGGTGTGGATGAGGAAAACCCAGGAAAAACCTCTTTCGAGATGGTTGGCCTGAAAAACTTGTTAGACTTTTTCGACCGAATGTCCCCACCAGGAACCGAAAACGGAACCGTTCACTCCAAAGGCGAGAGCGTTAGCGACTACGCCACGCGGGACCACTCGTTAAGAAAATCGTTCGAACAACTACTGTAGTAAGCCGTGTTTTCTTAATTTTTACAGTAGAAATGTATTAAATCGTATTGCATTATTAATAACAAAATATTTAGGTACAGAAAAATTAACAAATTCTTTACATTGAAGTTACAGTTGTTCTTGAGCTTGTAAATAACTATTCCAGTAAGATCTTTCTAAGAGAATTTAACAGTACTGTACGTTAGAGATATTAACGAATTATTTATTTCGGCAAATTTGCATTTTTCATCACTAGTAAGCTATCTTTTCCGAACATTTGCAACATAACTTAATTATATCATATTCCATTGTTGATAACAGAATATTTAGATGTAAAATACGAAGAAAGTCATTACGAGTTGTTCTCGTATTTCTTGAACAAATCTCATCTCGTTAAACTTGTCAGTGCTCACATCGTTAGACTTCCTGCCGTGTACCCCTAAGAGAATCTAGCAATACTATACGTTACATTTTTTTTTAAAATAAAGTATTTATTTGGGAAATGAAATTAAAAGAAATTTTAGGTTAACGTACCACGTTTATGCCCTTTGGGCTAAAGTAGACGAATTATTAACGAAAGTGTATGATTATAAAATTAAATTTTTGTGCTCTATTTCTGGGAATCGAACCCGGGATCACATGCACCAAAGGTGTACGTGATAGCCGCAAAACCAGCGGTAAGGGCTTTACTTGGAAAATACAGTAACATTTTTTTTTTTTTTTTTTTTTTTTTTTGTCACTAGCAAACTACTATAATTTTTATGGCACAGGGCAACCTTTGAGGAAGTCAAAAGAAGCTTTGAGCTTAAAATTTAGTTTCAGCAATTAGCATGTGGCTGTACCGTTAGCTTCAAATATTCGGTTTGCATGAACTTTCGAGAGTCGATAATTTAAAAGTGCTGCATTAATCATTTGTTCAATCCTGAAGTGAAATAAATATTTTAATGTTGTTTTTTTTTTTGAAAGATACTGATCAATCGGATTTATTTATTTCTGTTCCATTTTTTTTTCTTTTTCTAGTTGCTGTGTTCGTTGACCACTGGGATGCATGCTGTTAGTGAATATTTAGTTAGGAAAATAAAATTTTTAATAAGATTGTTGTGGGTAGTTTCGTCTGACGGTTTCCCTAAAATGTAGATCGATACAAAATATACAAAATGTTTTCACCAAGTTTGGTTTGGTTAGTTTGGTTAGTTGATTGGGAAGTTAACTTCTCTTTTCAGTGTTCCAAGCCTATCAGGGCGGCTATTTGAAGCGATCGCAACGCGTTTTAATTGCGTACGTTTGGAATACGCTGACCATGTATTTAAATGTGGTTGACTAATCACAAACACGAAAACAATAAAAACACGGAGAAAACGTCAGCTCGAGCGTATTTGGTGCGTTTCGTAACAGTAGACCGCCTGCTGTTTAAAAGATGTCAAAAGGAAGGAAAAAAGAAAAGACGTGTTGCCAGGCAAGGGATTTTTTTTTAGCAAGAAACAGCTGCTTTGAAGATGCTTTGTGCAGAGTACTGGAACTCTGCTATTATAGACCTTGATTTGGCAAGAAAGATTTGGAAACCCTGACTGGCTCACAGTATGATTTATAACGATGGCAAAACGTAAAGTTACCAAATAGCCACTTGGTCGCGTTTGCTCTAGGAAGTAACGCTTCGAAAACGCATTCTCAAATAGCCACAGACTATATGAGACGCGGACCTATAGCTTAACGTAGACTGTAAACCACATGACCTTCCACAAGGAACCGAAGCTGGGACTCACGCAGATTAGTTAATTTAGATTATTTTCACTATAAATATAAACAACAGAAGTTTATGGAGTATGGTTTATGAAAACTACATTATATCTTTACTCTGCCCGTCCGGAACAAAAACTTTATCTCCAGAACTATTTGATGAATCACTTATGCCCCTATGTCCTAGGCTATGATGGAAAGTGATTAGCCAACTGGATCCAGTTTCTACTTTGAATTCCTATTTCCGCGAGGTCCATCTTGATATTGTCCGTCCATCCGCGCCTAGGTTTTCCTAATGGTTCTTTTCCGATAGGACTTCCAGTTAAAACTTTCTTCCATTCTGGCTATGTGACCTGCCCAAATGAACCTTCTAGACTTCATGACACTAACAATGTTTTGTAAACGGTTTAAATTATGCAGTTCCTCATTCTCTGCATTCTCCATTTCCGTTCCTCTTGGGTCCTACTATTTCTTTCTGAGGATTTTATTCTCAAATACTTTCAGATTAGGTTCTTCTCTCAGAGTAAGGGACTATTTTTCGCAACTATACAAAACAACAGATATGATTATCGCTTTATAAATTTTAAGCTTTAAATTTCTCGACAGACGATTTTGCGACGACAAAATGTTTTAAACTGAATAATAACACGAATTTCCTGCTTTTAATCGATATTTAATTTTTTCGTGGATACGGTTTTAGCCTGTTAACATTGATCCTAGATATTTGAAAGTATCTACTTTGTCCAAAATGTTATTTAATATTTGTTGGGCTCTATAGTTAAACAAATATGAAAGTTCAGGTTAGTTATAATTTAGGATTTATCTCATTTACCGCACTGACTATTGTCGTCTTGCTGGTGTTGTTGTGAAAACCTTCTTAAGGATATACTTCAGTTTAATCTTAATAGATGGGGTCGCTATCGCACAGCATATATATACAGGGTGGGCCATTTTAATTAATCCACGGAAATATCTAAAAAATGATAAAACATAGAAGAAATGTTTGAAGTAAACGTTATATATTGCTAAGGGGGAAAACCATTTCCGCCAAAAGTACCTCTCCCCACCCCCCGGAAATGGGAGTAACGGGGGGTAACTTTGAAATGTCAAATGGGAACATGGGTCGAGTAATACCTCGTTCGAAATGTCTTGGAAAACTAAGTAACGCTGTACCAAAATTTGTTTCATATGGAGCACCAGTTTCAAAATGGCCGCCATGATATAGTTCGGAAACTACAGTAGCCGTAGTATGAAAACCATGGGAGGTAGATGAATGGAACAAAATTGAAATACGTAAATATCATACGGCATATCGAATGATGTGACCCCTGCGATCCCAGCGTCTTTCCTGAAGGGATCTTGTGAGCTAACTTCAAAATTTCAATGTCCGACCGGACAATGGTTCGGGCGTACGCTTGACCTACCCAATGCTGTTTGGAAGGCAGACTTCAGGGATAGAGAATTAGTGCACTCAGTTAATGCGGATTGCCACAGTCAAGGGCGCCCATAAGGGGGGAAAGGGGGGCTCTCGCCCCCCTAGAGGAAATTGTGCTTCGGAATATCGAAAACTCAATAGAATTTTTAGAATAGCTACAGCAAAATTTGAAACTATATTTGAAATGTCGCGTTTTCTTGCCTCCCTTGGAAACCACAACATGGGCGCCCTTGGCCACAGTTACATTTTGATTAACTATTAGCACTCATGTCATATTGTGAGCTTGAGGGACGAAACAGTGTGTACGTATATCCCCGAAATGCTTTCCGAATAACCAGCACGCATTGCATAAAAGTTTCTGTGGCGACGGAGATTAGCAAATTCACACGTTTGTAAGTTCCAGCAACAGCATCATTCGACAACTTCTTTCGTATAACGTTCCTTCTGTTTTCGCATCAAATCATACTTAGCCATACAGATATGCGTTACCATTCAAATAAAATTTCACGTTTTTATAGTCACTACAGCGTCATCCTTACAAACAAATGTTTCAACCATACCATACCTATTTGTAAGGTAGCCTTAATTTGCGAATTAAAGTAGAGTTCTCATTTGAACTTTCACTGTTACTTTCCACCCCGCTCACACACAGAGCACAGGAAAAGATTATTTTGCAGGACTTGGATATCTCTCTATACATTATGGCAATTTTACTCTAACATTTTTATCTCTGTTGTATCATTCTCGAGCCTTGGAACGCCTCCGTGGTTTCCCTATTTAATTTTCGTTATTTTCATTTATCTCTAACCGTATTAATACTATGGCCACTAGACGTTTTCTTAGACACATTCACCATGTCTTGGCGATCATTTTGAAAACGGTGTCTCATGTCGAAAATATTCTTACAGAAGCTGTTTGATATATCATTTGTCTATGTAACATGATGTTACTCGCTTCAAGTTGCTATTTGAAATTTCCAAGTTGGCCTCGGATACCTTTCAGTGGAGTCACCCCGACAGCACCTCTCGAAGTGCCTTACGTCAGTTACCTACTCCAGTTTTTCTTCTGTTGATTTATCTCCAATCGCTTTCATACTACTTATACTAAACCTTTTCTCTGACACTGATACTATGTTTCGGCGGCCTTTTGAGAACACTGCCATTTCACCTCAATCGTTTCCTCTTGCAAGATGTTTGATTTTGCAAGATTTATCGAACGAGGTACCACTCGACTCATGTTACTATTTTAAATCTTGAAGTTAGCCCCCAAGACCCCTTCAGGGAGACCACTGGGATCACAGGGACCACACTATTCGATATGCCCTATGATATTTACGTATTTCAATTTTGTTCCATTCATTTACCTCCCATGGTTTTCATACTACGGCTACTGGAGTTTCCGAACTATATCATGGCGGCCATTTTGAAACTGGTGCTCCATATGAAACAAATTTTGGTACAGCATTACTTAGTTTTCCAAGACATTTCGAACAAGGTATTACTCGACCCATGTTCCCATTTGACATTTCAAAGTTACTCCCCGTTACCCCCATTTCCGGGGAGTGAGGAGGGGTACTTTTGGCGGAAATGGTTTTCCCCCTTAGCAATATATAACGTTTACTTCAAACATTTCTTCTATGTTTTATCATTTTTTAGATATTTCCGTGGATTAATTAAAATGGCCCACCCTGTATATATATATATATATATATATATATATATATATATATATATATATATATATATCGTTTTTCTCGAAAACTCAATACGAAGATCTATACTCATTCACATCACTGTTTAGTTTAAATGAAATTTAATGATCTGTATTTCTTTAACCCTTTCACAGAGGAAGTCGACTTTTGTCGACAGAAAGAAAATTTCCTTAACATGCGAATGTCGACTATAGTCGACGTGTTAAAATTTGTTTGTCCGTATCTTGCCTTTGTCGAGAGTAGTCGCCAAAGTTGTACCGTTCAAGTTTTTGTGTTCTATTGTTTTCGATAAACAATAGAAATCTCACAGAAAACCTTTGGCGACTACAATCGACAAAACCAAGATACAGACAAATTTTAACACGTTGACTATAATCGACATTCGCAGGTTAGGGAAATTTTCTTTCCGTCGCCTTCCACAGTGAAAGGGTTAATCTCTAGAAATTTCTTTCTTTATATGGTAATTATCAGTGGTAAAAATGGATCTGAAAAGGTAGGGGAATGCAAGACGTCACGCCGTCCTCCGCGCCTATCTTTGCCCATTGTAACTTTTAGGAAGTGGAGGGACGCCCTAGATATTTCCTGGAAGTGGGAGCACGGCGTCCTCCTTTACCTTTACCTTTGGTAATAAGATCTTACAAATTAATAATTTTAGAAGCTAACATCACGTTGAAATTGACTTTTCAATTGGAACATTCTGTAGGAAAATATTCTTTATTTTATGCTTTGTAACAAAATGACATAAAAAAAAGATACCCTTTCTGAAAATAAAAATGCAATCCTCTCTGAAACTGTCTCTTATGGAATTGATTTCTTTTTCATTAAAGGTTCACAAAAACTATTCTCTTTCTTAAATTTCATATTGATATTCGTTTGTTATACGAAAGGATCAGTTTCCTCCGAGTAATAAATGTGAACTTCTTTTTCCTTCAGCGGGATGAATAAACGTTTATTAGAGAGATGATGTTTATATTAGCAAAGACTTTTATGAACAAATAATAATATGACTGTATTGATTACACCATGTATGTAAACGAAAGTTATTACTGTCGATATAAACTTCAATCATTCTTAATGCATTATAATTCGTCTTTGTATCCTGAACACTAGATAACAATATCACATACTCATTTTGAGAGTTGCACAACTTTCAGGATTAATCGTAGATAATATATATATATATATGTGTGTGTGTGTGGTGTGCGTATAGGCAATTTTATGAATATAATGGAATGTAATTAATGTATTTTTGTTCGTAATTGCTTAAAAAATTATCTTCCCTCTCTAAAATTCTCAATTTTCATCACTTTACACTAAACACTTTGTGCTATGCTTAAAGATTAATTAATCCATATAATAAATATAGCTATAAGAGGAAAAGTATATAGGTAAATTATATTAAAAGGCTAACGCAGATTAATCGTTACAGCGCTTATTTGGAACATCGGCTCGCATGTTTCAATCTCGGCCGTGGCTTCGCGTGGGGTTTGCGGCGGAGAAACACAGCGGACGTGGGTATTCTGATACGCTACGGTATCTCTTTCGTGTTAATTTATTTCCATTTATTTTTAATACGTCTGTTCTAGTTTAAAGGCAGTTTCAACAACATAATATTGTTCTTTTGTCTTTACAGAGGTACTTAGTAATACTACCAAAACTACGTTAATAAACATTACAATAAAATAGCATTGCGAGCATTTCGAGCATTGCGAGCAATAAAATAGCATTTCAAATTACTTGACTTGTAGGCCATATTACAAGCATAACTGACTTAATACCACTTTTAGTCTTAAAGTCAAGGGTGCACAAGAACAAATGTGGAAATGTCATAATCTTCATTATATGTCCATTGAATTTCTGATGAATAACATCGAAATGGTAAGTTTTCCCGTGTTTTTCTCTCTTTTCCTACCTATATGAATAATCTTCACTCTATGAACTTTTTTTTATATAATTCTCTTTCACTTGAAATGTATCTACTTTAATCCAAGAAATACAATCGTGCGATGTAAATTAGAGATATGATACGTTAGTGATACGATTCTCACCTCTGCTGTGGTCACACTCAAGTTGAATTCGGGAAAATGTAAATTTACGCAGACGATCTCCTTATATAATAGGATTTATTTATCAATATTATATAGTGTATACCGATTAGGAAGTGAAATACAATATCTTGTTATATGTTCCACTCAACGCTGTACCCATATGTAGTAATCGGTTAAATGGAATGATAGAATGTCAAAGTGTAAAAGGAATAGTTCTTTTCTTAAACAAAAATTAACGAAATTGCATCATCTTACATAACATGGAGTTACATTATAAAACTTTCGTATCAATATTTATTTAGGTGATTTTAAACATTGAAAAAATACTGTTAAATTCAAGACATTCATTGTATAAATTTATCAATATAACTATACACTTCATATACATTTTTGAAGATATTTTTCAGTGGAAATAATCAACAATAATGCGTCGGAGAGAGTATAGTGTTAGGAAAACCGGTCGGAGCCTATATTAGCAGGATTCATTTCAACATTTGTCTATACAACAAAGGAAATTTCAGGAGAAACAAGTCAGAGTGACAGGTAGTGGGCTTCGAAATCATGTCCTCCTGAGAATATTGTTCGTTAATATTTTCTTTATTTGCTTCCCGCTTTCTCAGTTTGTTTTTTATTCTGCTTATCTTTACTTTTGAGGAGATATGGAATTATACCACTCATGAGAAGAAGTTAATTTCGACTTATTTACGCGTTTAACGGCTCCAACATGCAAAAAATGGATTTTAAGATTCTCTGTCTGTTTGTTTGTCCGTTGGTTAGCCCCGATTTATGTACACTTGCCTAAAGGACATACTGTTCGACAAAATGTTAAATTTAGGGTTTTTATTAGATGCTTCAGATTGAATTCTCAAATTTTCTTTCTACTTCCCAAAATAAGGTTAGTTAACTGGAAGGAAATGACATGAAATCTTTGAGTTTTACGTCCCACAGTTATGACGGTTAGGCTAAAGAAGACGGTTATGATGATAAATTAATGAAATGGTGGAAGGAAGTGGGAGGAAACGGGATGACCCCGAGGAAACCCACGCACGCGGTGTTTGTCCACCACAAAGTTCACTTGGCGCGACCTGGGATCGAACCAGGAAACCATACAATAGATGTGAACGCTCTACCACTGAGCCACCGGGGCCCGCTAGTTCACTGGAAGGTGAAAATAAAAACATGGGATTATTTTCAAAAGTGGCTCTAACGATTTTGCTACTAGTTCTTAAGTTCTTGTATCAATAACCCTATAATATGGCGTAAGTTAATCCTCTGAGAAAATTCAGATGGTATAGTTTATTTTTGGCGGTAAGTTCTTTTTCGACGGCCTTCTGAAGAAAGAAAACTATGAGACATGGAACTACAGCTTAGTGTAATATCCGAACATTAAGAGCTCCCACCGGGAATCGAACCCAGGTCTGCCGCGCCGAAGATGGACGCCATGAGGAAGCCTGTGGATCAACTCTTGTCTCAGTCAACTACATGGTCAAGCAATAGCCCAACAAAGAATAAGTGAATGTTTATTTTCTGGAATCAAACCCAAACCTTATGCTTAAGAAGTTAGCGTATTACCAGCTACACCACCGCAATAGGTTATTGTACTTTCGCTGATAGGGTGCGTGTGATCAAAGAGAAAGATGTGGATCAAACTCAGGGAAGAGCGCTGCAGTAGTTAATAATGATTTTCACACATTCCCCGTTCCCTTTTCATGTGAACAATGAGATTGACTGTATTTGCAATGCAAATCAACTGCCATGCGTTCTTTTCTTCTATCCTAAAGTTAAAAGACTAGTGATGAAAAATACAGTCTATATAGATAAATACTTGGTCACTTTACATCAGTACTCTATTAATAAAGAATAAATTATCATGCTTATTTGAGTGGTTAGCACCAAAGACTCTTTCGCGTGGTGCCGAGTTCAACTCACAGTGGTGTAGCATATAATTTTTGGTGTTATTCCAGCCTCATAGGACAATTAAGGGATTACTTAGACTTATAGTTAACGAATTAGCTGTAAAAATCTAAAATGTTGGAAACCTACGTGCTGACCACAGATGGATTCATCACAGCAAGTTTACCCAATTGAACATGTGTCATTTTATTTGATATAGAGGAATGGATGCAGAATCTAGAGTAACTTGACTTCTATGGCTACTACTTTAAATTAGAAAACTTTAATTGAAATTGGACAAGGAGACAAAATGATATATGACAGGTTTCCGTGATAGAGTATCGAAATATTTCAATTGACCTTCAATATTTTCTGTATACAATCAGTAAGTAGTTCATATATTCTGGAGAGAAGCTTAGGACGAACGATCAATTGTCACTCGAGTCTATATGCCAAATACGCCATGGAAAGCACAAACATCGGTTGCAATCAATGTCATGCAAAGAGACTAGTTCGAAATATTCGTATACGCGCATAAAATAAGCAGTTTGCCTGCCTTAGTTGATGTTTCGACATCACTCAACATAATTTAAACTAAAAGGTCAAATCTCCCTCTGCGTGAAGAAAGAAAAGCAGTTTTTGCTTTTTGGGGTAGAGCTATAGTGGGGTTATCTATCAACTAGAAGGTCCAGATTAGATTCCCGGTAGGGACGAAATTTATTTCTCATTCTATCCTCATCCCAATGCTTCTCAGCTGTTTACCAAGCATCTGTAGGATGTACGTAAGGAAATTTGGAAGGTAGGGGCAGAAAATGGTACTGACGTTCTGCTTTCTGATACACACTCCACGGTATGTGCGTAATTGGGATAAGTATGGACCCTAATCTCCAGATTCGGATTAATGTCTAGGCTGAATAGGCAGTAGCTAGGGGACATGCAGCCTAGAAGCAGCAGTCTTGGTTCCCTCTCGCTTTTCTGATACATTATACAAATTAAATATTATTCTATAAATCTTCCATGTGATATTTCTGCGACATAGCTCATACAACGCTGTTTTTCCTGTTAGAGTGATCCTACCGTATAACAACATATTGACAATTTGGTTACAACTTACAACAAAGTCTAAAAAGCTCGATCAAAATGCAAAATTTTCCTTATGTGTTAAAATAGAGTTGGTAACAGCAAATTCTGTTACGTAGAAATATATTTGATATTTCATTACATTGGAAGTATAAGTGCACTGACACCATAGCCTAGGGCGTAAAGGTGTGGTAGAAGTGACTTATTACCGTAAATTTCTTTTCAAAGATTCAAACTACCAACCTCACTGAGGATTTCTCAGTTTCCCCCTCAGTTGCAGCAAGTGATTGAAGGGTTTCTATCTTTAAATGTAGGTCCTACCTTCCTTTCATTTTCCTGTATTAATGTTATTACTATTCACTACTACGATTTCAATGTAAGTTCTTTCTCTTTCTTCTCTTCATTTCATTCCTCTTTTTTTTTTTTTTTTTTTTTTTTTTTTTTTTTTTTTTACTTAATGTCCCACGACTATCCGAAGTTAAGAAATACGGCGATGATAATGAATGAAGACTAATAAAACTACTCACACAGTATTTGTTCACCACAAAGCCCTTTTAAGATTATTCATGCCCTGACGGGATCGAACTAAGGACTCCACGCACCATGGACGAGTATTCTACCGCTGAACCATCATGCCCTGCCCCCTGTCTAAGTTTCCTTCGCAATGTGTGTCTAAAAGCTTGTTAAAGAAATAATCACTCTCAAAAACATCATTGAGAAATTTGGAACGGAAGTGGTGAAAAGTTGTACATAGACACCATACCAGGAATTTTTACATTACTATAAAGGACAATTTCTGAGATAAGGATCTTCAAAAGGAGCGACACTAAAGTTTGTTCTCGGTACCTTCCTCGGTACGAAAGAGTATTAGATTTGTCCATAGAAAAAAATAGTTCCCGATACAGTTTTGAAAATGTAGATCACATTTAGGTACTTATGCTAGTTATTTTTAAGGCCTCTAAGAAAAAACTCAGATTAAATTATTTGTGTTATTCCTTCGTTTTGTAGATAATCATAAAATGCTGAATTTTGAATAAGTATCACCACGGAGAACCAAACACGGAAAATTACATTTTCATTACTATTATTTAATTAATTTAGATTACACTGAACGCAGTCATTGATACAGACCTAGCACGTCTAAAATGCTACAGTAACTAACGTTTAACGAAAAGAAAAAAATATGTCCAAAGATGATAGATATACGAATTGATAGAACTTATTGAGCTGAACCAAATGATATATGTGAATGTAAAACCTAATGCGTAGTTTTCCAGAAAATGAAGGACAAGAATTTTAGGAATGATGCAAGAATAACGGATCAAAAGATTGCAATCTTGGCCAAGAATTTTAGGAATGATCCAAAAAATAGATCAAAAGATTATGATCTTGATCAATAATTACTTTTTCAATCAGGGGCCCAAAAAATTTTGAATATTTTCTGCGACCCCTAAATCGAGTTTTCGTATTTTCTGCGGAATAAGCACATCATACTGAATTAAGTGATACTTTGGTTTGGCAACACTATATGTAGTTTCCAGATATAAGGCGCACAAGATTTTTTTTTTTTTTTGATTGAAACATATGGATCTTTTGATCCAAAAACGGAAGGAATTATTTGTAAACGTGAAAATTGATTTACGAGAACGATGGGACTTACTAATATGAAATTGATAATACATCCTCATTAAGCCCTTCATATCTCTGGTTCGATGCCCGGTCAAGTTAAGTTTGTGATTAACAACATTGCGACCGTTAGTTTTTTCGGGGTACTTCCGTTTTGCTCCCTTCCCCTCCCCCATTAATCCCCGTTTCCTCCCATATTCTCATTCCACCAATTCTTTCATCATCATTCACTTGTCTTAATCATCGTCTCTCTTAGCCTAAAAGGACATAACCGTGGGACGTTAGACTGAAAGATTTTTTTAATGCTCTTCCTTATGAAACTAGCACACGATGGAAATACTTAATACAGGTAAATGGGATAACAGCTTAAAGCTGTCGTGTTAATTCTTAAATTTTAATTTCTATTTCAGTAAAACATGGTTCAGAGATTAATGCATATATGAATCGATTGATTACATCACACTGAACAAAATAACACGTTGAGAGTGAATTCTTATGCGTAGTTTCCGAAAAATCGAAAGAACAAATTTTTGTGGAATTAACAAATATGTAATTTTTTGGTATTTGCTGGAAGAATTGTACTGTGTATGCAGCAAAATTACACTGTTTACTAACATATTGTACATTTATTGTTTGTTTGTCCTTTTTTTTTAACAACGACGAACATACTCCTAACGGTGACACACACATACTCTTTTACGCACATACTACTTGTAAATGGCTATTGTTACAGACACGCACCCAGAAATTTTTTTGTCTGGAGAGGTCCTATACTACAAGCCACTACGTTTATGTAGTAATGAACGGGTATTATTTTGCACACAAAAATACGATAAGTAATTGTAAAATACTTCCAACTATATTTACAGGGAAAAATGTGATAGAACTAATTGATTTTTGTAAGAGAAAAAGTACAGATGAAGTGTATGATCAAATTGTCATTCTACGTCAAGCATTTCCCAGTTAAGCAAGTATAGTTTTATTGAAAAAGTGTTCAAATATGTTGTGTTAGGACTTTTTTCTGGGGTTCGGACTCCCACTCCGCATGGGTTCATCCTGTATTATTGTGTATTAATCTGTAGAGGTTGAAACTGCCGGGAGAGACACCTGAGGACGTTCAGTACACAATTTGTGGGGTATAGTGGACTTCGGAAGGCCTTGGTGACATAGTCTGCTAAAATATCTACCCAGCGAGAACGCTAGAGGGGGCATCATCTCCACATCTCCGTGTTTCAAATGAAACGCGTAACGTATCCTTACTTTTAGCGTGAGTTCGAGGCTTGTCGGAACATTTGTGGCACAACGAAAACACTAGTACACCTGGGTATTTGCGGTATTGTTAAAAATTCTTCCTTAGATAGGGGCATTCACAGTAGACAATATGCAACGCGCGCCAAAAGCATTAAAGTGCTTTCATACGGATACTAACTAACTAACTCTATGGCCTATGGAACCCGGAGGTTCAATGCCGTGTTCACAAAAGCTCTCCAATGACTTCTATCCTTAGCCAACTGGATCCAGTTTCTACTTTGTGTTCCTATTTCTGCGAGATACATCTTAATGTTGTCCTCCCATCTGCGCCTAGGTGTTCCTAATGGTGGTCTTCCAATTGAATCTCCAGTGAAAAATTACAAAGCATTCCTACTTTCTTCCATCCTGGCTACATCACCTTCCCACCTCAGTCTTCTACATTTGATGCCCCTAGCAATATTTGGTAAACGATATAAATTATGTAGTTCCTCGTTATGAAGTTTCCAACATTCCCGTTCTTCTTGGGTCCGAATATTTGTCTCAGGATCTTGCTCTCAAATACTTTCAATCTATGTTCTTCCCTCAGAGTAAGCGACCATGTTTTGCCATATAGAACAATAGGCATGCTCATCGTTTTATATATTTTAAGCTTCAAATTCCTCGACAGAATTCATGACAGGAGACTTTGAACTGAATAATAACACGAATTCCCTGCTTTTAGTCGACATTTAATTTCTTCGTGAATATGGTTTTCGTCTATTAATATTGATGCTAGTTATCGGTATATTGTTTGATACTTTAACGCATCCATAATTTGCCATATTACAATCCCGACGAAATTCAATTTATTTAGTTTCATACGGGCACAGAAATATTATAACACATATTCTACGTAGACAATATTAATAAACCATATATTGACACTAGTAGTATTTTTTTTCAATTTTTTATATTCTTCTTACACGCATGGTGATTTTTAGCTGTTCAGACTGTGTGTACCTGTTCTTTAACTAAGCATCCCATCTGGACGTATACTGTGGATGGGAGTATCTCTGGACGTATTTCGAAAAGTTTCGCAAACGTTGCGCTTTCCTTGGAGGGATGACTCGAACGTAATCTTGCCAGGTGCGGGAATCAAAAAGAATATCTTTGATGAATTTTCAATTCTTTGTTAAAATAGGGATGTATAATAAATCTTATTTATAGTCATATCTGTATTATTATGCTAATTAAATTAAAATAAAACTCGTCTCCTTATAGTTTTAAAAGGGAACATGAGCCGTCCGAGCAACTTGGAGTTGGTTAATGTGTTATCAGCATATCAGTACCTAACTTCCATAAATCTAACCTTTCTTGACTTCGTAGTATTTTAATACATACACCTTCTCATGATGCTCGGCGAATAGTTGAAAGCCCTGTGCCTACATTCCGAAGCGATTACGCTCATACACTCGCATAACGCAAGAACATAAATAATCATTGCTGTTCCAACAGGTGATAAGTAAACATTCATCTCCAATGCATAATACAATAGCGTACATTTAAATGAAAATTTGAAGTTAAGAACTGAAAAGTTATCACATTTGTTGCGCTTTAGGGACCCCGTAAAGAGTTAAACTTACAGTAACGTATGTCCTGTTATGCTAAACAAATATTTCTTCATTAAGAAAAAAAGTATGTATTATTTTTCTTACTATCTAATTATTAAAGTTCAATTAATTTCAATACTGTTAAAGAATCTCCTTACGGCAAAATGGTTAGTGGTTCTATCTTCTGAGTTACAGACTCGATTCACCATGAAAGTGCATATTATTTAAGCTTCTTCGTTAACTTTGAAATTCACATTCCACCACACATAGCATCAGTACTTTAGAAGAAATGGTGAACTCAAAACAAACATTCAATAGACGAGTTCAAATCAAATCGTCGAGACGAGGTCAAAATCTTCCAATTGACTATTCCTTTCTCGCGTACCGCACTGTAAATACTGTATTTTGCTCACCGATACTAATTTAAATGGTATCGTATTTCGATAAATGACAACAAGTCTTCATAGACTATCACTACTTTCATTTCTCAAGAATATTATTTCAAAGAAGTATCTACAACCCCACTGAAACACAGTTTTTTCTTCTTTTCTTTTTTCTTTGTTTTGCGATTGTGCGATTTCTACTCATTAGAATCGGCACGGCCCATTGGGATATTGTTAAGAAGTCGCTAGTTTATTGAAAGAAAGGACTACAACTGTCTGCAGGGGCAGGAAATTACAGATTGTGTTGATAATCAAAGATATGGCGAGTTGGTAATGGGGGGACATTACTCAAGCTCACTACCTTCAATGCTGGACACGCATTCACTATTCTCAGTATCACTCACGCTAACCCTAGTTCTATATTCACTCAAGCGCGGGTTTGCTATTCTGAATAAGACTCGCGATAGTTCGATCTCACACTTAATAAAAGCTCAGACTCGCCCACACTCACGATTCTCGATGAGGATCACACTCACGCTCACTTGGACTAAGGTTCTGACTCACTATCACTACCGCTATCGCTACTTGTAGCAGGCATAGTCAATCTTTTCAACACCGCGATCAACACGTTGCCCACCTCTGACTTACATAGGGCTAACACACGTCGTTGTTTGAAGGCTCTTGTCCTAGCGTTCTGTAAGTATATAGTTTGTCCCGGATTTAAGTCGTAACAATCCTTTTTGTTTATGTGCCCTCACTGCAGTATTTTGAATATCTATTATTTTCGGTACCACATACTCTTACTTTAAGAGCTATATACGTAATTTTAATTTATAGTACGTTTGAACACTTATAGAGCATAGACACTTCACGGCATACTGTTCATATATAGGCTAATCTTTGGATCTACGATATGCGTTACATTCCTACTCATTATCAATATTATACCCAACATTAATGAAATAAGAAAACGGATATTGTGTTATTTAAGTATTTGCTACCGATAGAAGACTGAAAGTAAACCTCCCACCAAAGAACCTCAGTTTGGAAGGTTTATCTTCCACTAAAGCGTTCCGATTTACAATAGCAGAGATATGATAACTCTACTTACAGAACTTAAGAGCTAAAGCGCCCATTTATTGAGTTTGGAGCCGGGAGCCGAGTTCGGGAGTTTGGGCATATATCATAGGTAGCTCATGCGCAACATAATTTTCAATATATGAATTATTGTTGTTAATTGCTTTTTAAAATTACCGTATTTTCGACACTACCAATGTGAATGTTAGTAATACCTAATAATGAAAAATTATAAAACAACACAATTATATTCGTATTAATATTTTTAATGTTTAAAAAATCTGTTGAGTTAGAGCTCATGATGTGCTTTGGTCGATTTCTTTTGTTTCTGCTCTGTGATGTATACTTAACTCATCTGGCCTCCCCGCGGACAATGTCTGGCATTGAAGCCAGGAGTCAACTGTCGAACAATATTCGTTAAACACCGAAGCTCGTATACCGGCAATAGTACTTGAAAACAATACTTGACGTTTTTCTTATACTATTTTAATTAGTTTTTACTTATATCTCTTGAGTTTTTCTCCGTTTTACTTTGGAGGAAAAGTTGAATCGTGTCGTGTAAACGGTTCCGACAACACGGTTACGTCATCCAGTAACGTGTAATCTACACGAAAATTCGTACATACATCTCTATTGAAACAATTCGTATAATCAGTGTCTTTATTACATATAAAGTATCGATTCCCATAGTACATGATGGTATTACAACAACTGTCACACCTTACGTGTCTTCCGACATACCTTCATTTCTAATTTCATTTGAGATAATGTTAACAAAGGCATTTGCGGAATGGAAAACATAAACAATATTTTAAAAAAAACTGTCTACGAAAATCGTATTTTAAAAACGCTTTAAGATCTGGTGGTACATACCGATGCGTATCGGCAGATAAAATCATTGCGTGTAATGAGTTTTACTGTTCTAAGTGAATAATGTTTGTCTTTAGTTTACAATATTATTTGCGGTGGTATTTTGAATTAATTTGATTAGCGAGATGCAAAGTAGAAAATTGTGAAAAAACAAATCTCTCATTATATGTATTTATTTGAATGTTACGTTTCACGTTATGCCAGTTATGCTAAAGAGGACGATAAAAATTAACAGTAGAAGGAAAATATCTAATACTAGTGCCCTAAGCTGGATTCGAACTCGCGATAAGAAGTCATGCTACTACCAGTACAAAAATCTGAGATTGTTTAATGTTTCAGTGAATCAGAATAACTAGGAAAATTCAAATGAAATGATATGAGATAAGTAGGGGATATGTGGATAAACTAAGTACGCTGAGTAACTCTTTCCTTCCACACATACAGTATATAATCTCCAGTTTGGTATTCAATATGCGAACCCTAAGCTAAGAAATACTCCTGATTGAACGTAATATTTCGTAAAATTTATCTAAGATGAATAGAAATGGCATGTTTAATAAATTAATACTTCATATTCCTACTTCAACACGAACTTACTTTTACATGTTATGTTATAAGATTTTGTCCTTTAGATAGACACTGGGAAAATTAATGATAATAATGACCTGAATGAAGGGAGAACTCATAATACCCTCGCCTTGCACTGAGACGTAATCAGACAGATGAAATGCAAGGCTTGTACCGTGCTCTTTAGACAGGACATAAAACGCCTGACCAACCACATATACGGGAAGGGGTAAACTGCAAAGGTTATGCTGGACATAAAATCTCACATAAGAGAAACTGATGTAGCATGAGCGATTCAAATAATAATAATTTAATATTCTTTTGAATTATTACTATCCATTGGCTTTTTAGGATAAAGAAGACGGCGAGAGATTGATGGTAAAAGGACAACATATAACATTTATAGCCTGAGCGGGATTTGAACTCACGACTTAGGTTTTTGCGGTTGTAGGCCTAAAGCATTAAGGTAACATTTTTTTTTAAAAGGTAACTGATCAATGGACCACATCTGTTGCCCATGAATCTAGGTTTCTTTATTCCGAGAACAGTTAAAAATGTCCATGCTCCTCAGTAGGTCTTGAATCTACTGTGGGTTTTGCATTACGATCATAAGGTCAAACGTCTGTCAGCTGAAGTACATTCCAAGGGAAGAACTTTAGAAGCAGAGAAAGAATAACGGATAATGTATATTAGAGCATTGGCTAACCTTTTTATATAAAGCTAAGTGTTTGTTTGCCTGTCTTTCACAAAATATGCACCGTTGGTTTGGCATACTTTTAACTTACACTGTAACATACTTGATGGTAACTTTAGGGAAGAGATTGTAGGCTACATAGAATTTTTAAAATAATATCCTAAGAAGGAAGGAAAATTATAAATTTATCGAGTTTATCTCAGAAATCTCTCAAGCTAGACAATCCAAACGTCTCTATTGTGTTCCAGGTTACGGCCGAGGAACTGGCACTTTTGTTGAGTTGATTTTGAGTTTAACGTCCCGTTCAGCAGCGAATCTATATAAGACATGGACCTACTGATTAACGTGGAATTCAAACCACATGAGCTCCCGAAAGTAATCGAACCAAAGTCTCTCACGCCAGAGGCGCGTACGCTAACTGCTTAGCGTCGGAGCTCGTGAACTTTTGGAGCAAATAGATATGTAGGATAAAAGCATTCCTTACTTAGGCATAGAGATAAAACGTAATACTCATTTGAAGAACGAGTGTTTGGGACATCTAAAGAAATTACTTCATAAAACTAAGCTATGTCTTTCGTTTCTTTAATTTTTTTTCCTAATATGATTGACTGTGAGAGAACTACAGTAAAACTTATATGCGAAGACCAATCGAATTGAGATTTATATTTTATATAGCCCAAATTGGTACTAATAGAAAATAATAAGCTTGTAACACAACACACATGTATAGTGTAATTAAATATCGCGCTCCCAGTTTGATTAAAATTACTTTAATAATCACTAAAACTTATCACGATAGTTATTTCCATAAATTAAACTATTTTTGTTCCTTTTAAACTTTGTATGTCCTTAATAGTTATAATTCATTTTGCAGAAATTAAAAATATACTTCAATTACTTATGACTTCCTCATTTATTATATCTTTTAACAGCATAAATAAAACAAGTTTAAACAAGTCTGGCTACGAGATTTTCTATCATAATGTACCAGACCAATGTCCTTGTTGTCCTATAACTACATATACATGAATGTTATCGTTGCAAGTTACGTCTCTAAAAGTGGAGAATTATTTTTATTTTTTAAAAGGTTATTATTTCCTAGATATATCCTGAACTATCAGTTAATAGTTAATTATACTCGATTGGAAATACGGAATCGTTCATCTCTTATTGATGCTGTTACTGACTTCGAAGACAGTAGTTTACAACCCCTTAATGTAATTTGTTTCTTCGCTACCTTACGGTGTTGGGCATTCGAAACATACGAACAAAACTTCACTATTTTATGTTGTTATATTTATTATATATATTATTGTTGTTATATTTATTATTGTTGTTATATATAATATTATTTACTAATATATCGCATGAGTTGTTCCCGTTTGTACACTGGACAAACGACAGTGCAGCTGTGTCGTGTGAATCCCTGGCTTGCCTTGGACCATACGGGCATCTTATCAGGTAACCAGCAGGCGGTGGGTTTCAAATTCAAATCCCCAAGATATATCATCCTGTTTCCCACCTAAAAATGTAAATAAAGGTTACTATATTACTTAAATAATTTTATATTTTAAATAGATTACGATTCTAATCAGGAAGAGGTAGACTGCAGGTGAGTACGACTTCTTTATGACCATAACTGACCTTGTGAACTGAGAAAAAGAAGTATATTGCACGTTGTGATGTATCTATGAGTTACTTGATTGTGTATGAAGAATTACGTATAAAGAGAAACTATGATACAGAGGTCATGAGAAGGCTAATACATGTAGTTTTTTTTCTATGACAAATATTAATCTTTGCTCTGGGTACTCGGCTACTTAGAACGGTTACTGACGAGATAAGGGAATTCTACCAATGAATTGACGTAAAATTATCAGTTATTGACAGTAATTTAGAAACTTCATTAGCCGTTAGGGCTTTATAAGTTATCAGTATGTGCATAACAATCGTAAATTATCTCTCCGCGTACAACACTCGTAATATTATAATAAACACTCGTAATATTACTTTGTTTGTCACAAAATTTACAAGCTTACAACTTGAGAATTGGTAATATATGTTTAAATTGATTTAAGATTACACGTACTCTGTCACTGAATGTAATGTAATACGTAATGTTAATATTATTAAATAAAAACAATAATGTTTCTGTACTCTTATTTCCTTGACATGTATTTCAATAAACAATATTTTTATACTTAGAAAATCGTGTTATCTATAGATTTTTTGTTTTACGAGTGAGTGATGGACTGTACCTCTTTCCAAGGCAGTTGGGAATGGGAAATGATGAATTTCACGAAAAAAAAAAAAAATGTGGTGTACATTAATTTTACTGATTGAATTCTTTCCTAATCAGTTCTCATGAAAATATTGTATAGCGTAATAAGGTAAATGCAGGTAATCGTTTATAATGCCACATAGACGATTGTAAATTCATACAGAAGTCTTGTTTAAAGATGTTATTACAAACTCTAGGGATAAAAATGTACAACGCACCATCGTGGGATTTATGTTTATTTACTTATTAAAAGTGTTGAGAGCAATCTTCTTCAATAGGTGTATGTAACGTAACATGGTTATAGATTTCTCACTCACGTTAATATCTGCTAATGCGTAAACCATACCGCTAGAGCATCCCCACCTTCTGGTTTGACGGTCAAGCCTGTTTATGAGTAATCCCTTTCAGCCGGAAGACAATTGTATAATAAACAAAAAAATATATTTTCCTATATTCAAGAAAATAAAATTTTACAAAATAAAACCTATTATTAATATTTATTTATTTCTTCGTTTATTTCAATGTTTAAAATCCTGTTTCAACATTGAAGTGTCATTAACGTAGATTTACTGTTTAACTCTTTGAAGCACGGTGGTATATAAAATGTGGTATATAAGTAGGCCCTACCATCGTGCTTCAAAGAGTTAACGTGGAATCCAAGTCACATGAATTGTTCCAGGAATCGAGCCCAGGTCTCCAGTTCCAAAGGCGAGAACGTTACTTACAACACAAAACTTTTATTATTATTATTAGTAGTAGTATTGGTAATTGTAGTAGTAGTAGTAGTAACTAATTAATAGCATCTTTAAGAACGTAACACTTTAATAACAACGTCCCGATTAGAAAATTAAAATGCTATCACTTTATTCAAAGCCTCGCGTAGAATATATATTCAACAAGAATATTTTTTTTTCAATATAGCTACTCGTTCGTTCGAATCCCGCGTAAGATCACGCCCGCGCTTTTCCTTTCCATTACGATCTATAGAGTCTAAATTTACTATATTTCTTCCACTACTCACAGATTACAATAATTGCGTATTTCATTCATTATGTTCTTAAATAGCTATCGTTTCGACGCATTTTCACGTTTTACATTGTACGCATCGACTGATATCAAACTCACGGTTCGTAGGGTAACAAATCAACAATTTTAACGCGTCAGGGTAACTAATTGTCCTTGTATAAAAGTGTCTCCAAACTGTAAACAACCTTTTTATTTCTTTGATCAATACAGTCCGAAAAGAGTTTTTAAGGGACAGAATTTCAAGGTGTACACAGGTGTTTGAGTATATATATATATATATATATATATATATATATATACCGAAGTATACAAACATCTCTTAACTTCTTTTTTTTTAAAAAAAAAACACTAAACTGTTCGCAAAAAATGGATTGAATTAAACCGAAATATTTCTCTTGTGTATACTCTGGTGTTCCTTCAAAAATTGATTATCACTGTTGGATCACGAAAACACATATTCTCGCGTCAGAATAACAACAGCAACAAGAACGGAAAAAGAAAATTACTTACCTATGCAAAGATGAAAGCAAATACAACTCCAAAATAATGTCCATGATAAGGAACATGTTCCATTCCCACCTGCTGGCATCATATTTGCGGCGATAAACGTTTTAAATATGTGTGTATTATATAATATATAACCACTACACTTTTTAAAATAATATATATACAAATCACTTATATCTAGCCATTTGATGTAATGGCAAACATGCGTTGTAACTTAACATATTGGTAGTAGAGTGTTTCATGTAAACTTTAGGAATGGTTATAGGTCACATTGATTTAGGTTCCCTCTTGGCTAACAGGGATGAATGAACATTAAAACACAATTCACCAAAAAAATATTGTTAAAACGCACTGGAGAAAAAATTGCTATTCGGAATTTATCCAGCTGAATCAACACCACCACAACGGCACAAGAAGATAACCATTATTTAATTTGTAAAAAATAACAATTAACACGGACACTTCAGCTAATAATTGGTTACAAATGGAGTGAAACACGAATATTTTAGTGATCACAAGATAAGTGCACCCACGTCATTCTGTAAATATTCACTACTCGATTTGAAAGTAACACACTAATATTTTTTATGCACTAAAATCAGGTTTAACGATTACTCCATTATTAGATATTTTCTTTTCACAAATTAAAACGGAAAACCTATATTTATATAAAAAAATCACATGTTTTTATTTTCTCACAAAATATTAAGTTTTTCGAAGTACTACTCACAGACACGGTTCACATCAAAAACATGTGTAACATTACTGGTTAACGGGGCACCCTGTACTCAAAGGGAGGGGGAGATATAAGGGGGGTACCGTCTGGCTTATGTGTTACACCCCACCCTCTTCTTCTTTTATGAGGTTTCCTTTAGGTTGTATGTTGTTGCTTTTTTCTTCCTTTTTTTAATATTAAAAAAAAAGAAAGTAGGGTTAGCGCTGTATCTCGGAGAGCTCTTTGCACGACACCGACCGCTCGCAAACTGCAGACCTCTCAAGCAGACGACAAGCGCGCACCGTGCAACGTCTGCATTACTCTGCCACCTAGCGGTAAAATCTAGCAGCGGACACTGACACAAACACACACATACAGTGCATACGCTTCTTTCGCGCTCGCTCGCAGTTTTCGTTTTTCTCTCTCTCTCTCTCGCACACACAGAGATTCAATGTAAGTCTTTCTCTAACATAGGAGAGCACCAAAGCAAGGTTTGGGTGAAAGTCGACCGAATGGAAAGAAAGAAAAGAAGTAGAAAGAGAGAGAGAGAGAGAGAGAATAGTGGGTCAGGATTATTCATCTAGCTTCGCGAGAAAGCTAACAGATTTCTAGGGGCGGTTTCTCTGTTAAAATGGACATTTCTGTTAAGTTTATTTGTTACTTTACGATTTACAGTTTGTTTCGTAGATACATACATAATATATATGTTTGACATTTCGTTATCGATATAAGCTGAAGAACAAATAGCCTCACCGGAGTATGCATTTCATCGCTCTGGTTAAAGAAATCCGAAGAAAGTTCATTGCTGCATATATACAAATCCTCATTGGATCAATATATTATTAAGTATTCTGATTTTTGGTAGGTTCTGGGACTAATTATTATTATTTTTTTTTTTTTTTTTTTTTTTTTTTTTTTAGGTTTGAGACTGGAAATGCTTCTTTCACGTTCTTCGATCTTCAGATTTCTCTTCAATTCCCAACATTTTCTTCTATGTTTCAAGGTTAAGTTAGGATTAGGGATTATGTTTCTGGGTTTTCGGCATCTATGGCTTGTTAGCCCGTCACACATATGAGGGATGACGTCTCTTAGCGATCACACTGCCCGGGAAATTGATGGGGAAGAAGGTAATGGGAAACGAAGGGAGGCTGTCATCCCGGTATTTGCCTGGAGTGAATGAGGAAAACCTGAAAAAAAAAACCTCTCTCAGGATAGCTCGCCTGAAAAACTGTTACATATTTTCGACCGGGTGTCTCCACCAGAAATCGAACCCGAAACCGCTCGCACCAAAGGCGACAGCGTTAGAGACTAGCTACGTGAGACCACTTCTATTACTCAAATCAGTTGTATTCTTCTTCTTCTTCCTATTCCTCTCTTTTCTTCCATCTTTCCTTCTATGGCTGTATGAAGAAAATCTTCGGAAGACTTGTCCAATCTAATTGGCTTTCCTACGAAGGATGCTGGCTAAAAGGACTTCTTCTCTCCTATCCGTTTTAAAACTTCTTCGTTTGTTACTCTTGATGTCTCTTTTATCTTATCCATCTTCCTCCAACAACACATTTCGAAGCTCTCTGAATATTTCTTCTCTAACTTCCGTATTGTCCAAGTACGAGGGCAAGTCAAGAAAGACTTGGACTGATTTTTTTCCCGGCAGTTCTGTTAACGCTGGAGCTTCATAGTTTGGCATACAAGTAGGGTGGGTCTTGCTGTGCATATATGTAAAATGTTGTTAAGGAATCATTGCATGTTTAGTAACCACGACTTTTTATTGCAGGTGATGTTCTGCGCCGCCTCTAGAAGTCGCCTGTAGAAGAAATGGAGTCATTACGAGATGAACAATTTGCAGCTATACGATTCTGCTATCGCCTGGGGAAAAGTGCAACAGAAACTCTAGGAATGTTGAGAGCAGCCTACAAAGATGACGCTCTGCCACGAAGTACCGTGTTCTGGTGGTTCAAAGAGTTTAAAGAGGGCCGAATGACAATCACGAAAGCTGGTAGACCAGGTGTATCAGCGTCAGCTGTTACTGAGGTGAACATTACCACGGCAGCAGTCATTGTTAGAGAAGATCGCCGCATCAGTATCGACGATCTGGCAGCCGCACTACGCATATCTCATGGCAGTGCCTTCAAAATTTTGCATGACCACCTCCACATGAGCCGAGTGTGTGCGCGATGGATTCCGCGACTCCTGACACCAGAGCAGAAGGCCGTTCGAGTGGAGACTTGCAGGGAGCTGTTGCAAAGGTTTGAGGATGGTGGAGACGCCTACCGCACCGTGCGACTTTTTTCTATTCCCTGTCCTAAAATCCAGACTGCGTGGACGCCGCTTCTCCGATAATTCCGAGGTTCTGAAAACATCGGAGGCGGTTTTGAAGGACCTCTCAAAGAATGGCCTGCGACACGTGTTTGAGGACTGGAAGACTCGAATGAAAAAGTGCATTCAAATGGGCGGGGACTACTTTGAAAAGGATCATGTGCCTGTTGCTGAGTAATAATAAATTGCCTAGAAAAAAAATCAGTCCAAGTCTTTCTTGACTAGCCCTCGTATCTAAACCATACAGTCCAATACTCCATACGTAGACCTTGATCAACTTCTTCTTTAGTCCAATATTAAGCCTGCTAGTTAAGAGGCCTCGTCCCGGCAAAATTAAAATCCCGCTAATTTTACAGTAATTATGTTATATCTTCAAATAGATAAAAGATAATTGAAATGTGGAACAAGAGCGCCCTAGACAATATTGTTTTGCGTGAGGTACCGTTATCACAAGTCACCCAGTGGCTTTCCGTTTTTCAGCCGTTTAGAAACTCGAAAATGAATGCTGATTTTCAAAATGGCTCGAAATCGAAAGCAGATAAGTGAGTCGTGATAACGGTATCTCATGTAAAATGATATTGTCTAGGGCGCTCTTGTTCCACATTTCGATTATCTTTCACCTATTTGAAGATATCACATAATTACTGTAAAATTAGCGGTACTTTAATTTCATCAGAAAGAAGCCTCTTAAGAACGATATTTTCTTGCTGAATTCTTCTTTGGCTATAGCAATTCTTAGTCTAATCCCTTTGGTGCAGCATCTTCTTACAAAAACGAATTTAGTCAGTATATTTATAAACAAGTCTCTTTAGTATCAACTTCTTGGTTAAACTCATCTTAGCACAGTCACGTGTACATCCCGTGAAGAAGTTTGGATTGTAAGTAATGAAATTCTCTTAGCTAATATTGCAACCGCAAGTGGTGATACATTTCTATCACAGTCAGTTTTAGTAAAGAATAAGTGGATATTTGGCACGTTTAATGCGTTACAGAAAAATAGCTTCTTGCTGTCTATTAACTGTTCTTAATCTGTAGCGATCAACTTTAAAACAGGAAGTGGTTGATTCCTGTCACTTCCGGTTTGAATAGAGAGTTACGAGAGAAGATGGTATATATTCTCAGAATGATAAAACGATTCCAGAAAACCGGTTCTTGATAACTCTTATTCACTTTGCTCTATGTAGATCATCATTGAAACCGGAAGTTGTAGTGGATTCCGGTTTTAGTAAGGGCTTAATGTTCGAGATGAAATACACTCTTGGGACGCTTAATCGATTGCAGAAAACCGCTTTTTGATATCTATTGCCGTTGTAACTCTAGAGCGATCTACGTTAAAACCGGAAATGATTGCTTTCTCCTACTTCCGGCTTGAATAACAACTTCATCAACGAAGTCAGCTCAAAGTATAGTTTTGGCAGAGAGATTTGAAAAGCGATTTGTGGGACGATTAATGAACTGCAGAAAACAGCTTCTCGCTGTCTATTGCCGCTTTCACTCTATAGTAATCAACTTGAAAAACGGAAAATGGTTGATTTTTATTACTTTTACTTTGAATAACAACTAGATCAACGAACTCAATTACTATCGTGGAACTCTACACTCTGGCCAAAATTAATTGTAATCCACCGAAAGTACATCTTGTTTCTCTCTTTCTCTCTCTCTCTCTCTCTTCTGGACGGCCGGATGGACACACGGACACCCAGGATAAACATTGTATAAAGTAGTTTTGGTAAACCAAACGCTTTAATAAATAAATTGAAGTTTGAGTCGAGTAGTAGGATATATGCTTTTATCCTTATATTGACTTACGCTACGTAGTTCAAGTCCCATGTTCAACCTGAAGGTTTCATTAACAATTTCTTCGTTGCTGATGTCCCCATTAAAATTCAATCAATTCATTAACAATTTGATCGCTATTCCTAACAACACAGGATGTGCTAGTCATGTGCCATTTTGGTGCCCCAGCTACTTTTTAGGTACTTGATACTTTACACATATGATATTCATGTGCTCAGTATATACTTCAGCTACCTACAGTTATAGATATTTATTACACCTAATTGATATTTGCAACTATGTACAACATTTATCTGCCTGGCTCAGTTTCGCACTCTAACAGTCATTTGTTCTTATGTCGTCACTTGGGACATATATCTACCATGTTCTAGGTTACTTCCTTTAGGTACATACTGTTTCAGATACCCTAACAGCACAAAATGTGCTAGACATTCGCCATTTAGATGCTCTAAATTCATCTCCCACATTTGATGCATTTGTTGCTTCTTTTTCTAAGCGATTGTGTACTAGAAGCAACAAACGCATCAACTTTATTAGATGGCAACTGTCACCGATCATTTGAAAGTGAATACAGAAGAACCCTGAAAGAAAGTAAATAGACACTCGTCAATTTGTTATAAAATTACATGACGAGCAGATTTTATCTGATCCCAAACGGTTATCGTCGAATATACGTGGTTAAAGGAGCACTTTGATTAGTCAAATTCAAAAGACATCAATAATTTATCCCTCTACAAGCAGGGTGAATTCGTTATCAAGTTATATTCCTACAACAACATATTTATAGGCATGCGACAATAATTTTGGACATGAATGTACACATAATATTTCGTACTACACAATGTGGTGCGTAAGTTCTCAGACTGATTTTTTTAACGCTTTTCTACCAAAGTTATTTGTGAGACAGTGATTGAGTTACATAGTAATAGACTTGTTTTATCAGAGTGCAAATTGGCGCTAGTATACCTGCAGTAGTTTAGAAGACAAGACGTATGATTCACATAGCTATTTAACTGTGTCAAGGTCTGGCATGGATAAGGACGAACATGTTAGCGATTAAATTCTGCTGTAAAGCCGATATCTCTGCAATAGACACGCTAAGAATGAGTCAGAAAGGTTATGATAATGAAGCATTAAGCCGAACAACCGTTTTTTAGTAAAGAAATTGCTATTTCAGCAATCACTTGTGAAGACAATGTCTATTCTGTCTTTCAGCAGCCAAGGTGTTATGCACATAATCCGTGCAAGAAGGTAGCACTTTAAATAGGGAACATTATAAAGATATTTTAAATCGCTTAATAGCGCGCATTCGTCGAGTTTGTCCTGCCTTGTACCGGACTCAGAATTTTTCCTTTTCTACCAAACAGTTCCTGGCTCAAAAGCAAAATCGTTACCTTGCACCATAATCCTTAACTCTCCAGACATATCTCCCTCCGATTATTTTCTGTTCCTTAAAGTGAAGTAAATAAAAGTTGGAAAATTCGATGCCATCAAGGGTATTTAAAAAAAGGTTGTGACAGACCAGCTTAGCTCACGATTCCCGCAAAAGAGTTTTTCCAAGGTCATGAAAAAGTTGGAAATACGTGTACAGCAGTTCAAAGGTGGCTTTACGATTTTAATTTTAGGTAGGCCCGCTCCCTCGCTTATGAATACATATACCCATTTAATTGATTAATGACAGTAGGAAATTACTTTTACAGTAGTGGTTGATGATTTTTGTTAAATAATTATCTACCATTAATATAAATAGTGGAAAATATATTTACTCTTTATTGCATCTTTTAACGTTTAAATATTTTCAAATTTTTTGGGTAGGCACGTGCCTACCCGGCCTATTCGCTAAAGCCGCCACTGGTATTGCTTCAAATGGTGCCAATTTCGAATCAACAAACAAAAAATTACGCCAGACTTCTTATTTTTCTTCCAGTGGCCCTTACCCGGGAACTTATGCACCGTACTGTGTATGTTTGTAAACGTTTATCACCATCCCAATTTTGGTCAAGAGCAGACGAGCTTTATCAGTCATTTTTAGAGAAATTTCTTGATTTCATTGAATTCAAACCCAACATTAATGGTCAATAACTCAGAAACTCAAACTATAATATTTCATATTATGTTCGAATATATGCGAAGCTCGTCAACGTTTACCCATCATACCAAGTTTGATCAGAATCGGTTGAGCTTTTAGATTGGTGGTTTAGTGAAATTTCTTCTTACTTCACTAAATCTAAAGCCAATTTGGTGGTCAATAACTCGAGAACGAATGATCTCTATTCAATAGTATCTCATTATGACCGTACTAAATTACAGTGAGGTCTACTTTCATACCAAATTTCGTCAAGATCGGATTAGGTCGTCAATAGCATACCATATAATATCGTTTTACTAACAAGAAGAAGGCAGACTTTGATAAATGGACTTCGAGGCCTTTTTTTTTTTTTTTTTTTTTTTTTTTTTTGCGAGTTGGTAGTGAACATTAAAAGAATTAATATTGCAAACTGGGAGAGTGCAATGGCCAAAAATAACGGAGAAAAACCGTCTCAAAGTTTTCTACTCGCTACATATATTGTACGACGCACACACTTACCAAGTATCGGCGTAGCAAAGTGAGGAAAATATTTGACTCATTAGTAAAGGGTTTAGAGTTCAATTCCTGTTCGAGTCATACATATATTTTTTGCATCAAACAATAAAGTACCAGTAGCCATTTGTAACTATAAGTAAAATATTAATTCGCTATATGTTTATAATGAATAAAACAATAGAAATTTCCAAATCACTTGTAAAATCTTTCAATGTTCCATGTTAACTACGGTAGGAACAAAATTTAACCTATTCCGTAAATATTATTGTTACCGCAGTCGTTGTGTAAAAAAAAAAAAAAAAAAAAAAAAAAAAAAAAATATTCTTAACGCTTCGTGTCTACATCTTTAGACAGTGTGCGAATTACAAGGGGAAAGAGGAGGAAATCTCCTTTGGTATAGCAACATCTAGGAAGTGCAAAGGGGATTTCATCCTCAACTACTTTGAAATTCGCAAACTGTCAACACATCTAGACACAAAGCGTCAAGAACATTTATTACACAACGACTGTCGTAACCAGTGGCGTATTTAAAGAGGGCGCTTCCTGGCTTAACCCCCACCTCGAAGTGTTATTTACTATAAAAAAAAGTAAATGAAATATCTTGAAGAATTTTCACTTTTCCAGGACTAAAGTTGGCAAAGCCCCTGAAATAAAATCGTAAATACTCCACTGGTCGTAACCATAATATAACTCGTGATATCAGTATATTTACGAAATAGATTACATTTTGTTTGCCAGTTATCATGGAACATTGAAAGATTTTACAAGTGATTTGAAAATTTCTATTGTTTTATTCATGATAAACATACGATCCCAATTTTTGATCAAGATCAGATTTGTGCCATGGATCGTGTACGATATATATAACGGGTTACAACTAAGAATCTGCACAAAATGCGAGGTAAGATAAAAGCAACAAGACGACAAATGGTAACTATGTTCTAACGTTTATTTACAGTATATACATAGGCAGAAAAGAAAATGCTAATGACACATTGCAAATGGTCCGTGATCAGCTACAGTTCGCAAACGTTTTGGAATAGACGCATAGGCTGTTTGGACGCCAGTTGGGTCAATTTCTTTTAAACATTTGCGTATTCTTCTTTGAAGCTGCTGAACAGTTTTTGCCTTCCAATTATGTTTGTCCTCAATTGTCCAAAAAAACCTTCGATTGGGCGGCACTGGGGCAAGTTAGTTGGATTTTTGGTTTTGGGCACAAAAGGATGTTTTGGGACATGAGGTACTCCTGAGCCTTTCTCGTATAATGAGAGCTGGCTTTGTCAGTCCAGAAAATAAAATTATTGTCAGAATGATATTTTCGTATAAAGGGAACTAAGATCTTTTGAAGACATTGCTTCACGTATACATCTTGATTGATTGCTAACCCACTAGGCTTGAAATAAGTCTGCGACACACCTTTGTCCGATACAACTAAATAAAGCATCACTTTGCCTTCAAATTTCTGCTTGCCTTTATATTTTATATTAGAAGGAGTGTGTTGCTTGTCTGAGGAATAATAAATGTCATTTCCGAGCATTTGGGATTTAGAAAGGCTAAAGTAACTTTCATCATCCAAAACAAACGATTTTCCTTTGTCATTTCTGACCATCCAAAGACAATTGGATTTCGCAGTTTTTATTTGCGTGTCTGTGTAAGATGGAGCTTTTTCCTTTATGCATGCTTTGATTCCCATTGATTTTAATGTTTTAGATATGTATTGTTGTGAACACTTAAATGTTTTTGCTGCGTTGATCTGACTAATGTTGTCTTTCTTGTCAAACATCATTTTTAGACTTTGTTTATTTTTATTCGTCATAATTGCTGCCTTTCGACCACTTCCTGCTTTTCTTTCTATTGTTTCGGATTTAAGTATCGCATAAATTGTTCTTTTTGGCACACCTTCAGCAGCAAAGTGTATCACACAATATGATTTCCCCAATTCGTGATGTTTTTCGTGGAAATTTACAATGCCTGCACGGATGACCTCTTCCTTTGACGCCATTTTCTACCAGTTATTTCGCACCAAAAAGAAAGCAAACATATTGTGAAGTAGACAAAGAGTGTACTATCAACATACCAAAGAATAGAGATGACTGTGTCAATAGGTTTTATTTTATGATTCCGCACAATTTGTGCAGATTTTTAGTTGTTACCCGATATATATATATATATATATATATATATATATATATATATCCTAACAGCACGAGATGTGCTGGCACGTGCTATTTAGGTGTCGCAGCTACTTTTTAGGTACCCGACACTTGGCACATATGATAGTCAGCCTCTTCAGCCACATATGATAGTCAACCACTTAAGTACGTACTTCAGCTACCTACAGTTTTAGGTTCTTGTTGCAACCATGTGCAACAAATATAGCATTTATATACCTGGCTCAGTTTCGCACTCTAACAGTAATTTGTTTTTATGTCATCACTTGGAACATATGTCATGTTCCAGGTACACCCTTTAGGTACATACTGTTTCAAATACCCTAACAGCACAAGATGTGATAGGGATGCGCCATTTGGATGGTGGATGTTGGATGCCACATTCGATGCATTTGTTGCTTCTTTTTCTAAACGATTGTGTACTAGAAGCAACAAACGCATCAACTTTACTAGATGGCAACTGTCGCCGATCATTTGAAAGTGAATATGGAAGAACCATGAAATAAAGTAAATAGACACTCGTCACTTTCTTATAAAATTACATGGCGAGCAGATTTTATCTGCTCCCAAACAGTTATCGTCGAATATACACAGTTAAAGGGGCACTCTGATTCGCCAAATTCATAAGACCTCAACGATTTATCTCTCTAGAAAGAACGTTCTTTTCATCGCCTCCGTGACCAAGTCGAAAGAGCATGGGGCTAGTAATCCCAAGGTTGGTGGTTCGCGCCCAGTGTGTGGTGCATTTTTTTTACTTGTTTAAAGTGTTTTTTTAGACTGGCCTTAATGTAAAAACATTACGCATATAGGCGATTTAACATATTTTGGAGGATTAATTTTGTGGTTCATTGACGATTACGGCATTGGTAACATACCTAGAACATACTAGGCACGTTCCCCAGGTACATGTCAGGCATGTGCCTAGGTTTGGACATAGACTATGACTATCACTTGCCATCCATGTGATTTCTTTCTCGGAAGCATATAAGGCACATACTGGACATATTCCTATGTACCTGAGGGAACATGATAGGCATATGCCTGCTATGTAATTGTGCTGTTAGGGCTTCAAACTCATTCCATGTTGCGACAAAAGCCTCAACCGATATGGAGACTATGTCGAAAAATAATCTAATTTATGTGCTATATGTTGGATGTATTACACCTTTCACTGCAGGCTTTGTAACCTTACTTTCTGATCACTCCTTGTACTGTGTGTTATGATCGCAGTGGTCGATGCAGAGAAGTCGATTTGTATTTACGTATTTTGTTAGCTATGATGTTATATATTACAAAATGTACAGTTTAAAGTAGGACATTAATTTATTAACTGCAGTGTGTTTGATACTGTTCCATTAAGAATACTACTGATACTGTTCCAAACCCAGAACCTCACGTACCAGAAGCACGCTCGTTACCCACTAGACCTACGATGAAGGCTAGGAAGCTGTAATTATGATGCCTGACTGATTGTGAAAATTGGGACAACGTAAAAGAGCGATCAACGTAGAAACATAATCAACTATACACACAGAGGTTTCACTGTAGTTACGTTTTATATATTATCTGCTGTTAAATGTGAAGTACAAACTGAAATTCTGTTTCGGATCTTGGTAAGTGTACAGGAGAGCATGTGATCATAGAGCATGTGTGATCTGAAAATCTATTTATTTATTTATTTATTTAACATATCTTTACAATATATTCTTCAGAATTTGCTGCAAACTTTGTGGGGCATTGTGGCCACTAAATTATACGATCTCTGAAATACATATTAAGCAAGAGGTTACATTGGGATCGTACTTCTGAAACGTTATGACCTTGAAGCTTGATTAAGTTGTCTAATGCACCACACTCTTCGATCATATAGCCAAATCTCGGGACTTGATTGACTTCTGCTGCAAATTGCAACATCCGTCTCATTCCTTTCAAAGCGTTCGTCACAGTTCCACTATTTTTAGCAAGAAGTTGATTGCCAAATGTTTTCAAGAAATCATGACCAAACAAATACATTTTCTGGTCTTTCGATGCGTGTTTCATAAAGTTCTTTATTCCTCGAACCGCTTCGCCTTGTGTTTCTGGGTCAGAAGTAGCCAATACCTCTACTAGAGCTTTTACAAGGTCATTTTCAATGGCTTGTTGTATTTGTTCCGACGGGCAAGCAAGAATATTGGAAGTGATTGTAGCTACAATCGCTCTAATATCTTCATTTCCACTCCTTATTAAAACTGTCAACATGGGCAATATGCCAGCCTGAATAATTGAATTATTTTGCGCATCATTGCCAGCAGAAATCTTGCATATAACTTTCAGCACTGCTTTCGTAGTATTTGGATCTCGTACGGAGTGTAGAATGTTTCTGAGGCGAGGGACAGCTCGTGCATCAACTACTTGCTGGATTCGATCCTTGTGATGGTGTCCTATTATCGAGTGAAGAGCAGCGCAGGTTTGTTCTATAAGTTCCAAATCATCGCTATTAAGAAAATGTACTAACATTGGAATCAACAGGCTTACGTTATCAAATAATGGTAAGTCTGTTTCACTCTCAAACCGGCATAAATTAGTAATTACTGGCAGTATTATCTTCAAGTCATTTGCAGAAGGGTCTCTTGTAATGATGGACATTAGCTCAAAAATTACGTTGGCTTTCAAGAGCAGGTATTTTCCCGCGTTCGAAGATCTGCTAATGTTGGCCAAACATGATAGTGCGTTCGCTCTTAAAGCTTTATCCTTTTGTTCACTTATAAGTGCGACAAGTTTTGGAATTGTTCCAAGCTTCAGAATATGTTCGATGTGATCCAGTTGCCCAGCTGTTACATGCAACAAAATATCCACAACATCTGACTGCACAGTGGAGTGGGCAGGGGAATTCAAAAACTCAACACATTTCGCTATCAATCCTGATTTAATCATTTCGTCAATTATGATGATTCTGTTGAATGTATTCGTTTCTGATATGATCATATTCTTCGCTGATACTATTGCATCATTACTTGATTGAGCAGCGTTTGTCAGTTGCTCTACAACCTGTCGTAGAGTCTGTTTGGCATTGTCTGGTTTGTTGTTGGGGACCATATTGGTTTTGTTTTGTTATACATTTACGAATAATTTTTTTAAAAAAATAAATAATAGACCTAAAGGTATGGCTCATCACCTAAATGAGGTAATGATGTTGTCATAGATTACTTGTCTTAAAAGTTAATATTTATTTAAAGTTCTCATTGTTGTTATTAATTCTTGAAATAAAAATATATATATATATATTAGCTTATTTCTTTTGGAAAATCAATTTGTATTTTATAACCCCTTAAGTATTAACGGCGCACTCCGTTAGCAATTTACTATTGAAGTATGGACGGCATATATACGAGGTATGTTCCAGAGGTAAAAGTGGATCTGAAATGGTACGGAGACTCATGATGTCCCGTCGTCCTCCATGCC
The DNA here is from genome assembly GCF_964235325.1 of Thermobia domestica. Lineage (NCBI taxonomy): Eukaryota > Metazoa > Arthropoda > Insecta > Zygentoma > Lepismatidae > Thermobia > Thermobia domestica. The sequence goes on from NC_137465.1 coordinate 35,062,780, forward strand.
TATCTTTGCCCATTCTAATTTTTGGGAAGCGGAGGGAGCTATAGATATTTTCTGGAAGTGGGGTAAGGTCCGCCGCGTTTTCCCTCACTTTTACCCCTGGTGTGTTCCAAAAAATATCGAACCTTATTCTTCCCCGCGTAAAACAGTGAAGGGAGGGAGTATTTCCTTAGTATAGATGTAGAGGGGACAGTGATGAGCAGTCTAGATTTGTCAAGCTCACAGAAAACGTCAATCACTAGCAATCGGAAGACGCGTAGTGAGCGGTCGTCGAATTTCAGTTTTTTGACAGCAAAAATCTTGAGCAGCGATATTGTTTCAAATTTTGCTCAACCTGGGTGATACCCAAGCAGAAACCTTTCAATCGGATCGAAACATTCAATTTTGAACAAGAATTTGGGCATGAGAAGAGTGTCCACTTTCTACATACTCAGATTTCTTTCTGAGACTTTTGGTTATTTCAAAAGCCGAAAATGCCACTAAAAGGGACCGAATTTGAGTCAATAGAAGACATCATGCGGAATGCGAAAGCACGGTCGCTTACTATTTCAAAAAAATGCGTTCCAGAAGCGTTTCCAACGATGGCGGGAGCGCTGGGAGAAGTGCGTGTATTACCAAGGAGACTACTTTGAAGACGATTGATTAGTGTTTCGGATTTCCACATCAATAAATGTATTTTTGTCAACAAAAGATTCAATACTTTTTGAACACACCTCATACACTAAACTCCCCATAATCCGTGGAATTGGATGGCGCGGCAATCATGGTTAATCTTCAAAAGAATCAAAAAAGGACACAAATCAGCAGAAAATTCCTTTCGAAATGTATTTTATGTATGTTGGTTCTACATGTATAATTAAAACTTAGTAAACAGTAATTTTCTGTACTTAGAAATTTATTGGTTTACTTTTCACAAAAAAATCTGCTCTTATTTCTAGTGTTAAAACACCCTTCTTTATTTGTGATTGGAGTTTGAAAATCAGAGGGGTGGAGTAAATACCTCCTGGCATGACTCTATGCGGGCGGTCATGTACGGGTACCTCATGATTACTTCTTTAAATTTGGTTAGAGGGTTTTATTTTAGTGTTGCTACAATGAATCGAAGAAGAAGAGGACCAATATTTTGAATTTTGCAATGTTGTTGTTACCACGAATCGAGTGCTCGCTCTGGGCTGTGAGTGGGTGTTAAGTTGTTCACTGTAGGCTTGGAAACAACAACCGTATAAGCTGGAGCATTGTCATGCAGTAATAATAGTTGTATGGCCTGAAGCAGTGCCATGCACTATCAACAGCTGCCATCAAGAGTTGCCATCTCTCCGATGAGCATCTGCATACACATGGCAACATTTCTGGGATATGTGTATGCACCGATTCCGAAATTCGTTCACGAAGGTGCACTAAATTTCCAGTCTTCACCTTGTACACCTGAAGATTAGGGATTTAGAGATAACATCTTGAATAACACTTCTGCACTAATATCGGTTGTTTCCGATTATTTTTTCATTTAACCCGCTTTCCACACCCTAGGAGAGTAAACATGGACTTAAACGGTGTCGGTAATATCACTATTCATTCAAGGACTATGAACACTATGGAGTCGATACTAATATATATCACTCTTTAATTATTTTTACACTTCCCACGCCTTCCTAGGAATGCTCAGGGTCTTCCACTGGGAATTGAACTTGAACTTAATGGGCATCGAATCTATAAGCAACGAACCTAGGAACACCAAAGACAATGTATTTGACTCGCCGATGAGTGAGAGTGGGCGCTGAAGTTTGACGTAAATGGTATCTAGAGTATTGTTATTACTCTCAAAAATATATGGATTTTTATATATCACGCCATCCCACTACCATCTAGGTGTGTCAGTTTTTACCCCAAAAGTACTGTTTTCTAGTTTGTAAGTAATATATGTATCAAGTTTGGTTAAAATTGCTCTAACATCGGTTCTCATAAGTAAAAAAGAAGAACATATAACGAGAAACTGTTTCTGATATTGAGTCAGAGTCCGAAGAGCACTTCCAATTCCAACTTTACTCCTGTAAAATGAAACTAAGTCGAATAAATCAACTACTTCTGGTTTTAACATTGAATGTGTCGTTGTTTTCGAATCTGCTGTAGCTTCATAACGAAGTCAATACGATGTCTGATGGAAGAGTTTCTGCAAATTCTACTTACTGTGGGGCTAGTGTTCCGCTGTTATAAAATTCCAAAGAACAAACTTTTATATGTTTAAGTTGTCTTTAATTGTTTGTTTAAGCTTATACATTTATTTTCAACAGCAGTTTAAAGAAGTAGTTTTTCGAGAGAAATGTAAATTTGTCGTAAACATGTTCAGCGGTGATTTATATGAATGATTTCAAACGTAGTTTCACACAGAGACAATACTTTGAGTAACTTCATCTGGCTACCTGGGGATAAAGTACCACCCAATACGACTGTGTACAAATGGCGTAAAGAAATGCTCAAAAATTTAAACTGAGTTGAGTTAAATTTTATGTGCTACATCGTTACCGGAAACGAAACTTGGATTTATTCATACGAACTCGAAACTAATCAGCATTCCACTTTTGAGTATTTCAATGTGGCCAGAAACCAACAAAAGTACTTCATTCGAGAAGAGCTCCCAATCAAAATAGACTGTTTCTTCAGTTATACCGAACATATTGCAACCATAGCTGTAGAATATCGAAGGACTATAAGTCCTGAGTGGTATTCAACAACTTGTTTACCGCAGACATAATTAATAAATTGCGTAAAACGAACCCAAATCATTCTTTACCATCACTATGCCAGTTCCCACTTAGCACACCAAGCTGTTGATTATTTGTCCTGTAAAAATAATTGAATTAATGATATATCCGTACTTATTTGATATAACACCTAAGAACTCCTTTTTTATAGATATTTTTATAAAAAGGCCTTGTGTCCATCTTAAACACAAATTAAACATAAGTTTCTTACAAGGCTGTTTATATTCTTTATTATAAATTAACGAGAATTGTTACAGTTTCGGAAGTATATCACTTCCTTCTTCAGACTACTACTCCAACTGAAATCTTAGATAACATAACATAATTTGTTATCTCTACCAATCAAGAATCATTTTGTTTCCACTTAGGAAAATTAAGGGGCATAGTGAACGATTTGTGTGGCCTGAATCAGTTGTTGATATATTCCGAACAACGGTTTGTGAGGAACTTCAAACTGGTGTGAAAAATAAAAGAGAATAGGCTTAAAGAAACAATCAGAGATAAGTTAAACATATACAGTTTTTTTCGAATTTTACAGTTGTGGAACACTAGCCCCGCTTAGTAGTAGTTTACAGCAAGGGCGCCCATATTGTAGTTTCCAAGGGGGGGAGCAAGTATAAGCGACATTTCAAATATAGGTTCAAATTTTGCTGTAATTAATGTAAAAATTCTGTTGGGTTTTCGATATTCTGAAGTACAATTTCCTCTAGGGGGGAAGCGCCCCACCTTGCCCTCCCTGATGGGCGCCCTTGGATTACAGGAACCTTTCCAGCAGCCCTCGTACCCTGTAATGTTTTATGTATGTACATTCAACGAACTTAAAAGGTTCGTTACTGAATTCTCTATATCTATGTGTCTGCTGTCTGTCTTATTTGCGATTTTTTTTTTCAATTTTGAGCCCTCCATTCGATAGAGCAACAAAAACTGTCTAAGAAAGTGATGGAATTCTTCGCGTCACTCTTAACATTTCCGAGATATTGACCCAAAAAATTCCGATTATTGGAGATTTAAGAAGCCATATCTCGGGAATCTTAAGTCATAGAAAGATCGTATTGGTGTTCATCAATACCTAAGAGAATGGTAAACATTTTGGTGCCAAATAGTAACGATTGGCCACTGTCCAAGTGGTCACCATTCCCCACATATTGACCAAAAAAAGTTCGGATTTCGGTAGATTTAAGGAGTCATATCTCAGGAACCGTAAGTCATAGAGAGATGATATCTTGAGATTTTTTTTCAATTTTGAGCCCTCCATTTTGAGCATGTGTCTTCGTAAAACAACATATCATAGAACGCTTTAACAAACTCTTAAACAAAACATGTGGAAAAGATTTAGTACTCAAGGAAATTATAAGTGAATAGATATATTACAAGAACTGTTTATTGAGTAATAGAACAATTGATATAAAGCCTGTAGAAGTTAATAAGAAAAATTAATTTTTTAAAAAAATCGTCCTGGCAATGCTCTTAGAGCATTCTCAACTGTTTTTTCTTGAAGTTACGAAAATAAAGTGGGACCAAGATTCGACTATTATATGAGAAAACAAAGCACCGAATTTAGTATGAAATTGCTGATGTTAGCAACTCTGATAGTCTGACGAAGGTAGTAAACGAGTGAGAAACCTTTGATTGCGTATACGCACATAACACTAGCGTATACAATACACAGAAGACCAGTTGTATATATATATATATATATATATATATATATATATATATATATATATATATATATATATATATATATATATATATATATATATACCCTTCCGCGCATACACAACCAGAAGGAAAAAGAATTTTCCCCGTCCCTTCAAAACCAAAAAATCCCTGCTAGTATTTGTTTTCCAAGTGTAACAGAATTACTGTTATATACCCCAATACAGTCTGCATGCATGGACGAATCACTGCTGAAGCTTTCAATGGAAGAAGTAAAAAGGGGAAGAAAATTGCGTGCTGGACGCGCAATAGGGGAAGAAAAATAGGAGCGGAATTTAAATGGAGAAAACGAGGGGAAAATAACAAAACACAGTAAAGATGAAGGGAACGTTAACTCTTTTGTATGGTTATACATGATTTTATTTCCCTCTTTCCCTCACCAAACACCAAAAGAAAGGACAAACTTTTATTTTCTTTTTTTTAGAAAGGAAAACGAGAGGAAATTCTGGCTTAAAAAAGTAATGGATCGTTTTTGTCCATTAGAACGAACCAATACTGGCCGTATCATTCATAGTGTGTAAAGAGAGCAGTTTTATGGGATTAGCTTAAAATTATCACTTAAAAACCGTATAAGTTTTGTTTCCATTAAAATAGGGACACTAGAAAGATATATATGTAACACTTAAAATCAATATATTTTCGAGTTTAATACATGTAGACTAATGAAGAGAGGCATTAGAAATAAGAAAAGTACAAAAATTTGATTGATGGGTTTTTAACATAATTTTGCAGCATTGAGCACATCTGAAACGTTGAGCGGACATTTAATGTATAGTGCATCAAATGTCTTATTAAATGGGGTTTTAACCTCTGAAAAATAGGAAGCTTCTTAGCTCCTTCCCTTAATAAGCAGGAATATGACAGAAAACGAGTTTTTTTAAATTATGACTTTTAAAAGAAACTGTTCGAGTTTTACCTTGTAGCTTAGTCGTTAACGCAAATGTCTGTAATGCACGAGGTAATGGGTTCGATCTCCAGTGGAAGAGCATCGAACACATTAAATATGTTCCGAGGTATTGTTCTATGAGCTTCGTTGCTAACAAAGGGCCCAATTGTAAATTAACAAATCAATAAAGAAGACAATAAGAAATAAATTACGAATGTATAAATAGTGAAAAGATAATGGGTCTTACGTATAAAACAGAAGCAAATACTTCAAACTATGAGCATGAAGTAAAAACGATTCGAAGCAAAAGGTCGAAGTGTGAGCATCTGCTTCGATATGTATAAATATTGCAATGTTCTGTTGGCAAAGTCTAAATAATGTATAGGGAATTTCAACCATTCACCTTTTTATTATACAAAGAATGTCTTATATTTTTTTTTACAAAAAAGAATGTCATATTTTTTTTTACAAAGTTCTTGTAAGTATTTTCCTCTAAGCCTTTAAATGTTTCCAGTGCACAATAAGATCAATAGTCCTGGGCACACTATGTAGCCTCGGAATAAAGGATATTTGTCTTACTGGACAGAGCCTCAGATAGGGATCAGTTATACTCCGTAGTTCATGGCAGCCCCGGGGAGTAGGTATTAAAGAATATCTCCTTGGCTGTTAGCACGAGATGGTTTTAAGGAATTGTACTTCGTAGTTCATGGCAGCCCCGGGGAGTAGGTATTAAAGAAAGCCTCCGTAGCTCATAGCGGTCTCGCGAGAAGGTTTTGGTAGTGAGCGATCGGCACTGAACTGATAATTTCCTTGTCCCGTCATCCTCTCTTACAGCCAATTTCTTCGACGTAGAATCTATGTAGGGGCAGTCGGCTTTCTTCGTAGTTTTCCGAATTCCCTTCGTTTCCTCCTGGAGGTGTAGTCTCCTTCCGTCGTCTGCCACTGTTTGTTTACAATTATAGAAACATGTGTTTGTAATGAAGACATGTGGTTTGCAGTACTTGTGGATATATGGATCCTCACAATATGCTCTACATACTAGTACTTTCCATGATCGAAGCATATACTTCAATCTTTGTGTCACGTGAATACATACTGCAACTCTCTCATTTAATATACACACTGCAAAGAGCAGAAGCATCTTACTGTACCTAGATAACGTTGATATCCCAGCTTACGAGGGCTATTTTTTCAAACCTTCGTTAAGCCACCAAAGGACGACCCCCTGAGATGATTAAACGGGAATAAGACAAAGATGTTCATTAAACATCGCCTATCCCTCAAATAAATTCTTCCATTCCATCGTTATGCAATAGCGACCGTGAGAACATATCGACTGCAATCGAAACGCTCGTCAAGTGTGAACTACACGTTATCCGATTTCTCCATACGACTGCTGAATTCGCTGAAATTCTAAGACCAGACAGTTCAGAAATCTTAATCTACGCTATGGTTTATACGTTCATCAAGATGATATGTCGCCATAGATTTTCAGCCTTGGCTACTCTCGCCATGTGCATTAGTAACTCCTTCTTTAAATTCTGCAGCTCTCGTGTATACATCCACCACACTTATCTGTAATAAGCTCCCGCCGAAATCGTTACATTCGATAATCCTTAACGATTCGATTGTGGTTGCATTGTGTTCCTTCCGCCTGGAGAAATCGATTTACATTATATAGTTCACACTTGGTGGGTGCTTTGATTGCATTCGATATGTTATCACGATCGTATACTGTACAATGATTTAATGCCAAAATCTGTCTAACGGTGGTGG